>NC_064830.1:36311267-36614297 GCF_024166365.1 Elephas maximus indicus
AAAATGACAAGTCCTGTTAAATAACTAAATCAGAACGAAAAAAGTTTTCATGGAATGGGTAATACTTTTCATAGCCCAGAGATATTTAACATAATGTTCCAAGCACACAGATACAATGAAGTTAACATGGTGCATATTCAGAAGTTTGCATTTATTTTAACAATTTTAAGGAAATTTTTTACTTTTTTATTAAATCAAATGAGAAAACAGAGTACAATGTATAATTTACATACTTTAATACTATACTAGTCTTCTTCCCTCCAAATGCATATTATGAAAACTGTAATGTTTTTAAAACTCACACATGTAAAAGAATTCAAAATTCCTTTGATTATCAGCAGGATTTAATTCCCAGTGAAGGGACTTTGCACTTTGTGGTCCCTGCAAATTCCATAATGCTTTGTTAACTTCAGTATTAAGTAAATACACAATTGTTTAGGTATCAATAAGATGCTAGTAAAAATAATACCAAGAAAACATTCGATTATGTTGTTGTTAGGTTCCGTCGAGTCAATTCGGACTCATAGCGACACCACGTAAAATAGAACAAAACACTGCCTGGTCCTGCGCCATCCTCACAATCATTGATGTGTTTGAGCCTGTTGTTGCAGCCACAGTGTCAATCCATCTTACTGAGGGTCTTCCTCTTTTTCACTGATGCTCTACCTTACTAAACATGATGTCCTTCTGCAGGGACTGGTCTCTCCTGATAACATGTCCAAAGTACGTGAGATGAAGTCTCGTCATCCTCACTTTCAAGGAGCACTCTGGCTGTACTTCTTCCAAGACAGACTTGTTTGTTCTTCTGGCAGTCCATTTTCAATATTCTTTATTGAAATGTTCTATAATATTCAATGTTGCTGGCCAACACCATAATTCAAAGCAACAATTCTTCAGTTTTCCTTTATTCATTGTCCAGCTTTCACATGCATATGAGGCAATTGAAAATATCACGGCTTAGGTCAGGCGCACCTTAGTCCTCAAACTGATATTTATGGTTTTCAACACATTAAACAGGTATTTTGTAGCAGATTTGCTCAGCGTAACACATTGTTTGATTTCCTAACTGCTGCTTAAATAAATAAATAAATAAACAAACAAATAAATAAATTTTATTTTTTGCTTCCATGGGCATTGATTATGGATCCAAGTAAAATGAAATCCTTGACAACTTCAATCTTTTCCCCATTTATCATGATGTTGCTTATTGGTCCAGTTGTGATGATTTTTGTTCTCTTTTATGTTGAGGTGTAATCCATACTGAAGGCTGTAGTCTTTGATCTTCTTCCATAAGTGCTTCAAGTCCTCTTCATTTTCAACAAGCAAGGTTGTGTCATCTGTATATTGCAGGTTGTTAATGAGTCTTCCACCAATCCTGATGCTACATTCTTCTTCATCTAGTCCAGCTTTTCAGATTATTCACCTGGCATACAGACTGAATAAGTACGGTGAAAGGATGCAACACTGATGTATACCTTTCCTGATTTTAAACTGCACAGTACCCCCTTGTTCTGTTCGAGCAGCTGCCTCTTGGTATACATACAGGTCCCACACAAGCACAATGAAATGTTCTGGAATTCCCATTCTTCGCAATATTATCCATAGTTTGTTATGATTCACACAGACAAATGCCTTTGCATAGTCAACAAAACACAGGTAAACATCTTTCTGGTATTCTCAGCTTTCAACCAAGATCCATGACATCAGCAACGATATCCCTCATTCCACGTCCTCCTCTGAAGCCGGCTTGAATGTCTGGCAATTCCCTGTCAATGTACTGCTGCAACCATTTTTTAATTATCTTCCACAAAATTTTACTTGTGTGTGATATTAATGATATTGTTTGATAATTTCCGCATTCTGTTGAATCACCTTTCTTTGGAATGGGCGCAAATATGGATTTCTTCCAATCGGTTGGCCAGGTAGCTCTCTTCCAAATTTCTTGGCATAGACAAGTGAGCACCTCCAACGCTGGAACCATTTGTTGAAACATCTCAATTGGTATTTTGTCAATTCCTGAAACCCTGATTTTTACCAACTGAAGAATGTAACTTGGACTTCTTCCTTCAGTACCATCGGTTCTTGATCATGTGTTACATCCTGAAATGGCTAAATGTTGACTGATTCTTTTTGGTACAGTGACTGTGTATGCCTTCCATCTGCTTTTGATGCTTTATGCATCATTCAATATTTTTGCCCATAGAATCCATCAAAATTGCAACTCAAGGCTTGAATTTTTCTTTCAGTTTTTTCAGCTTGAAAAATGTCAGGTGTGTTCTGGCCTTTTGGTTTTCTAACTATAGGTCTTTGCACATTTCATTATAATATCTTACTTTGTCTTCTCAAGCTGCCCTTTGAAATCTTACGTTCAGCCCTTTTACTTAATTTCTTCCATTCCCGGTAATTACTCTACACTCAAGAGCAAGAGCAAGTTTCAGAGTTTCTTCTGACATCCATTTTGGTCTTTTCTTTCTTTCTTGTCCTTTTAATGACCTTTTGCTTTCTTCATGTATGATGTCTTTGATGTCTTCTCACAACTCATCTGGTCTTTGGTTATTAGTGTTCAATGCATCAAATTTAGTCTTGAGATGGTCTCTAAGTTCAGGTGGGATATATACAAGGTTCTATTTTGGCTCTTGTCGGCTTGTTTTATTTTCTTCAGCTTCAACTTGAACTTGCATATGTGCAATTCATACTCTGTTCCGCCGTTGGCCCCTGGCCTTCTGAGTGATGATACTGAGCTTTTCCATTGTCTCTTTCCACAGATGTAGTCAATTTGATTCCTGTGTTTTACACCTGGTAAGGTCCACGTGTGCAATCGCTGTTTAAGTTGCTGAAAAATGGTATTTGCAATGAAGAAGTCGTTGGTATTGCAAAATTTTACTATGTGATCTCTGGTATCCTTTCTATCACCAAGGCCATATTTTCCAACTACCAATCCTTCTTCTTCATTTCCAACTCTTACATCCCAATCACCAGTAATAATGAATGCATCTTGACTGCATGTTTGATCAATTTCAGACTGCAGAAGTTGGTAAAAATCTTCAGTTTCCTCATCTTTGGCATTAGTGGTTGGTGTGTAAACTTGAATAATAGTTGTATTACCTGGTCTTCCTTGTAGGTGTATGGATATTATCCTATCACTGACAGTGTTGTACTTCAGGGTAGATCTTGAAATGTTCTTTTTGATGATGAACATAACACCATTCCTCTTCAATTTGTCATTCCCGGCATAGTAGGGCCATGTAATTATCTGATTCAAAATGGCCAATACCAGTCCATTTCAGCTCAGTAATGCCTAGGATATCGATCTTTATGCATTCCATAAATTCAGTTATAGTAATAATAAAACAGAGGGGTTTTGCTGTAACAAATACTTGTTTACAAAGAAAATGGAAAATGTGTCCCTTAGCATATAAGAAAACATTTGTAACTACAACAAACCAAATACCCACCAAGATTATTATATTACCTTAAACATCAGTTGAGCAGCATCAAAAAAGTAATTGGCTTTCCGATAGAGTTCTATGGCATCAAGAGTTTTATTCTTTTCCAATAAGTGAGATGCATACCTAGCTAGCAGGGATCCAATTTCTTTCATACTATGATTTTTAGCCAATTCAACAGCTTTGTTCCACTGGGGCGGGAAGGGGGACATACCATTCAGTTACTCAAATATTCCAGCCACACATGTCATAAAAATTCACACAATAAAGCTTTAAGTATATAATAATAAATAACACCATTTCCTAAAAACTGGTATGTTTTCAAATCATTTACATCAAAATCTGGCAATTATAAACTAAATGTGTCAAAATGATTAAATTATTTAAGATTTGTTTAAGAAGTGCATCTTAAAAGGAAAGCTTTAAAGTTTATATAATCACATTAATCTTATAATTCTATTTTTTCACAAACTATGAGCAAGAAGAAGATATACTTGTTTATAATAAAACAAAATACACAATTTCAGTTAAGAAAATGCCCTATCAGATTTAATGCTGAAAAGCTATTTTTATAAAACAAGTGGAGCTTTATAAAACACTTTAAGAAAAATACTTAAAAGAATACAGTACCACTTTGTGGACTGAGAGTCAATCATTTCTATTATAATTCTGCACTTTAATTTTAGTTAAATTTCAGCCCTTAAAAATATCAAATGCATGTTTTCTATAAAGAGAAAGGAAAATAGATTTGCCAAAATAAATATTAATAAAGTAACTCAATTGTTTCCTCTGGAAACAGCCATTAACAACTGGTCCTTCACTGAAGGCAAAATCCAACCCTAATAAAATGTAGAAAATTATGAAATTACTTCCAGACAACAACTTGCCAAACTAACAGCACAGGGTTTGTTCGTGTTCCCATATTGAATTAGTCTGAGTGGGTCATCATCCATAATGGTCACACTTCAAGAGGTAAGTGCAAACTCCAACACTTTCTCAGTCTTTGAGAGAATATCTAGTTCCCTTCACAAAATTCATCTCAAGCTCTCTAACCCTCACACTGGCCACCATTTTTAAAGGATAACTAGGGTGACTTTAATTTTGCTTTGACTTAAAAATTCTTCAGAGAACAATCTGCACAGGATCGTAAGCTTCAGGTCCTTACTTGGTTGAGATGTACACAGGTATCTACAGCTGCCTTTGGTTGATTACATTTTAAAAATGCCATCACAGCTTGTTCACACATTCCAACTCTCACAAACATTTGTGCTATTTCCTGTAGGAACAAAATATTACTTAAATTATTTCATAGATCAAGGGAATCACTTATATTTTAATTTGACAAAACTTTATATGATCTTAACAATCTTAAATTTACTGGTTGCTGTTGTCAGGTGCCATCAAGTCTATTTTTAATTCATAGCAACCCCCTGTGTCAGAGTGGATCACCGGGTCTTTCTCTTACAGAGCTGGGGCCCCCGCCTGTGTTCAAGTCGCCAACCTTTCAGTTAGCAGCTGAGGACTTAACCATTGTACCGCCAGGGCTCCTTACATTTACTGGTAGTTACAGTGATTTTTCTTTTAAATAGACATGGGGCAGAAGCTACAACTCAGAAAGGATGCTAAAGCATCATCTTCTACAAAACTAGCGCTTCACTGGCTCATGATGTGAACCCGATTTTTAATCAAGTCCTGAATATACTATACTCTTATTCTCTCAGTTTACTAGCTAGTTTACAGAAATGTCAAGTTCCAAAATAAGTCCCACACCAGTAGGTGGGAAAAAAACAATCCTTTAAGGCAACTGCTGGTATACTCAGCATTGATCATTAATTAGAGGCTTAAGGGAAGCCTCAAGTTCACAGATCTCTAAAACACCTCTATAAACAAATGCTCTAGAGTTTACCATCATCAGTTCAGGAAGCTGGACCCAAAACAGAACTCCCATGGAGAGTGATGGAAGGGAGGAAGAACCACACAAAAAACTGATCATATTGCTTGGTTGCATTCTCCATTTCCAGAAAAACTTTTTTTTTTTTCTTTCTGAATATCTAATTGGCTGGAGTTTTTCTCTCCCTGCCCCCACTTCTGAAATATTTTGGGAGATATCATAAAAGCACATCTTTTTTAAAGTAATGGTTATATTTTTCTGATTATAAAGTAACACATTCTTATAGTAAAAAAACTTAAGAGAACAAAAAAAAAAATTAAAGTTACTCATAATCTTGCTAGTACTTGTATATAAACCTATTGCCATCAGGTTGATTCCCACTCATAGCGACCCTACAGGACAGGGCAGAACAGCCCCATAGAGTTTCCAAGAGCACTTGGCAGATTTGAACTGCCGACCTTTTGGTTAGCAGCTGTACCACTTAACCACTACGCCACCAGGGTTTCCAGTCCTCATATACAGCCACTCTCAATATTCTGGTGTAAATTCTTATTATTCTTGTCCTACGTATGTCTGCATGCATGTATGTATGTGTGTATGCACTGTAATTATACAGCCACTCTCAATATTCTGGTGTAAATTCTTATTATTCTTGTCCTACGTATGTCTGCATGCATGTATGTATGTGTGTATGCACTGTAATTATTACATATACATAGTTACGTATCCTGCATTTCTCACTTAAAGATTATGTACATTTTCCCTCACTATTAAAAATTTTTCCAAAACTTGATTTCATATTTGCAGTACTACTTAAAGATTTGTATTATTTTAATTATTATTATACCTATAATTTTTTAGTATTTACTCAGTAATTTTTTTTTAATATTGCTATTCTGAATACTCTACAGCAATTTTATTTATTTATATATTTTGCTTTATCAGACACACCTAACAGATGATACTAATGTAGGATACACTATCACCACACCCAGGGTTATAAGGAATTTGTTTCTTTCTCATTCAAGAAAATACATAGGATTGACAATGTCAAGTGAGAATCCTGTTATTACAAAGATAACTGCTCTAATTCAGAGAAAAATGTATTATCAGAATTGTCCGGGCTCTGTAGTTAAGACTTGCTCACTCTATAGGTATTGTACAGCTCAATGATTTACATTTTGGATAAAACAAAAAAAACACAAACTCATTTACATTATTCAACAATTAATTTAAAATAAAACAAAACTCATTGCCGTGGAGTCCATTCCAATTCGTAGTGACCCTATAGGACAGAGTAGAACTGTCCCATAGGGTTTCCAAGGAGTGGCTGGTGGGTTTGAGCTGCTGACCTTTTGGTTAGCAGCCTCTCTCTTAACCACTGTGCCACCAGGGCTCCACAATTAAAGAGGCTTAAAAAATGATCTTTTTAAGCCTCTTTTAATCTTTTACAATTAATTTTAAAAAGCTTAAAAAGAACATTGAAAACAAAGTTATACAGAATTCCTTCAGTGTCTTTTTTTTTTAACATTAAATACTTTATTGTTAGTATAACCTAATAGGTCAAACTATTTTTTTAAACTTTTGTTATAGCAAATTTCAAACATACATACACACATACTACTCCCCCATGCATTTTGGATTATTTTGAAGCAAATCCTTGACAACACATCATCTCATCTGTAAATAGTTCATGTATTCGGCTAACTTTTAAAGGCAATTTTAGAAAACTGAGGAGACTATACAATACTATGATCACATTACGGTAGTAGGAATATGGCTGATTTTTCTCCCCATTTTCAAGAAGTCTCTACTATATTGTTTTAATAATTAAAATAAAAGCATCATTCCATGTCTAAGAAAGTATAAAATTATGGACTAATTAGAATATTCCCTGACTGCCACATAAGAACCTTATAAAATAACCTAACAACTCCAAAAACTAAAATTTATAATACATACTGGAAGTAATTTATTGTTTTCTGGAAGCGAGTTTGCAAGAGTCTCTAACCCCTCATAATCTTCTAACATATAGTAACATTCGGCTAAGCGTTCCTGGTTCCGGCCTTGTACATAATATTGTACAGCATTCAACCTATGCAAAGAAAAAAAGAAAACTTTTAAAACTAATGTGAATCTCCTGTAAATAAGCACTTTCACCAAAAATGTTCCTTCACTGGAATTACCAGTATTAGTATTACTCTATTCATCATCTTCAGTTACAGAATACCTTGGGGGTGGGGGGGCGGGGAACCACGATCTAAAGAATGGAGCAATGTTTAGTTGCAATGTTCTTTGAATATTCATAAGAAATTTTGTTTAATCTGGTATACAGCTGTAGTATTCCCTAACACCGACATAAACAGATAGGCATATTGATTAAAATGAAAACAATGAAAGCCAATAATTACTAAAAATAATCCATAATAAAAAAACAAATATAAAAAAACTTTTTTTTTCAGTGATAAATCGTACAGTGCTTAGAATTGTATACTATCATCTCAAAGAGTTCAAAGCTGCTCACAGTTCCAGTTAAGCACAGGTTTTGTGAGTTTGGAAACTCCAAAGTTTTACATTGCTCATCCTACAACTTTTAGGATCTCTTGCTCACCAATGTGAATCTAGGGCTATTGGTATTTTAGGATCAAGGAGGATGGTCTTCATTTTCTTTGCATGGTTTCACAGAGAGGTGCTCAGGCGGCTACAATTTAAAGTGCTGCATGAATAGAACTGGTGGTCTAGACAGCTTACATACCACTTTTGTCGATCTGCAAAGTAGTCTCCAATGGCATTATGGGCTTGCTCAAGGAGACTGTCATCTGCATCACCAGATCCAGTTTTCAGGAGTTGGAGGACTCTAAACCAATCTCCTAACTTCAGCCGGAGGCCAATAGCAAGGTCTCTACAAACAATGGCATTCATTCATTCATTCATTCATTCAACAAGTACACTTTTTATTAAGTTCTTACTATGTGCTAGGCATAGTTCTAAGTGCTGAGAATACATAGCACTGAATTAGACTGAGAAGGTAACTCTCTAAACATTTCAGAACTTTTAAATGGTCTTTAAACATGACCATAAAACTTAGCCTGACTATATATAGAGGTAACGGAAAGGACCTGGAGTGGAAAAAAGGAACAATTTTCTGCCTTTTACTTTTCCCCAACTTCTAATTTTTTTCACAAAATAACAATTTAAATAATAATCATTTATTTCCACCATTTTCTTAGATATGATCAGATTTATCTCAAAATCTAGGGCAAACACATGCTTGGTTTTATATTTCTATTCAGGGCTTTAGTGTTGTATTAGGGATCAACCGTTAAGTACAAATAATACTAATGAAAACTAGACATAATGTTTACAGCTACAATGAAGTTCTTACATTATTTTATATAAGTCAAAAATGAAATATAAAGAATAAAACAATATCTAAATACCTTTACTTTTGATTGTATGTTCCTTGAGAACTGAAAATTAAATAATGGCCTAATTCAAAAAAAGGAACCGAAATAACGAGCTGAGTAATAATGATAAAAGCCACCCAGTATCTGAAGTTCTATTGTATTTTTTTCCTACCAAATGAAAAATCTCCCAGGGTCAGTCATTAACAGGTGTACAACCTGGGGGAGAAGAAACTCGAACCTGCTGCTGTCAAGTCAATTCCAACTCATAGCAACCCTATAGGACAGAGTAGAACTGCCCCGTAGGGTTTCTGAGGAGCAGCTGGTGGATTCGAACTGCCAACATTTTGGTTAGCAGCCGAGCTCTGAACCACTACACCACCAGGGCTCCCAAATTATAAACCGTAAATTAATGAGGGGTATGTGGAATATCTAGGCTGTAATCCAAATTGAAAATAATTTTCTAAACAAAATAGTGTAATACATTTAGTCTATTTTCTGTTCCCCTAGTTGTGGAAAAAAAAAAAAAAACAGGAACTCTGGAAATGTTCCAGTATACATGGGCCTTGTTACCTTCTGTCCAGATCAAGATACATCCTTTCAGCCTCTTCAAACCTGCCAAAATAGGCAGCAACTTCAGCCTGCTTCATTGACTCACTCTGTAGATTGCCCAGGAGCTTCACAAACTTAATGCCTTGATAGTCTTTGCAGCGCACAAATGCTTGCTCTGCAGTTTGTAAGTCCAGTTTCTGAAGTGCTGCTTCAGCCAGTAGGCGCCTTTATTTAATAAAAAAAAAAAAAAAAGACACAAAAAGCCTATTGCAAATTGCTGGTAATCATGTCTTGAACCAGAATTCAACTATTTTTTCTGTTGTTTTTTAGCAAAACATGGTAAGAAGTGATTATTTTACCATATGTAGACATTTTTCATATAATAGCATTTTTTTATGCTAAGTATTTCCAACTCTAAAATGAATTTCTATATTTTAAAAAGAACAACAAAAATGAAGGTCATCCCCATCAGGAGGCTAGGATGAAGAGATGAGACTTTAAAAGCATACACTACAGGTGTATGCTTGGGGAGTTATTTTGTTTTGTTTTGTTTTTTAAATACCAAAGTCGGGGATGTGGATTGTCCTCTATGAATTGAGATGCATCTTCAATTCCAACTTTCTCAATCAACGCTCGACTATCTCGCAGGGACCGAATTTCAAAGTTAATGATATAATCCTTGTTTGGATGTTCTGGATTCTAAAAGTAAAGATGAAGAGAATGGAATTTCAAATCGTTGCCTTTAGAATATGTACTCTTTTTATAATAAAAAAAGAAACAAGGAATGCACCATATAGTGATCAAAAACAGAGAAGAAAGGAATGTCCATGTTTAGAGTCTTTTGAGTTATGTGGAAAACACCCCAAACCACAAGTAAAGGTCCTTCTGTGGCTATCGTGTTGCCTGTGGGCAATGGTAGACGGGACCCCTTACAGTTACATGTCCTAGTTTCCTTCAGTTCCAATTGTTCTTTCCCCAAAGTGCTACTCCCTTCTGTTAAAAGTGCTGCTGCCCCTCCACTGGAGCAAAAACCACCATACGCCACAGCGTCTACTCTCACTCTTTCATCAGTTGTACCCTGCCACGTCCCATTAGGTAGCAGGCAAACAAACAGATGAAAGGAAAGAAAAAGAACCAGTTCTCACCACTACTTTCCTTTTGTAATTTAGCAGGCTGACCAAATTGAAAAAAAAAAAAAAAAAGCCAGTCTTACAGAAAAGAGCTAGCTAACGGCCACAGAAAGGAAACAAGCAGTTATAAACAACTCATTGATATTCTGTATATTCCAAGTAATGAAAAAAACAAAGCATAAGAGACGATTAGTACTCCATGTATGAAACAACAGCAATGATTTCCAAAACTCAGAGTTCTCTGAGAAGATAAACTAAGCCACCCATGTCACCTTTTGACCTCCCAACTAAACCATTATAACTAGAAAATGAAGTCTTTAGGAACTCCAGGAAAATAGAGCTCATATGGGAAGAGCATGAGGTTTGGATTCTAATTCCTAATTCCATTGCTTACTAGCTCTGTGACTACTCATTCCCCTCCCTGTCGACCCAGGAACCAGGACTGCCTTCACCAAATATAAACCCAACCATGTCGCTCCCTGCTTTACTCCCCCACTGACCCAGCCCCCGGTTCCCAGTCTTATTTCTGCCAGTACTGCAGATGACACACAGCAGCTTTGAAGCCAGGCAGCTCGGAGTCAAATCATGCCTTTACCCACTCCTAACTGGGTGACACTGGCAAATGATCCTACCTCTGCAAGTCTCAGGTTCCTCATCTGAAAACATGGAGATAATAATCAAACCTACTTGCTGGAGATGTGAGGATGAAATGAGATAACATATATCAAGCATTTAGCACAATGTCTAGCTATACTGTTCACATTATTCGGTCCCAGAACTGACCTAGAGCTCTCTTGCTTCAGACTTTTGAACAGACACACCTACACTGGCAGAATCACGGGACCTCCAAACGCTTTCCTAACCAAGCTAGCAAAAGAAATTTAACTTTTTTAATTACCTTTAATATCTCATCCAAAAGAACAGATTTAATTTCTAAATCCTCAAAGTTACAAATATACCCAGAAGTCTGAATGGGTTCCTGTAAAGACAAAAACAAATGTTATGTTTAATTACAGAAGAATTTCCCTCCTTTAACATATCACGTTTAATTTTATTATCAAAATTTGCAAATGAACAGGAAAGTACAGAGAATGTTACCAACTCCCATACGCCCATCACCTACGTAATTGCTAACATTTTTGTAAAATATGCTTCATTTAATTTCTTGACTAAAGTTTTCTTTTAAGTAAGTAAATTAAAGATATCATGATATTTCAGCCCTAAATACTTCAGTACCTATCTCCAAAAGGTAAAGACATTCTCTTACATGACCACATTAATATTATTACATCTAACAATTAATATTAATTCCCTAATGACATCTAATATCCAGCCTAAATTTTCCCAATTAATCCAAAATGTCTTATATAGCTTGATAGTTTTAATTTATGGGATTCAACATTAAATTTAATTCTTAGAAAAAATCAACAAACGCTAACATTTGTATCTTAGGGAGCCCTGGTGGCGCAGTGGTTAAAATGGTCAACTGGTAATGGAAATGTCCGCGGCTGGAAATCATCAGTGGCTTTGAGGGAGGAAGATACGGCTGTCTGCTTCCATGGAGATTTACAGCCTTGGAAACCCTAGGAAGGCGCTATGAGTTGGAATCTACTCAACAGCAGTGAGTTTGGTTTTTTGGCATTTAATATTTGTATTTAAGTACCTATATCAAAGAAGTCCTATACCCTATAATAAGGTTTTATTTGGTAAAGTGTAAATACATGAGTTTGTTACATGTCTCTTATCCTAGTGTTATACACAATAGAAACTAGATTTGTAGAGATAATGTATTTGTATAACTTAAAGCAGCTGCCCTAAATTCTTGGCAGAAAAAATAGATATAAATATTATATAAATAAAAACAAACTCTCAATGTACTTACTACCTCTAAGAATGCTATAAAAGAAATATGACGATGTTGTTTGGTAACTGAAATAATACCAGAGCCTAAAAAAAAAATCTGCATTTATATCATCATAAAATAGGAAACAACCAAAATCAAAATGAAATAATATACCATATTTACATTTCTGAAAGTTAGCCCTTCATATAGAAATAACGGCAGAAACCACAGAAATTGTAATAAAAAGAATACACCAAGAAAGATTAAAGAAAGAGGTAGAAATTGAGTCACATTTAGCTTGAGCTTAGTATGTCTATGTTCAAGAATAAGGCTCTTGCATGCACAGTATATGTGTTGGTAAGGTTTTAAAATGCATATTTTCTTTTTAAAAGCACAAATTGTTAAGGGTCAAATTACATGAAAATTTTTATGAAATCTTGTTTTCTCAAAAAAAAAAGTTCATATGGCATAAAAAGAATATGCTTTTATGAGCAATAACTCTAAAAGAATCAGAACAAAATTTGATTCAAAAAGAAAGTATACGTAATGAGATATTGGTGGCATAGTGGTTAAGAAGTACAGCTGCTAACCAAAAGGTCAGCAGTTTGAATCCACCAGCTGCTCCTTGGAAGCCCTATGGGGCAGGTCTACTCTGTCCTACAGGGTCACTATGAGTCAGAATCGACTAGATGGCAACAGGTTTGGTTTTGGTTTTTCATGTGGTAGGAGCCCTGGTGGCATAGTGGTTAAGAGCTCCTCTGCTAACCAAAAGGTTGGCAGTTCGAATCCACCAGCCACTCCTTGGAAACCCTAGGGGGCAGCAGTTCTACTCTGCTCTATAGGGTTGTTGTGAATTGGAACTGACTAGGTGGGAACGGGTTTGGTTTTTTGGTTCATGTATTAATTATTTCGATACTATATGTAAACCAAATATACTTTAATAAAAATGTTTACCAGAATTTTTGGCTGGATAATGTAAACCAAGTAAGATAGTTAAAAGAAAAATAGTCATAAGAGATGATCTGTAGATTAAAAACAATACCATTTCACCTAAAGCACAATGAAATGTTCAAAAAAAAACCAGAAATAGAAATGGAGAGTGTTTGAGTGAGAGAGAGATCAAAAACTAAGAGTTTCCAAAATAAACTAACAATATTGGTACATAAGTACATATTTACAAATATCTAGGTAACTCAGATTTTAAAAAATTCAACTTCTGCTTGAATCACTTCAACCAATTTTCATTTCCAAAATTTGGTAGATAACTAGTCACATTTCATTTGAATATGAAGTTATAGACCAGCGGTCTCCAAAGCAGGGTATACTTACCCAGACAGTATGCAAGATACTTATTTTTATCAAAACAGTTTTGAAAACTTTACTAATGTATAATATAACAAGGCACACTGGTATCCTTATTCAGTATATAAGCCAGAAGTTTCCATAACTGTCATGGATTAAATTATGTCCCCCCAAAAATGTGTGTATTATGGTGGTTAGGCCATGATTCCCAGTTTTCTGTGGTTGTCTTCCAGTTTGTGATTGTAATTTTATGTTAAAGATGATTAGGGTGGAACTGTAACACCACCTTTACCCAGGTCACACCCCTGGTCCAAAGTAAAGGGAGTTTCCCTGGGATGTGGCCCGCACTACCTTTTATCTCTGAAGAGTTAAAAGGAAAGTGAGGCAAGCAGAGAGTTGGGGACCTCATGGCACCAAGAAAGCAGCACCAGAAGCAGAGCGCATCCTTTGGACATGGGGTCCCTGTGCCTGAGAAGCTCCTCAACCAGGGGATGATTGAGGACAAGGACCTTCCTCCAGAGCTGACAGAGAGAGAAAGCCTTCCCCTGGAGCCGACGCCCTGAATTTGGACTTGTAACCTACTAGACTGTGAGAAAATAAATTTCTCTTTGTTAAAGCCATCCACTTGTGGTATTTCTGTTACAGCAGCACTAGATGACTAAGACAACAACATACAATATAACAGGTATCCTGAGGTGTCCTTACTTATCCATTCAATTTTAGCATATTCTGACATACTGCTAAAGTTTGAATGGGCCTAATTAAGTGGATTTAGGGATTATATTATCTAGGTTTGGCAAACCCTCACAAAATGAAGTTAAAAAACTTCCTGCAGAGAATTTGTGAATTAAAGGTAATGTTAATAACGTAAGTGTAAGCAAGCAAGAAAAGGCAGAACTGACACCTTCGTACTCCTAACACAAATTTTTGGATCAGATACAATACATAGTAAAAACAATGACAATCTAATCAGAGCTGACAAAAGGTCACCTAAAAACTCAAAATTATCAAGCAAACTATTTGAAACATGGGAGTTGTATCCTGTAACAAAAGCTTACTCTAATAAAGTGTGTATTAAGCTTCAGACACTAGCTAATGATTATACGTAACCACAACAATTAGCATGACATTTTAAAATTAAGTTTGTTTCATTCTTTTAAAATTTATCTTTTTCTCATTGTTTTAAGATTTCTATTTGGGGACATGATTCATAAGGTACTTGTATTAATTTAGGAGGCCATGTATGTAATTTATAAACAAATAAGTATGCATGCATTGGGGCGTATTCAAAAGTTCATATATCCCTGGCTTGAAAGGGAGGAGAAAAGGTAAAAAAAAAAAAAAAATGCAAGCTAGTGGATGAAAATGTGAAATATGAAAGGAATATGAGCATGAAGTAATAGCACCAATGACAGGGAAGACAGAGTTCTTCTACTCAGAAAAGTAGAAGAACTGAATCAGTACCTTGAGTGGGTTATTGGAGATGAAAACGGTCAAGCAGGAAATTTCATCATTAGGTACTCTTTTTCTAATTCTCATGTGGTAAAAACATATTGCTATTAATCCTCAAACAATAGCTTATCTCCAGAAGAGACATACTATTCTATAGCTCTGCAGATCCAGTAAGTTCTCTATTTTGATGAGCATGTCCTTACATGATCAATGAGCAATGAAAGGAGTGAATAGGAGAGTTAACCAACCAAGCAGTGACCACAGTGAGCCAGTGTCCTCACAAAGAATGAAAGAAACAACACAGCATGGTTTATAAAGAAATCTCGTCAATGGTGAGGTTGTAAGAAATTCATCTAGCTCTAAATCTAACAGAAATTGAACTATTCACCTAACCAGAAAATAAACTCAAATGAAAAAAAGGCAGATTTTCTGTCAAAACTACTTAAAAAACACGTTCCACCAGGCAAAGATTTCACTTGGTACTAGACTGACCACGTGTGCTACACACATATTATCAACAGCCAGGGACAATACTCTCATTTCTCCAGGCATACTGATTTCTGACTTGGGGTTAGTGGGGCCAAGGATAGGGAAAAAATCCTAACATTCGAAAAGAATCTACTCTCGTCCTCAAGGTCATTCTGTGATTACTTGTCAGATTTCCACACTGTGGCAAGAGTCAATCTTCTCTTTGGCCCCTGAAAGGGGCCTGAGCTTACAGGTCAAATCGAGCATCTCTGAATGCCTTTCATTTGGACCATTACTCAAAGTCTAAGAATTACAAGAATCCCTAAAATTCCTGAAAGCTTTAACAAAGCCTTTGAGAGTAATTTATGCAGGTCATTTGCCAATTCAAAGATTCCAGTATAGCTCAAATGGGGAAATAAGAAAATAATTTACGATATTAAAGGATCATATAGTTTCCCACTAAATAAATTACTACAGAAGATCACTGGCAGCTCAGGGCCCAAAGCGTGCAATTTCTTCCCCAGAAGGAAGCAATAGGTTCAAACAGAAACTAATGACATAAAGCATTTATTAACTCATCTCTTATTATTTACACTAATTGGGGACAGCAAAAGCAAAGAAAATTCCAAATTTAAAATCCATTAATAATTCAAAAGTTGTTTAAAAGATTTATCTTCTTTTAACAATGTTTTGATTAGCCTGCCATTCAAATTATTTTGTATTTCCTAAACACAACATCTAACATTTGGTCCAGAAGCATACTAAATGACAGGGAAATGCAGAGCCCAAATATTAGCTGATGTGAGCCATGAATAGAAAATCAAAATACAACTATAAAAATGATTGAGAATGGGGCTTGACACCTGTCTTAGTTATCTAGTGCTGCTATAACAGAAATATCTCAAGTGGATGGCTTTAACAAAAAGAAATTTATTTTCTCACAGTTTACGAGGCTGGAAGTCCGAATTCAGGGTACCGGCTCTAGGGGAAAGATTTCTTTCTCTGTTGGTTCTGGAGAAAGGTCCTTGTCTCTTCTGAGCTTCTGCTCCTGGGCAATCTTCATGTGCTTGGCATCTCTCTTTCCCATCTCTCTTTGCTAGCTTGTGTTTAATCTCTCTTACATCTCAAAAGAGATGGACTGAAGATACACTCTACACTAATACTGCCTCATTAACATAACAAAGACAACCCATTCCCAAAAGAGATTAAAACCACAGGCATAAAGGCTAAGATTTACAACACACATTTTTGGAGGACACAATTCAATCCATAACATACCCAAGTGACAGTAGATTAATTACAGTTCACAAGTATATATTCCTACCAATATCTGGGTAAAAAAGAACACAGATTAGGCGGTGACAGAGCAAAGGTAAAAATAAATAGGTCACAGCGTGCACATTATAAAGTGGATAGGTAGGCAGAAGCAAATAAAAGAACAAGGTGATTTCAAAACTGCATTTTTTCTCTTTGCTAGATTGGTTTAAGAAATTTTAGTAAATAAGGCTGCTAAAAAACAAAAAACCAAACCCGCTGCCATTGAGTCGATTCCAAATCATAGGGATCCTATAGGAAGAACAGAACTGTCCCATAGGGTTTTCAAGGAGCGGCTGGTGGATTCAAACTGCCAACTTCTTGGTTAGCAGCCTGAGCTCTTAACCACTGGGCTACCAGGGCTCCAAATAAGGGCTCCAATAAGGTTATTACCATATTTTTACACAAATAACACATGCCTTCTACGTTTGTTTGCCCACCGTGCCCTCCCCCACTCCCACAAGGCACCCTCACAAGCACTGCCATGCCAATCCTCTTCCGCGTGTTTCTGTTAAAAAATTAGCATAGCTCTCTTACAAAAATACCTCATGTGGGGAGGGCGCAGCTGGCAAACAAAAGCAGACGTTTTGTTTGTATAAAAACATGATAAATTTCTTTAACTGACTTAGGCAAGGGCAAAATAAAAAAGATTATACAGTGATCATGGTTCTATCTTTAAAAAAAAACCAGATAAATGCTTAGAAAGTGGCTTTCAGAGAAAGTAGCAACTATTTTAAAGGTGAGTATTATTTCCACTTAAGACCAAATATTTAAAAATTCCACAGAAATGTTTCTATTTATTTTCAGATATTTGTGCAGCCAACACCAACAAATTCTTGAAGAAACAAAGGGAAAATATCCAGGTTTTGACATTTGGCTCATTGTTTATGTATTACTTATGCTCATTTCATGATTTTACCTCAGGGTCCAAATTTCTGAAAACATACATTCTTGTCTTCTCCATCATTGCAAACAAATCAGGATTATCTTTGGCCCACTTCATATCCCAGACATCTTTTCGCTCCAATTTTAACAACTCGCCAATTACTTGCTGTCCTGTACTGTCTGTTACCCGAGCATCCAAGTCAAAGAAAGTCAGAACTCCTGAAATGTCTATGATAGCAAGACGACTAAAAATAATAAAAATGGATAAGGGGAAAAAATGCAAAATTATTACCAGTAATTATAAACATAATTACTTACAACCATTCTTCTTCAAAATCAGTTCATCAGAAGCCTGGGAATAAGGTAGTAATGGCTTTATAATAAATATATGGTTTAAGCTTTTTTTTTTTTAATAAATTTGACAGAATTTATGGATTACTTTCCATTTTGCTTCCCTGTAAGGAAGCTGTATCCAAAGAGATTCAACCAACTGATTTACAAATATAGACTCAATATTCAAACTTTAAGAGTAAAATATTATACTAGTATTTCCATATGCTCAATCAGAGAAAGACCATGAAACTAAACTCAGGATAGTAAAACCACAATGAACTATAAGACGAGCTTAAAACAAACACATGTTTACATTTATTACATAAATTCAGCAATCTCAATTAATAACTTCTAAGTCTAACATTGATGGCACCTAACAACAAGTCTAACATCTACGTGAGGAGACATTTCAGGCTTACCTAGAGTTGCAATTCAAGGATAACTGGTAGGCTTGACAATTAAGGGAATACTTTTGAATCAAACCAACATTAGGAAGACTGTATCTCTGAATGGTGCCAGATTCACGACCCTATGGAAATTACTTTTGATTACTAAAGTATATTTTCCATAATAATATTGAGCTACAACTACAGATCTCTATGTTCACACATTTGTTTCAGAACCAAAGTGATGACAATTCTGAGTCATGTTAGTGAGTAGCATACATTAATCTCCTAATTTAATTAAAACCTTTTTAATAAAGCTGCTGAAGGTGGCCCAATTTTTTTCATGTAACGTTCAAGAAAGTAGTCAGAAACCTCACTCTTGGTACTCTACAAATTCTTGCATCACAGGGAAGAATTTATTAGGTTAATATTCAGAGTACATTAAAAGCTAAATCATAAAGCACCTGCTGAACTGAATTTTATAAATATGAAAAATCACTGTGAGAGCAACATATGAAACAGCTGTTACTGGAAGTCTAGGTTTTTAAGCGATACCTTCTATCTGATAATAGTTTTGGCAAGGGAACAAGATGCTACAATGAACATTAGCTTAAATAAGTTTAAAAAAACAGAATCCACACCCATGTTCATTGTAGCACCGTTTACAATAGCAAAAAGAAGGAAGGAATCAAGGTGCCCATCAACGGATGAATGGATAAATAGATTATGGTATATTCACACAATGGAATACTATGCATCGATAAAGAATGATGAATCTGTGAAACATTTTATAACATGGAGGAATCTGGAAAGCATTACGCTGAGTGAAATTAGTCAGTTGCAAAAGGACAAATATTGTATGAGACCACTATTATAAGAACTCAAGAAATAGTTTAAACAGAGAAGAAAATATTCTTTGATGGTTACAAGAGGGGAGAGGGAGGGAGGGAGGGAGGGAGAGGGAGATTCGCTAATTAGATAGTAGAAAGGACAACACACAATACAGGAGGGGTCAGCACAACTGGACTAAACCAAAAGCAAAGAAGTTTCCTGAATAAACCGAATGCTTCAAAGGCCAGCAGAGCAGGGGTGGGGGTTTGAGGACCATGGTTCCAGGGGACATCTAGGTCAACTGGCATAATAAAGACTATTAGAAAACATTCTGCATCCCATTTTGAAGAGTGGTGTCTGGGGTCTTAAACGCTAGCAAGCAGCCATCTAAGATGCAACAATTGGTCTCAATCCACATAAGCAAAGGAGAAATAAAAGCACCAAAGACACAAGGTAAGTATGAGCCCAGGAGTCCAAATGGGCTACATAAATCAGAGACTACATCAGCCTGAGACTAGAAGAACTAGATGGTGCCCAGCTACAACCAATGACTGCCATTACAGGGAGCACAACAGAGAATCCCTGAAGGAGCAGGAGAGCGGTGGGATGCAGACCCCAAATTGTTGTAAAAAGGCCAGACTTAATTGTCTGACTTAATTGTCTGACTGAGACTAGAGGGACCCCAGAGGTCATGGTCCCCAGACCTTCTGTTAGCCCAAGACAGGAACCATTCCTGAAGCCAACTCTTCAGACAGGGATTGGACTGGACTATAACATAAAAAATGATACTGGTGAGGAGTGGGGTTCTTGGATCAAGTAGACACATGAGACTATGTGGGCAGCTCCTGGCTGCAGGGGAGATGTGAAGGCTGAGGGGGACAGAAACTGGCTGAATGGACAGGGAAACACAGAGTGGAGAGAAGGAATGTGCTGTCTCATTAGGGGGAGAGCAACTAGAAATATACGAAAAATAGAAGTATATAGCAAGGTGTATTTAAGGTGTATTTAAGTACATAGCAAGGTGTATGAGAGACTGACTTGATTTGTAAACTTTCACTTAAAGCACAATAAAAACATAAAAAAAAAAGAAAATAACTTTCTATATAACTTAGTACAAACCATAAGGTTGAAAGATCAACAGTAAGTACAACAGACAGTACAGAGCTCTGGTTTTCAGCTCTTCTGTGCCCCAAGGCCATTGCAATGGGACAAAGTGGCAGGCTTCCCATGGCCAATCTTAACCTTTTTTTTTAATCCGAGCAGCTTTGCTTCTCTAGCATGATTCTCAAGAGGTGCCTCTCAGAAAGTGAGGAGGGAGGAGGGTTTTTAATTTATAAAAAGGAGGTGTGGGTTTTTTAAGATTTAATACATTAGGGTACTAAACAAGATTTTGTTTGGGAAAAAGCAGGGTGGGAAGTTCCTGTGGCTTAAAGCATTTGAAAAAAATAATGGTTCTAAAACCTGTTTCCATTTCAACAGTGGAAGGCAGTTTTAAATACAGAAGATAGTTTCACCATTATGTTGCTTAGAGGTAGACTCTGTCATCTAGAAATTCAATTTCTGTGATTGATTTGAGTTGCTTTTTTTTCAAATGTCAGAAATACATCTAACCTAACAAAAACCTTACCATACATCAAAGAATCAGAAAACAGGAGATTCCATAGACTTGACTATGAGACAAATTACTTAAAACACCCAACAAATTCATTTAATGATAAAAAATGAATAGTATGCTCCTAAGCTATTTTTCACCATAAGATTAGCTAATAGCAAAAGGAACGTAACTAGAACTGGGACTGTACACTATTAAGCCTCTGTTTATACAATTCAGATTCATAACTCTGCCAGCATTACTGTATTAAAGTAAACACTTGTTCCTAAAACTAATATTTTCAAATGCCAGAGCTCAAGAAAAGACACTATAACATTGATTCTATTTGAAAAACTCAGCACAAATTTACCACGGACTTGTCTGTTCTACTGGCTGGCAAACACACCACCTCTTCAGTCTAAGTCTTATAAAAGTGGCTGAGTGAAAGTACTTTCTCCAATGTAAAATAGTAGGCCACACAGAGGAAGACACTTTCCAAGACCAACTACCACCATCCAGTCCACCTCACATCCTCCAATTCTTTATAGGGCTCAGTCGATCTGATGTTACAAACTCTAAAGGTACTTTATCTTCTCAGGGGCCAACATCCTATTGCTTTTATAAACAGCTATTTTTTGTAAATGATAACCAATTTGAAGGGTATGTTTCAAACTTTTCTCATTTCTTTTGTTAGACTAGTAAAACCTGGGGTGCCAACAAGTTGATATTTAACTCCAAAACACATTATATTACCCTATTTTTATAATTTAAACAACTATTCATAAAATAATTTTTTTACAACTTACCACAATCAATGTTTTATCAGATGCAGTTATGGCACAAATTGGATCTCTTGTTCCCTAAAAAAAGGTAATCGATTGTTATTCTTCAACAAATATTTATTGAATGACTATTCCTATACAAGGCAGTAAGCTATTCATGAAGAATACTTCAACAATATATTTATTAACTGATTCATTTACTGATCTCCTACTATGGGCCAGACATTGAACTAAGCACTGGAGATACAGGGATGAAATCTTTGCCTTCAGATATTACTCAAAAGTCTCCTGGAGAAGACAGTGAATGGAATGCCTAATTACAATACAACATGATAAAAGCAGAGTCACCAAAACAACAGTTTAGCTGAAATAGTAAAAAAGTCAACCTTGAGCATTATGCTTTCTTAAGAACCATCTAAAAAAAAGAAAGAACCATCTATATGGGATCAAACTGACAACAGCAACTCAAAAGATTACATAGGAGCCATAGGGGCAGTGAGTTTATGTTAATGGAGAAGAACAGCTTAGAAAAGAGGGTAAGAATGGTTGCACAACACAAAGAATGTAATCAATATAACTAAATAGTACATGTAGAAACTGTTGAATTGGTGTATACCTTGCTGTATATGTTCCCAACAAGAGAAACCAAAAAAAATAAGTAGAGTCTCACACAAGGTGGTTATGAGAGCATCTAACTTACATTGAGGAAGGAGCATCTAACTTACACCGAGATGAGCAGGGGAGCAAGCTCTGAGCTTAGTCTTAAAAGATGAACGGATGACAGAAGGACCAGCACATGCAGAAATGAGGAAGGGTAAAACAGCGTGGCACTACAACAACCTGAACAGGTCTCAAGGCATCATGCTGAGTGAATAAAGCCAATTTCCAAAAGTGATATATGATTCCACTCACAAAATATTGTTCAAGTGACAAAGCTACAGAGATGGAGAAGAGATTAGTGGTTGCCAGGGGTCAGGGACAGGAGTGGGAAATAGATGTAAATATAAAAAGTAAGTAGCATGAGGGTGTTCACTTGTGGTAATAGACCAATACTGTAACTTGATTGTGGTGACAGTCGCAGAAATCTGCACAGGAGATAAAATTACATATATTACACGCATGCATGAACACATGTGAAAACTGAGTAAGATCTCTAGTCTAGTATTATACCAAAGTCAGTTTCCTGGTTTTGAAACTACAGTTATATAGGTGACAACTGTGAAAAGTTGGGTGAAGGCCACATGGGGTCCTATGTACCATTTTTGCAACTTCCTGAAAGCCTAAAATTATTTCAAAATCAAATGTTAAAAAGAAAAAAAAAACCATGGTCTAGTCAGGAAACAGCAACTTGCTTAGCACAGCTGATACCTGGAAATATGGCAGAGAAGAAAAAGTAGGCTGGGGAGAAAGTAGCAGCTGTGAGTATCTATATTTTATCCTGACAAATACAGGAACTTACTGAAGATTTATATTGGGGCAGGGCCTTTGTGTACCATGATCAGGTTTTTATTATAAAAAGACTGTTCTAGCTATCAGTATGATAAATAGATTGGCATGGTAGGTAGAGAAAGGGAGGAAGACTGAAAGTAGAGAGATTTTCTGTGCTACCCAATATGGTAGCCACTAACCACATGTGGCTATTTGGATTAAAATCTAATTAACATGAAATAAAACTTAAAATTCAGTTCCTTAGCCACATCAGACACATTCTGGGGGCTCAACAGCCACATGTGGCTAGTGACTACCATACTGGACAATGCAATATAGAACATTTCCAACATCACACAAAGTTCTATTGGGCAGCGCTTAATGGAAAGTATTGTATTGATCAAAGTAAGAAGTAATCACAGACTGAACTGATACAGGGATGGAAAGGAGATCAATTTGAAAGAAATTTAGAAGACTGAATCAACAGAACTTGGTAAGATACAGACAGCAAGAGAAAAAGAGAAATTCCCATGACTCTTAGGTAGATGGTGGAGCCGTGCCCTGAGATACAGAATGTATACGGAAAAAGAGATTTGTAAGGAAGAAGAATTTAGCCTCGGAAAAGTTAAATTTCGGGTTTTTTGAGCCATACAACTGAAATAGCCATAGACAATATCCATAGAAATGTATTATCTAGAGACTGAAAAAACTCAAGATTGGAAATATAGATACTGCGGTCATCATCATGTAATTGAAGGTGTAGATTTCAATCAGAATTCTAAATGAGAAAAGTAGATACACTACAAGTAGACATGAAGAAATACCACAATACGAGACGGGTAGATAAGCCCTTGACAAAAAAGAGTAAAAAGGGAAAGTCAGCTAAATATAAAATCAGGAGAGTGGTTTCATGAAAGCCAAGAAGAAAAGAGTGACCAAAATATTAAATTTATATACAGATTATGTAAGAGAAAGACAGAAAAATGCCTATCAGACTTAGCAATTCAACACCTTTCGAAACCAGAATACAATGGAGTAAAGACGGAATCAGAGGTGAGGAAAAAAAGATGAATATAGATCATTCTTTAAAGCAGCTTAGCCATGAAGGATGAAGAGATAAGGCAGTGAGTGACTGGAAGAAGATATGGGTTGACAGTGGAGGTGGCTGTTGTTATTGTTTTTAAAATGAGAAAGATTTCAATATATTTATTGATCAATTTGAAATTTTCTGAAAGTTCCCTGATCGAAAGAACTGTTCCTCATTCTTCACTGAATCCTCAGAAGCTAGCCCAGTGTCTGACACATAATAGACATTTGACAAATACTTGTTTAATAAATGGATGAACATAGAGACTATTAGATGGACTCTTACATATTCTATTAGATAGGTCACTAGGTCTGCAGTTAAAAGATCCAAGCTTGAATCCTGACTTTGCCACTTAATCACCTACTTTATGACTCTAAGTCAATCAGTTATTTTCTCTAATTATGGTTTTTCCACTTGATGAAATGGAGAGGAGACTATGTGCTCTTTTCGCCGTATAGAGTTGTGAGGCTCAGATAAGAAACTGGGCAGGAAAGAGCTTTATAAACAATAAGGCAATGATTTAAATACTCTTAAAAAATCATACCAAAAACAAAACTGTTCACTAAAGTATTTAATTACATTAGCTTATAAACAAAAGCATTTTTCCATAAAAATACACTGAATTATGTTATTTTCAAAAATATGGCTACTTGCTAATATGCCAGAAGTGACAGACCAATATACAATAAATAGATAGGTAGAGGGAAAAAGCGGAAAAAGGGAGGAAGGAGGGAGGAAGGGAAAGAGAGAACAAAGGAGAAAGGCCAGAATTATGTTCCCCAATATTTTCAGATACTACACTTCTCTAATTTTCTAATTTTCAATCACATCATATGCATGTGAAAGCTGGACAATGAATAAGGAAGACCGAAGAAGAATTGACACCTTTGAATTGTGGTGTTGGCAAAGAACACTGAATATACCACAGACTGCCAAAAGAATGAACAAATCTCTCTTGGAAGAAGTACAACCAGAATGCTCCTTGGAAGCAAGGATGGCGAGACTGTGTCTTACATACTTTGGACATGTTGTCAGGAGGGATCAGTCTCTGGAGAAGGACATCATGCTTGGCAAAGTACAGGGTCAGCAGAAAAGAGGAAGACCCTCAGTGAGGTGGATTGACACAATGGCTGCAACAATGAGCTCAAGCATAACCATGATTGTTAAGGATGGCACAGGGCCGGGCAGTGTTTTGTTCTGTTGTGCACAGGGTCGCTATGAGTAGGAACCTAACAACAAGTAACATTCTAAATAGTATCACATTGGCTACTTAATAATATTATTTTAGTCTAAGAGTTTTCAAGTTCAAGAAAAACTCTTTGAGAATAGGAATTTCTTTAAAGAATCAGTAGAGTAATATGCTAGTTACTGCAAGCAAATTCTTTTTCAGGTCTCAAAATAAACTTACAATATTTCAAAGTCTACAGGTACTAAGATTTGCTAGCAAAAATAAAATCACCTACTTGAATGGCTTTACTATAATCAAGCACCCCATCGACTGATCCAGAGGGAGTATCATCAACATGATAAATTCTGTAAAAAAGACCAGAATTTCAAAGAAAGTATAAGTGAGGATTATACTACTTCATAATCTCTAGAACAACTGAAGGTTTGGGTGACAACAATAAATATTGTTATTTAATCTAAATGTCCTGATTATTTTAAAGAGTTCTGAACACAGCTATATCTTATAAAGGGAGACACTATCAGTTGTTTGCTGGTTTTGCAAGTGATATGTTCCTGGAAGTTGTGCCAAATCTATATTTGAACATTGGATCATATTTTCCCAATGAATTTCATTAAAACTTGAGATATATCTTACCTTAATCTCAGCTAAACATCAGTCAGGAGTAACTTTTAAAACACTAAGTTTCTTTATTGTTTCTCCATAATTTCCTTGTCATCAATGTGTTCATAAAACTTAAGTATATTTGAGAAACTCTAATTAATGGAATTTTTGTTTGGGAGTAAAGACTCCTTCCCTACTGTCTCCTGTGTTATAAAGATGCACCACCTCCTACCATCTCTCTGATACCTGTGTTATAATAATATTTATTCATACTGCATTGTCACTGCTGATTTACATGTCTCCCTCACTACATGATGATTTTCTTGGAGGCAAGACTATATCTCCAGTGCCTGGCACAGTACCACATGTTGTCAAGTGCTCTACAATGTCTCTGGGTAAATATTAAAATGAATAGAGGTGAATAAGGAAGAACACTGTAGAGTAGCTGCAAGGCCCTGGGTAAGTTACTTAACTTCTCTGAGCCTCAATTCCTCCATCTGTAAAGGGTAACAATTCCTACTTTGCAGGGTCTTTGAGAAGCATAAATAAAATGATGTTTGTAAAGCACATAAGCATAGAGCCTGACATAAAAGGGGTTCAAGAAATGGTAGCCATAATATAACCCCCCCAAAATCATGTGATTTTCTATCTTAAAAATACCATCCAATTTTATCATTGTTAATTTAAAATCAAAACTGTGCTTTCATCAATGTTACATGGAGATTAAATTTTAAATAAATTTAATAGAAATATAGAGTAAAAGGAAACCCTGGTGGCATAGTGGTTAAGAGTTCAGCTGCAACCAAAATGTTGGCAGTTTGAATCCACTAGGCACTCCCTGGAAATCCTATCAGCCAGTTCTACTCTGTCCTATAGGGTTGCTATGAGTTAGAATCAACTCATTGGCAACGGGTTTGGTTTGGTTCTATACAGTAAAACCTGCAAAGCCGGAACCTGTGTAAGGTGGCAACCTGTCAGAGAAGGAAAACTCAAGTATTTTCCACTAAATAGAGAGCAAGAGAAAAGTAGTAAGACTACATCCTGTCAAAGGTAGAAAACTTCCCAGACCTAGAAAAAAAAGGCAGTCCCATCAAGCTCCAGCTCTCACGGGTTTCATTGTATTAAATATGCAGATACATGGCGTACCTCTAAATTGGTGTAACTTACATCCAGTAGCTATTTCTATTTACTTATCAAGAATAAAACAGTCAAAGATAGTTAAAATAGAAGATCCTTTGAGAGATCATTCAGTCCAACTCCCTCTCTTACAGCAAGTAAGCTACAGAGCAGCAGACCCGAGCACAGCGGTCCAGAGTCAGATAAACTTGGGTTCGTGTCCCAACTCCATTTATCAGTTGGTAATAATTTAAACTCATGTGTCCTTTCTGTAAAACGTGAATAACAAGAGTACCAACTGGACTTGGCATGATACGTGGATATAAGAGGTACTCAATAAATGATGGCTGTTATCACCATCAACAACTATATTTTATAGATGTGGAAATGAGGTCCAAGGAGACCCTGCCCAGAGTCATTAAAACTAGTAAGTATATCCCAGACAGGAATACAAGGAAATGCTGTCTTTTTTACTTAAACAAAAACCAGCATCTCTATGGAGAGGGTAGACTTTTTTGCCCCAACTTTGTCCGAAGATCCACCTTCTCCCTGCAAGTTAAAGGTCTCTTGCTTATTATTGCTACCACTGCCATATGCTGTTCTTGAAGAAGCCAAAGATTCTTTCATTCTTTGTCTTCCTGCATTATCAACAAGGCAAGATAAGCATTTACCAACTTTTTTTTTTTGCTTCTACATGAATTCACATAGCAAAAATACTTTTACTGGGGACATAACTCCTATCTTAGTTTTAGTACATAAATGAGTCTTAAAGGGAAGGGGAGGTTGCATTAAGATCTCAGGTGAATGTGTAGAAAGAAGGTGATGTGAAAAAGCAACCTGGAATTTCTGCCATGATCCCCACCCACACACACATACATATCTCCCCTCATTAAGAAATCATTAGATTAAAATACCTGAAAAAATACTTTACACTTAGGGTAACAACAAAAGGGCAACAAACACAATATTAATAACATAATATGGCTCACAAAACACAGTAAATGCATCTTCACCTTGAGACTTACTACAGGGACTCTCTCCATCCTGGCTCCTCACCTCCCTATGTGACAGCCCTTTTTACCCCACTTACAGAAGTAACTCTAAGCCCAGGCTCCATGGAATCCAAGGCAAAAGAGAGAGAAGCCAAGACCCCAGTTCATCCCACCTAAAGACTTCTCCCAGAGCTGGTCTAAACACCTGCCTCTCCTACAGTGATTGATGCTAACACGATCTCACTCTCTATTTATAGAGACCTCTATCCGTAACCCATAAGCAAAATCTTTAGTTAGACATCCAGACTTAACCAAGAAATCGTTTCAATATAGCATAATAACTCTAATATGGTAGGAGTGGGTGATTTCCTTATAAAACCTCAGATTTCCACTCTTTATCTGTAAGGGCTTCTTTTATTTTTTTTACTATCTCTCCTATTAACGAGCCCTGGTGGAGCAATGGTTAACCATTTAGCTGCTAACCAAGAGGTCAGTGCTTTGTTTGAATCCACAAGCCGTTCCATGGGAGAAGAGACCTGGCAATCTGCTCCCACAAAGATTACAGTCTAGAAAACCCTACAGAGCAGTTCTACTCTGTTATACAGGGTCACTGTGAATCAGAATCAACTCGATGGCATACAACAACATGTCTCTTTTGATAAATTTAAACAGATAAATTTGAAAGACCTTCAAATTAATGGAGAAATGTTATTGCATATAATCAAAACAATTTATAGTTCACAAACATAATCCATAATTAACTATGTCTTAAAAACATGATATGGTTGAGCTACTAAAAAATACGTATCAAGACATATACCTTTCTCTCCCTTCTTTTCGAGATCGCACGATCTGATTAATTTCCAATGCTGTGAGCTTCTTTGCCACACGATATTGCCAGATATAAAATGCTTCTTTTGAAGCTGCTATCACATGCGTTTTGGTCATTGCAACAAATAATGGTACTATTAAAGAGAACATTAAGACAATTAAGTAATAGTCACATAAAATCACAGAATGTTTGTGCTATAAAGGCCCTCAGTGATCACTGACTCCAATCCCTCATCTTACAGACAATACACTCACACATAGTCTCAAAATACTCACAGTCTGTGAAATAAGAAAAGAAGCAAGAGCTGGTCAGCCCATTCATAAAAATTAACTCAAAATGGATTATAGACCTAAATATCGGAGCTAAAACTCCTCTATAATACTTAAGAGAAAATCTTTGTGAACTTAGGTTAGGCAATGGTTTCTTAGATACGACACCAAAAGCACAAGTGAAAAAAGTAAACACAAACTGTACTTCATCAAAATTACAAACATCTGTACTTCAAAGGACACCATCAAAAAAGTGGAAAGACAACCCACAGAAAATATTTCCAAATTATATACCTGATAAAGGACAAAATCTAGAATATATAAATAACTCTTATTAACTCAATAATAAAAAAGACAAATAACCCAATTAAAAAATGGGTAAAGGAGATATACCAATAAGCCATATGCCAATAAGCACATAAAAAGATGTTCAACATCATTAGCCATCAGGGAAATTCAAGTCAAAACCACAATGAGATACTACTTCACACCCATTTAATAAGTGTTGGGGAGGCTATGGAAAAATCAGAACCCTCAGACATTGCTGATGGAAAAGTAAAATGGTATAGCCTTTTGAAAAACAATTTGTCAATTCTTCAAAATGTTAAATATAGAGTAATCATATGGCTGAGAAATTACACTCATATGTCCACACAAAAACTCATACACAAACGTTTATACTGGCATTAATTATAGTAGCCAAAAAGTAGAACCAACCCAAAAGACCATCAACTGATAAATGAATAATCCAAACGTGATATACCTATGCAAGAGAGTATAATTCGGCCACATAAGGAAGAACGTACACTTTACAACATGGATAAACCTTGAAAACATTATGCTAAGTGAGAGAAACCAGATACAAAAGACCACATATTGTATGATATCATTTAAATGAAAAGTTGAGAACAGACAAATCTATAGAGATAGAAAGATTACTAGTTGCCTAGAGCTGGGGGTGACGACAGGGGAGTGACTGCTAATGGGTACAGAGTTTCTTTGGGGGACAAAGATGTTCTAAAATTAGGTTGTGGTGATGGTTCCACAACCCAGTGAATATATTTTAAAAAACTGAATTGCAAATTGCATAGTGTATGAATTATATCTCAATAAAACTGTTTTTTAAAAAAAGCTTGTCGGTTTTTATCTCAATTCCAAGCTTAACTCTACTGTAAAAATTATGACATCCAGAATATAGCAAAATTTATGTTTAATCTTTGAAAGTGTTAAAGTACACAGTTTTCCCCAAAGTAGGTATATAACTAAAGAAGAAAATGAAGTGTGAGTTATCCTATCTGGTTTTCTTCATAAACAGCCCTTTGTGACAGTTTTTCATGCCTATATTCCTCCTTCTTACAACAGATTTGCTCTGTCTTGATCATAAAATTTGAAGCAGGTTATGAAATTATGCATTTCCTTAGTAGGACTTCAAAGGCAAAAGATCTAATATTTATTCACTTTCATTCCAGCCTTAATAAATTTCAAAGTATTTTTAGTTCTATATTTTAGTATTTTCCAGCATCTTATACAAGGTGGGCAATCCACATATGTGGAAGTATTTCATACTTAAAGACCACAAATAAGAATTTATAAAATATCTTGTGCTCAGTAGTTACTACTTTCCCATACTAACTAAAGATTTACTATATTTTTAATATAAATATTTAAATCTAACAGCAAGAATATAATAAAGAGAAGGGAAAGCACCAACACCTAGAAAACATTCTGTGATTATAACAGATGCTACCACCGGTAGGCCTGAAGGCATGAGAGAAACCAAGAGGACAGAGTGACGTAGAGGAGGCTGTCATTGAGAAGAATAGTGACCTCCCATTACATTAAAAAAAAAAAAAAAACAGCGTCAGCTCCACAGGGAATGAGCCAGAGGAATAAATAGCCCCACTCTCCTATGGCCACTGGCCAATCAAAAGCCATGGAATGGAATGAAGCAGGATGAAGAAGGGTGGTAGGGTTTGGAGGGACAGATGGAAAGTATCTGTGAGATAAGAAAGTATAAGATACAAGATTCTCTTAATCAAGTCAGTTAGCCTTTGTGGGTCCTTACGATGACGTGCCTCTTTGGTAAAATAAATCTGATAACAAACACTTCATAGAGTAATTTAGAAATTTAAAAAATATAATCAATGAGAAAATGGTGGGTAATTATAAACTTAAAACTTTAGAAACTGCTACCACCTGGTTTTTAAATATTTAAAAGTAAACTATTTGAAATAGAATACAAAAAGTACACTGTAAGTAGAGATTTGAGTTAATCCTAATAAGAAAAATATCTATATTACATTGCTTTTGAACTGTTAATAATTTATTGAGAACAACTGAAATTTATTCAATGACATCTTAGCATAATTAAAAAGAAAAAAAATATAATGCCACAGAATAAAATGTAGAAATCAGTAGTCTAATTGCAAAACTGCTCAAAAATTGACAGAGAAAGTTCAATAATAAGAATGTTTCAAAGCAAGAAATAGATTTGAAACCTTCTTGTGTCACTCTGGGTCAGAGTGAGGAAAACTCTTTGGCCCACCACTGCTAAACCGTCAAGGCTATTAGTGTATCCAAAGCCCTGACTTCCAACTTCTTACTGAACACCTCCAGGTAGGTGGCTCACAAGAACCTCAAGTTTAACGTGTTGACCCCAACCTCCTTTCCTGAAACATTCTCATTCCTGAAATCATCTCCTTCAAAAAAAGAAAAATGTTCCTTTCTTCTACTAAAAAAAAAAAAAAAGAAAGTTAAAACCCTTGCCAATGAGTTGATTCTATTCCCTATCAAAATAAATGATACTACCATTTAACAGTCATACACATGCAAAGCCTGGGGTCATTCTAGACTCTACCCTAAAAGTTGCCCCCACATGTAATAAAGTCACAAAGCCTATTATTTCTATTTTCATACTATCTCTTGACTCTCCCACCCCTCCTCCCCATCACCCCTACCATTGCTGCTTTGTTCAGGCCTTTCTCATTTCTCACCTAGAATACTGCAATCCCCTCCCTCCTGGTCTCCTTTCCTCTGATCTCATATGTGTTATAATTCTACCTTTAGAAAATTCTCCCAAGTTCTTTCCTAATTTAGGAATATATTCTTCTAAACAAATAACTTTTCTTTGTTCATTTCTTAGAGAATATTTAATTGTTCCTCTATTGTGTGCCGGGTGCTGTGCTAATTACTTCACATACATTAATCCAACATCCTTTTATGAAGTAGATAGTCTCATCAAATCCATCTTATAGACGAAGAAACGAAGAATTACAGAAACAAAATAACTAACTTGCCCAAGGTCACAAAACACAGAATAAGCAATATAAAATTAAGCACACATACAAAACATTAAAGAACTCATGAAGGTTTGTTCTAGTATCTGTTTTCTAAATTTATAATTTAAAAATTATAAAACATAATTTTCCTATGTATAAGTATCATGCAAAATAATCACTAATATGGCCAGAATAAAGGAATGATTGTTAATATAAGCTATCATTTATGGAGTTTTTGCCACAGTCCAAATAAAGGACATTTAAAGCAGCAAGAGACTTTAGCAACTAAACAAATAATTAGAAGATGATCTAATGGTATGATGTCAGTTTCGTAGATTAACAGCTCAGGGATCCAAATTCAAAAATGTTTATATGCTGGACAACTCAGTACGATTGAATCATATTTTAAAAATTTATTTGTCATTACAATAATGAAGATTTTTCTACTCAAAATGTGTTCCATCACTGAGCTCCGGAGGGAGCTAGAAGCCTTTCCTTTGGGCAACAATTCACAGCCAGTCCTGGAGAATGGCAGCAAAGCCTAAGGGAACGCACGTTCAGCTGGATGATTAACACACCAGGCCCAGGTTTCACTCATCATTCTCTGAGCCTGTCCTCACTAAATCATTAAGCATCTGCTAAATATCTAGTAAATACTACCATCAATACTCTGATGCTGGTAACTATTACGCCCTTAAAAAAAAAAAAACCATTGCCATGGAGTTGATTCTGACTCATAGCAACCCTATAGAAACCACAGGGTTTCCAAAGAACACTTGGTGCCAACCTTTTGATTAGCAGCTCTAGCTCTTAGCTACTATGCCACTAGGGTTTCCGTTATGCCCTTAGCATAATTTTAAAGTAAGTTCACAACTTGGGCCAAGTTATTTAACCATTCTGTGCCTCAGTTTCTCAGTGAGGGTAATAATAGTGCCTGCCTCATAGGCTAGTTGTAAATTAAAATGTGTTTAGAAGAGTACCAGGCATATATTAAAAAAATAAATATTGGCTATTATTATTATATGCCAGGCAGGCACTATGTCACGCTTTATATTTATTATCTTTTTTAGTTTCTCAAAACAGCTCTATAAGGTTGTTATTGCTATTATATTCAAATTAGAGTAAGTAAACTGAGGTTCAGGAGAATAAGCAATTTATTTTTTTTTTTACAGAATTAGCAAGTAGGTTAGCCTGGGATTCAATTCTGATAAGTCTGACTCTTACCTTAACTATCTTACCTTGACCCACTAATATTTTAACTTTGATTTAGTCAGGCTAATGAAAAACCCTTGTGATTATTTAGGATGTTTCAAAAAGAAAGGAGAATGAATATAATTTACAATTGCAGGTAAATATTGACTAGATAAATAGTTTTAGATGCTTAGGAAAAATTTTATTAGAAAGCAGTTAAAGTTTGTAAACTTGTAAGGTAGAAGGTAAGAGTCAGACTTCTCAGAATCGAGTCCCAGGCTAACCTACTTGCTAATTCTGTGGTCCTGGATAAATTGCTTATTCTCTCTGAACCTCAGTTTCCTTACTCTAATTTGAACATAATATCAATAACAACCTTATAGAGCTGTTTCGAGAAACTAAAGAATAAATACAAAGCATAACAGTGCCTGGCACATAATAATAGTAATAGCCAATATTTATTTATTTTTTAAATATATGTCAGGTACTATCCTAAACACATAACAAATGTTAATTTACAACCAGCCTATGAGCCAGGCACTATGATTACCCTCAATAAGAAACTGAGGTACAGAGTGGTTAAATAATGCACCCAAGTGGCACAGCTAGAAACAAGTGGAAAATAGCTGTGATAAGATAAGACAGTACAAGATGTAAGATTCTCTTAACCAGTCAATCTGGCTCCAGAATCTGCACTCTCGACCAGCCATGGCGCATTGGGTCTCATTAATGGTTGATCAGTGTTAGGTGTGGCTGCCGTGGTTTTTACTTCTATCATCAATGTAGGTTTTAACAATCAAACCACATACAATCCTCTAGTCATTTCTAAAAGCAAAAACACTCTTGATTTTTTTGGTTTAATACAAATGTATCTGAAATACATGTTGTTTTGAATTCACACGGTAGTTATTTCAGCAAATTCACAGGGTAGATAATCCTATCTACATAAATTATGCTAGATTTTTATTAAGAGAGCCATCTCACCCAGACCAAGCTCCTAGGAAGAAATAAGATCACTGTCCAAAAGAAGAGTGGGAAAAAAAAAGAAGTTTAAAATTTTCTTTTAAGAGAAATTAAAAAAGAAAAATGTCACTTCAAATAAATTTTAACAGATAGAATGTTTTAGGAAAAGAATATAACCAGGATAAAAGTTAAAAAAAAAAACCTCATGCCCTTCTCAACTACTCAATATGGGCGGGGGGGGGGGGGGCGGGAATCTAAATAACTAGGAAGATTATTAGAAAATAATTAAAAAGAAAATAATTATGCTTCTACTAATTGAAATTTGTAACATTAATAGATAGTAGTTATGAGCCAAGCAAGGATGTAAAATAACTTAAAACAACTTAGGAACTGACATATAAGCAAACCCTGCTTGTAATACTTGAATGCCGAAGCCTGAAATAAATGCCCACATTCATATCTCTACGGTTTTACCCTCTGCCTTTCCTATGTATTCATTTCCCAGCCTTTTCAACAACTGGCAAGCTGAGATTGCACTGAAATGTCTTCATCAAAATAACTTTCTTTGGGATATGTAGAAAACTTAGTGCACATATCATTTGAAAGCTGCCTACAACACTACTGCCAAAATGACTGCTGCACAGGCAACCTTGACTTCCCAGCTACTTTTCATGTTTTCATTCACCTGCAAATGCTGTTTGCTCTCCTTAAAAACGCTATGCCAAGAAATACTTATCTTTCAAAACTCAGCTCAAAAGAAACCTTTAAGTAGAAGAAATTGTCATCATTAATTTTTTATCAGCTCTGGCACCCAGTATGGAACCTGAAACAGTATAGAATCTGAATATTTATTGGTGATTCATTAAATAAATTATCATTTTCTATTTACATGATAGAAAATAAACATTTTCCATGCATTCGACAGATATTTCGGTATTAGATAGTGTTAGGCAGTGGGAATACAGAAATGAATAAGACACAGATACTGCTTTAAGAAGCTCAAAATCTAGTGGGGAAGACAGATAAGAAATATTAATAGTCACAGTGCAGAGTAAGCAGTACACTGATAGAAGTATACCAAAGGAATTATGAGGGCTCAAAGGAAGAACACTAAAACAGGGTGCCTAATTCCTATGTGTATAGTACAGTGGGGATCTACAAACTGAATTTCCTGTAATAATACATAGAGTTCTTTTAAATGTTCCTACAGGGATTGTCAGGATGAAGAGTAAAGCAAAACAAAAATAATACTTTCCAGGACAATACGTCACAATAATTTTTTTTGTTTGTTTTAGCCTGTGGTCCTCATCAAAATTTGGCACAGAAACTTAAAAAAGGAATTTTACAGGATATGTAGAAACAAAAACATTGAGTTTTTGGCTGTGTTTACAGCAGACCAACGAAAGATCTGTTTGTTAAAATTTCAGCCAGTGAGACTGCAAAAAAAAAAAGTTTCAAGACTCAAGAATACAAATAATCATATCCTCAAGTTTTTGCCATTTTACGAAGGTAAAGAAATTTACATCTATTTTATTAAACAACAGACTACATGTAATAAAATTACTTTGAGCCTAATCCTATCATCATTATGATTCTGTTAAAACTTTAATATTCAAAGAGAAAGCATATAATCTAAAGATTGACAGAATTTACTTTTGAGATTAAGGACTGTTATGTTTTTAATAAATAGAACAAATTCATGTGATGTTAAGATAAAAATAAAATAGTATAAAACCACAGGAATCAATTTATTTCAATTATTTATAAGATTCTGTAATAATTTTAACCTATGCCTTTTACCAAGGATCACTAACATATGTATACCTGCACGTGAGGGTATACCTACGTACAGAAGCATATAAACATGCTTTGTAATATCAATTAAAAATAAATGAACATAAGGCATGAAGTTGAAGAGTGTCATTATATAAAAGTGAGTGAGTTACCACGACCCTAGACGTAAGAGTAAAACATCTGAGTCCAGTAAGTTTTTTATCACTTTGCTCATATTGCCCAAAGCACTTAACAAAATGAAAACACTTAGAAGGTAGACACTAAAATCTCGCTAAGATTGAGTTTCTAATATTAAAAAAAAAAAAAAAAAAACTGGTTCTTGGGTCCAAGAAATAATTAAGTGGGACTTCAACTTTTGAAATCTAATCATTTTTCAATTACCGTATCCACTAAACTACCATATGCTTTAAGAGAAAACCGTTACTTTTGGAAGTTATAGTGAAATGGCAACAAAATATCTATCAATGATTTTTTACAAAACACTTACAATAAGATTTGGAACTTTTTAATGGTTACTTTCACAGCTATTGGATAGAAGGAATGATAACGCTAAAGTAAAGTGTGTCCTGAAAATACAAAGTCAGGAATTTGTTAAAGCTGTCCCTGTTAACAGACTGATTTCATTAGAAAATCTGGAAAGAACATAAATACGTAAATACGAGAGGTATTTATAAGTACTTTATTAATTTAAAAAAATGGCTTAAAGGCAAAAAATCCTTTCTATAATCCTCAGTTTACTGCATACTAACCACTGCATTGCATATCTATTTGTGTAAAATTATATTTCTCATTTAAACAGAAAACGGCAGTGTAGCAATTATGAAATTATTGTGGATTCTAGATAGAGTGATCTTAAAATTTATTGTCAAAATCAGGACACTTTTGAGAGTTAAAGGGAACATTTTTATAATTCCATCAGGACAAAAGGCATAAACTGATACTAGATCCAGCAAACAAGAAAGTATGGTCATCCTAGTTTTAGAGAATATTGCTCTAATTAATAATACCATCGTGAAGCTTTTAAATTAATGTTACAAATAAAACCTGACTAGAGAGGGAATAAACATTAACATTTCCTTACCAATATCAATGTATTTGGGATCCATAGGAGTGCCAATAGAATTACAAAGAACAAGCACAAACTGCAAATGAATAAAACAAAGAGTTATCAGTACCCCTGCTCATGTGCAATAAAGGAAATAATACTTAATGTATACCATGCTTATCCCTTTTTCAAGTATGGCTAACTGGGAAATTGACAAAAATTATTAGGTGCAAAGAATAACAAACAAAAACAAAGATAATCTAGAGCATTAGAAATAAAGGTGAATTAAAATTAAACCAAGGCTCATTTCTCAATATAATTGAACACTGTAGTTTTTAAGAGTACACTTAAGAAACTCAAGTGCCCTGGCTACTTTTCATTATTTATACTTCTGAAATTCCCAATCAGCTATAATTTCAAAATTCATTTCTATCTACAATCAGCTATTTAAGAGCTAACTTAATTTGTTACCGTTGCACCAAATGTTTCCATCTCGTTCTCTTCCTTTGAAGCAATATATAAATAACATGAGAAATTGAGAAAAAAAAAATCTGTTAATTGAGAAAAGACACAGTCCAACCTAGTGAAAAATGACATACAATGTCCATTAGTTAACAACACAAATAATTACCAATGATTAATATTAGGAAAAATAATCAAGCAAAATTCACAGTTTACATCATATTATTCTAAAGTGATAATCTAATCCTTCTTAGTATTACTCTTTCTGTATGTTGTACTAAGAATAATATTTTACTTAGATGTTTTCCTGACTAGAATAACAATTTCAAATAAACCAACTATTCATATATAAATACAGACTTTGTCTCTCAAGTAAAACTCGTTTTATTTCACAAACATAAACTAAATGATAAACATTCTTTTCCATGTTTCAGCTAAGTAACTAATTCGTTCATAAAATAAACAATATCAACTGTGAGTACTATGCTCCTTTAAAAAATCACCTATATGAGACCAGTCAACATACGCTAAAGCGAAGATGAGAAGGTAATAGCAGAAAGGGAAACCAGATTAATGAAAATGGAAAAACCAGAACGGAAATAATGAGAATGTTGTCACACTGTGAAAAATGTAACCAATGTCACTGAATAATTTGTATAAAAAAAAAAAAAAATTTTTTTTATTGTTAAATGGGACCCTAATTTGCTGTGTAAATGTTCACTAAAAACACAATAAAGTATTATTTAAAAATTAACTCTTTTCATTTTTATCATAGTTATATATTCCATGGTTTAATGACTCAAAGAGTTCCTAAGACTTCTTCAAAAACGGCAGTCCCCCCAACTTCCCGTTTCCTGCTCCCCATTGAAAAATATTTTCAGATCATTTAACTCATCGTTTTGGTATTAACTTCCACAAATCGAAGTAACATGTGCATTGCTCTACTTCTTAGGTGGTTTTTGTTTGTTTTTTTTAAGTTGGGAACATTATCTATTAACTGCCCACTAGGAAAATATTTACCGGTCTTTCACTCCCCCTTCCCCAGACCCCACCACACAAGAGCAAACTTCCATCCTTCCATCTTTTCACTCATAATGTAATCTTGTTAAATATTTACTTTCATATGTATATTATACTTTAATTAAGTTTTTTTTAATTAAAAAAATTCACTGCTTACATCATTATGACTACGCAAATGCTCTTCACAGCTAAGCCATGATGTACGTCACAATTTCTTTCCCTTTCAAGCACATTTTGTTCTCTCTGTAGTTGAAAACTGTCTTTAGTTTTTCTCTTCACTTAGTTTTCCATCTACTTATTACTAACTCAAGACCTCAATTATCCCTGAGTTATTGCTCCTCTCAATGGGTTCAAACATATTAGATATTCCATTAATTTCATCTTCTAGAAATTTCTTTTGGAGCCTTCTGACCTGCTGTCATCTTATCTGATGACTAAGTAAGCATAGTACACAACTGTCAGCGGATATTGCTCTTCACCATTGTTGGAAGCCCCTTCTCCTCTCTCTTGTGTTTCTGGAGTCCTGTTTCCTTCTCTGTATTGGTTTATTCCTCATTTTGGTAGGCCATATCCTAAAGTAACTTCCTAAGAAAAGGAAGCTTGGGAAGTAAATTTTGGTGACCCTGCACATATAAAAATGTTTTTATTCTACCCTTATACTTAATGTATAGTTTGCTAAAGGTATGGAACTCTAGCTGGGAAATCATTTTCCTTCAGAATTTAGAAGGCAATTCTCTGAAGTATTGCTGTTGACAAGTCTAATGCCACTATGATTCCTGGTCCTATGAAACCTGTTTTTCCTCTCTGAAAGCCTGTAGGGTCTTTTTGTCATCCCCCATGTTCTGAAATTTCACAGTGATGCGCCTTGTTGTGGGTCTATTTCTACTCATGGTGCTAGGTATTCAGTGAGCCCTTTCAATCTAGAAACTCAAGGGAAATATTCTTGACTTCTGTTTTCAAATTTACTTCCTTCCATTTTGCCTGTTCACTCTTTTTAGAAACATTATTCCAGTGCTGAGCTTCCAGGACTCATCCTCTGATTTTCTTATCTTTTCACTCCTAATTTCTATTTCCTTGTCTTTTTGCTCTACTGTATAGTTTTCCTTCATTTATCTTCCAATGTTTCTACCAAGTTTTCATTTTTATTATCTTACTTGTAATTTCTAAAAACTTTCTTTTTATAGCATCCTTTTCTTATTTTACGAATATGATATCTCTTCTTAAAAAGCTGAGGATAACAATACTGTTTTTTGAAATGACAGCTCTTTTGAAGTCTTCTTCAGGTATGTCTGCTTCCTCCAACTTGTATTTATTTTGGTCTTTTCCTGTTAGACGCTTTCCTCAAATGCCCCATAATCTGTGTCTATCTGCTTATATTTAAGAGTAGATACTAAAAAGCTGTTTGGAAGCCATTTGCCTATGGCTAAGCCTCCTTGACTGTGGTCTTCAATGCAAAGTGTCTGGGCAGGGCTGTTTCCTTGGGGTTTCTCAATATCAGTATCTTCAGAGGTTTTTTCTCTTGAACTGGTCAGAATCTCCAGAGAAGACTCTTCCAATCGCATATGAGAAAGCTGTATGTTTGGCTGCCAGTATTCTGGGAACCAAGTGGGACAACAAGGCTGGAAGTAACATTGAGGAGTAAAATTTTAAGATAATTGCTGGTTTAAGCAAAGTTTCTCCACCCTCAGCTGTGACTGGTGTCCCTCAGTCCAGCATAAATGCTAGTCTTCTGAGGTGGTAGAAAGACAGTTGCCTATGGGTTCAGTACATGGGAGAGGACCTGGAAATTTGCTTCTTTATATGTCTTTTTTTTTTTTTTTTTTTAAGTTTCCTCCTTCCTGCATAATATCTGGTAGTTCTAAATTGCTTTTCTGTTTGCTTCTCTCTCCCACCAGGTACCACTTTCTATAATGTAAACTGCTTGCTTCTTTGCTTTCTCCACCAATGGCTTAAGATTCAGCTTTCTTAGGTCAGTTAAGGTAATTACCACTAATCCATCTATTCTCTAACCTCCAAAATTTTGTTGCCGTTTTCTCTCTTTTTGGTCCCTAGGGGCTCATGGCTTTTTTTTTTTTTAAATACCTTTACTGTTGTTTTAGTGAGCTACAGGAGAGAACTGAGCCAAATGTGGCTGTTCAAACTGCCACCTTTAACCAAAATCTCTATAGTTTTTAATGAAACAAAATAATTTATAACATAGCCAAAGAAATTAGTAGTCCTTTTCTGAAAAATTTACATACCTTTGAAACTAAGTCGCTAGTATACTTTTTATAAAAGACACTCTTTACATTATTCATTTTATGCTATGAGACACTGATTTTTAAAGCAATAGAACTGCAAATAAAGTACATTTCTCATTGTCAAAAGCAATCAAAACTGTCAGAAATGGTCACTGTTACATAATTTCTTGAGCATTTATACCAGATATCTGGTTATTCATTTTTTCTTACGAAATTTTAACTTAGAATAGGATTTTGGTATTTTAGGTATGTTTCAGAGACAAAAAGCTTAAGAACTATGCTAGTTAGTATGAACTACCAACGGATTAGCTAATTGAAGAAAAATGTCAGGAGACACAGAACCAATGAAGACACATAGTTGTCCAAAACAGATGTCGAGAGAGACATGATGAATAGACCGCATAATGTAGTTGGCCATATAGAGGCTGTGCTAGAGAAAACAGATAATTATAGCTCAACTCTGCTAAGTAGTTAACCCACCTATGTTTTAAGATAATCATGAACACCTACCTGAGGATGATTTTCATCAGCTTTCGTAGCCAAAATGCAGAAATCTCCACAGGTAGTAACAGAAATGAGACTCTTCACGTATTTAACATATTTCTCATTGTTTTTTGTATCCCAAAAGACCACACAGTACTCTGGACGATCAGGTCTGGTATATGCATAAACTACAGTATTCGCGCAATAGCCCCACTAGGAAGAAAAGAAGAAGGAAAAAAGGGACGGGAGAGAGAGAAGGGAAGGAGAAAGGAAGGAAGAGAGAGAAAGATATTTAGTATCAGGAAAGAAAAATCATATTATATTTTTACTGTAGAAATACTATAACGTATGGTTTACCAGTCCTAACAAATGTATTATATTCTTCAGAAGACAGAGGACTGAACATTCTGGTTAATACTGTTATTCATAAAAATTATTTAAAAAGTGTAAAATAAAGATATTTATAAAACAAAGAATGTGCCAAATAATTTAGTCTGTAACTCTAATTTGCAATTTTTAAGCTTCAGTGGTGAAAAGTTCAGATTTTTCAATGGTCAGTAATTGGTGGTTGCGGGAAGAGCAATTCCTGTCAAAAGTTTTAAGTCTTGGTTCCCAAGCCAAAATTCAAAAGTAGTTGCTCTGCCTTTTTATTCTCGCATTTTTTATATTTGTTTTCATCAGAGTAACATACTTACATAATTTATAGTCAAATAATTCTACATGGCTTATTTAAAACAAACAAAAACAAAATGCAAACATCCCTCCTCCAATTTCCCCTCCAAGGTAACCATTTCTAACTCTTTTAACTGAACTTGTTTTGGTCATTATCTCCATGTCCATATTTGGTATTAATCTATTGATTATGGTACTGTTTATAGAAGAGAATTTAGCTCTCATGTACCACCCTTCCCCATCATACACTTAATGTTTTCCTTTCCATTTAAATTTCCCAATTTACTTATATTGCAATTTTGAATAAATCAATATTCAATGTTAACATTATTATGATCGTATATACTATTCAAGGAGCCCTGGTGGGGTTCAGCTGCTAACCAAAAGGTCGGAAGTTTGAATCCACCAGCCACTCCTTGGAAACCCTACAAGGCAGTTCTACTCTGTCCAATAGGGTCACTACAAGTCAAAACTGACTTGACACCAATGGGCTTTTTTTTTTACAGGTTTTTTACTACTGAAAGCTAAGCCACGTTTAGCTGTTTGTACTACAGTTAACTTTTTTAAAATAAACTTTTTACTTTAAAATAGTTTACAATAATTCACAAGGAAATTGCAAAGGTAGTACAGAGTTCCCATACAACCCTCACAGAATTTCCCCTATAGTTAACAACTTGCATTTTCGTGGTTTATTTGTCACAACTAAGAAACCAACATTGATACATTACTACTAACTAAACTCCACACTTCATTTGGATTTCATTAGCTTTCCCCTAATGTCTTTTTTCAAGCTCAGAACCCAATCCAGGACATATTACATTTAATCATCATGTCTCCTTAGGCTTTTCTGTGCTAGGACAGTTTCTCAGTCTTTCCTTGTTCTTCATGACCTTGACATTTTGAGGGGTGCTGGTCAGGTATTTTGTAGAATGTCTCTCAATTTGGGTTTGTCTGATGTTTTTCTCACAGGTAGACTGGGTTTTTAGGAAGAATATCACAGAAGTGAAGTGTTCTTCTCATCATGTCCTATCATGTCACTAGAATAGCCTCCTTTCTACTAGTTTCTAAAACAAACGAGGATACAAATATAAGCTAGAAACCAGTATTTTGAGTTAGAACAAAATTATTTTGTAAAAAACACTTTTTAAACTAGGTCTTAATACTCACCTTGTAATCAGGTCGAATATTTGCAAAATATATAAAAGAATCAACAGCTAGGGCAATTTTCAGTCCACTTCCTTCCCAAGATAGTGCAGACATCTGCTTTCCAGGAACTTTCAAAGTACCAAGATGCTGAAAGAAAAAAAAAAAGTTTAACCTAAAGTATCACAATTAACTCAAATACAATCACTTCACAGATGAAAACTGGTATGGAAATTATTATTTTTTTTTTATACTTTAGATGGAGGTATAGAGAACAAACTAGCTTCTCATTACACAATTAGTACATATATTGCTTTGTGACATTGGTTGCCAATACCACAACATGTCAACACTCTCCCCTCCTTGACCTTGGGTTTCCTATTACCAGCTTTCCTGTTCCCTCCTGCCGTCTCGTCCTTGCCCCTGGGCTGGTGTGCCCCTTTAGTCTCATTTTATTTTATGAACCTGTTTAATCTTTGGTTGAAGAGTGAACTCATTACTGAGATAAAAGGGTGTCTGGGGCCATACTCGGGGTTTCTCCATTCTCTGTCAGACCAGTAAGCCTGGTCTTTGTGTTTGTGTGCGTGTATGAGTTAGAATTTTGATCTACATATTTCTCCAGCTCTGACCCTCTATTGTGATCCCTATCACAGCAGTCAGTGGTGGTAGCCCGGTACCATGTAGTTGTGCGGGACTCTGTCTGATGGAGGCTGTAGTACTTGTGGTCTATTAGTTCTTTGGCCTAATCGTTCCCTTGTGTCTTTGGTTTTCTTCATTCTCCCTTGTTCCAGACGGGGTAAGACCAGTGAAATATCTTAGATGGCTGCTCCCAAGCTTTTAAGACCCCAGAAGCTACTCACTGAAGTAGAACGTAGAACATTTGGTATAAAAATTATTTTGTAAAAGATAATTACTTCAATATCATTTTCCTTTAATCTTCATAGTGAAAATCATGCATATGATAGAAAAAATTTACAAATTATATCCAAAGAATTTAATACCAAATTTCATCAAATCTAAGATGTCATTGATTTAAATATGCATTTTTACTTTTATGAGTAACAAGGAGAGAAAAAAACACATTGCTAATTAAAATATGACAGATTTGATTATAAGATACATCCCAGTTTTAGAGGTTATAAAACATTAAAATCATGCTTCTTCAAATCAGTGAAATATCGTACCAGTGGTGTAGTGGTTAGGAGCTACAGCTGCTAACCAAAAGATCAGTAGTTCAAATTCACCAGGAGCTCCTTGGAAAGCCTATGGGGCAGTTCTGCTCTGTCCTCTAGGGTTGCTATAAGTCAGAATTGATTCCACAGCAATGGGTTTTAAGCTCAATCCTAAAGTCTTGCCTCCCTCTTTCATTCCCCACCAGCAAGGTGTCACCAAGTCCTATTGCTTTTACTCCTTTCTATCTTCCATTACAATAGCCTCATTTCTTAACTGACTCATCATAATACCCTCCTAATTACAATTCTGATCATTCGTTCCTTTCCTTATTCCCATCCTCTATCCCAAATCCAATCTCTACTTTAGTGTCACAATTATCTTCCTAGAGCACAAACCTGATCATTTTCTATACTGTAGTATAAAAACATACAGTAATAAAAAAAAAAAATTTAATAGCTTTTTTTCACCATCACATTCTTTAGTACGGTGTCATGGATTGAATTGTGTCCTCCAAAAACATGTGTCCACTTGGTTAGACCATGATTCCCAGTATTGTGTGGTTGTCCTCCATTTTGTGATTTTCCTGTGTGTTATAAATCGTAATCTCTGCCAGTGGTCAAAGAGGATCCGGGGTATATAACACCCTTGCTCAGGTGACATTCCTGATCTAGCATAAAGGGAGTTTCCTGGGGTGTGGCCTGCACCACCTTTTATCTTAAGAGAGAAAAAAGGAAAAGAAGGCAAATAGAGAGTTGGGGACCTCCACCAAGAAAGCAGTGTCAGGAGTACAGCACATCCTTTGGACCTGGGGTTCCTGAGCAGAGAAGCTCCTAGTCCAGGGTAAGATTGATGGGAAGGGCCTTCCTCCAGAGCCAAAAGAGAGAAAAAGCTTTCCCCTGGGCTGACACCCTGAATTTGGACTTCTAGCCTACTAGACTGTGAGAAAATAAATTTCTCTTTGTTAAAGCCATCTACCTGTGGTATTGAGACAGATGGGGTTAACTGTGCTGGCAGAACAAAAGAGCTGTTAAAAGATTACCATCTAGAAGTTGGGTAAACAGGAACCACACCCTGTCAAAATGAGAGAGGTTGAAACAATCCGTGAATTACTATCTCCTTCTTAGTGTTTTTCTAGTCCCTGCCCCCTTTACAGGCTCCTGCATGTACAGAAGAACAAAGGATGACCACTGTTTAACCTTCCTTAGCCCTCCGAAGATGGCGATACAGTGCCAAAGATCAGTGTGCTTGCACTATATCCCATAATAAGTGATACCAAGGGCTGCCAAGAGGACTCCATCTTGAATATCAGTGGGTTCCATCTTGGATTCCAGACGCGCGCACAACCTAATTAACATGCACCACCATTCTGAGAAGTACCCGCCCCTTGAAAAAAAGTCCACTAAACATTCATTACTCTCTTGTCTCCACCGAACCCACGTAAGCCCTATCCTTGCTTCCCTTTTCAAGTCAGTATTTTGGAGAAGCTTAGTCCCCCGCTGACTCCTTTTGCTTGAGTCAGCAAGATAAAGCTTACTGAAGATAAGTTTGACTTTCATGTGTATTCTTACCCAGGAAAAGACAAGGACCCTTTGTATCAGATTGGAGATTGGTAACAATATTTGTTATAGCAGCACTAGATAAATAAGATACATAGTATACATGCCTTTTTCCATTTGGTCCTAAACTTCATTCTTTGGCTTAATGTTCTACTATTTAACCATAATTACTGTGCATTCACTCACAAGGAACTACTGTGTCTCCATACTTTTGGGACCATATAATACTCTTTTTGCCTGAAATCTCCTCTCCTTCCCTCTACACCTGTCCTGTCTTTACTGTTCCTTGTCCTCCTGCAGTATCCTATTCATCCATCAAGATAAAATTCAAATATTGCTTCCTCAATGAGTCCTGCCTTCTTCCCTCCCTATATGGTTTTAGAGAATCTAGACAGCGAGACCCCTGAGAGCACTAACTTTATCACAATCCCATTTATTTCCCTATCCCTTAACAGATTACTCAGTAAACAGATTTTCATAAATATCTCTTAAGTAAGTAAATGTTTCATGGATTCAAATTAATTTCTTCATATATTAACGTAAAAGAAAAATAAAAAACCCAAACCCATTGCCACTGAGTCAGTTCCAACTTACAACAATGCTATAGGACAGAGTAGAATTGTCCCATAGGGTTTCGAAGAAGGGGCTGCTGGATTCAAACTGCCAACCTTTTGCTTAGCAGCCAAGCTCTTAACCACTGCGTCACCAGGGGACAGCACATTTTATTACTGAATTAATGAGTGAATAAATGGATGCAATAACTTTTTTAATGTGGTCATAAAAAGACAAACACTTTTATAATCTATACGTCTTTCACAGAGCAGTATAATGCCAAGAATTTCAATAATTTGTATTGATATCCCTTATTCTAAACATGTTCTAAAGTCTGATTTATTGAACTCCATTTGGCCAGGGAAACCAAGGGGGAAAAAAAAGTTTTAGCCTGGAGTAGAGGGAGGGACAGTCCAATAAATCTGTCTTGCTGCCTGTATGGAACCAAAGGAGGACAAGCAAGCTCTGAGGATACAATTCTTGGTTTTGACACATTCACAATGGGAGAATAGGCCAACTTCTAACTGTGTAACATAGCCAGATGGTGGCAGTAGCAAGAAAAGGAAATCTAGTCTTAGTAAGTATTTAGTGTCCTATTTTTTTAGTCATCTAGTGCTGCTATAACAGAAATACCACAAGCGGATCGCTTTAACAAACAGAAATTTATTTTCTCACAGTTTAGAAGGCTAGAAGTCAGAAGTCAGAATTCAGAGTGCGAGCTTGTCGTGGATTGAGTTACGTCCCCCAGAAAATGTGTGTATTAACTTGGTTAGGCCATGATTCTCAGTATTCTGTGGTTGTCCTCCATTTTGTGATTGTAATTTTATGTTAAAGAGGATTAGGGTGGGATTGTAACACCCTTCCCCAGGTCACATTCTTGATCCAATGTAAAGGGAGTTTCCCTGGGGTGTGGCCTGCACCACCTTTTATCTCTCAAGAGATGAAAAGGAAAGGGGAGCAAGCAGAGAGTTGGGGACTTCATGCCACCAAGAAAGAAGCACCAGAAACAGAGCGATTCTTTAGACCCAGGGTTCCTTTTCCTATGCAGAGAAGCTCCTAGTGAGTGGAAGACTGACAAGAAAGACCTTCCTCCAGAGCCGACAGAGAGAGAAAGCCTTCCCCTGGAGGTGACACCCTAAATTTGAACTTTTAGCCTACTTTATTATGAGAAAATAAACTTTGTCAAAGCCACCCACTTGTGGTATTTCTATTATAGCAGCACTAGATAACTAAGACACAGCTCTAGGGGAAGTCCTTCTCTCTCCGTAGGCTTAGGAGGAAGGTCCCTGTCTCTTGAGTTTCTGCTTCCTGGTTCCTTAGAGATCTCCATGTGTCTTGGCATCTATCTTACCCCATATCTCTGTTTCTCTCACTTGCTTGTTTAATTTCTTTTTATATTTCAAAAGAGACTTAACATGTATCCTAAACTAATCCTGTCTCATTAACATAATAAAGACATCCCATTCCCAAATGGGATTATAACCACTGGGATAACCCATAAACCCACTGCCATAGAGTCGATTCCAACTCATAGCCACCCTATAGGTCAGAGCAGAGCTGCCCCATAAGGTTTCCATGGAGCGGCTGGTGAATTCAAACTGCCAATCTTTTTGGTTAGCAATCAAACGCTTAACCACTGGACTACCAGAGCCAACCACAGGCATACAGGTTAGGATTTACAACACAAAATTTGGGGGGACACAATTCAATCCATAACACTGTGATAGGCATTTTCTCATTGTTATCTCATTTAATCTTTATAACAGCAACACAAGGTATTAGCTTTCTCTCAGAAATTGAGTAAACGGAGTCTTAGAAGTTAAATAACTTCTCTAAGATCAAACTACACTGTAGAATTCAAAAGCCAGGTCATTCAGGCTACAAACCCCAGGCTCTCTATGATACCCTACAAGGGCTAAGACCACAGTGCAAAAAGATGAAGACCCTAATCCTCATATTAAAAACTAAATTCTTACCTGAAGTTTTCCTTAAGTTTAAATCTTCAGATAACTTTCTTCTAAGTTATCTTCTCTCTTAACAATAACATAAATCCAAAAATAAATTCCCCATTTATTCATCTATTCAAAAAATATTAAAACCAAAAAACCAAACATGTTGCCATCGAGTTGATTCCAACTCATAGCAACCCTAAAGGACGGAGTAGAATTGCCCCACAGGATTTCCAAGGAGTGGCTAGTAGATTCGAACTGCCGACCTTCTTATTAGCAGCTGGGCTCTTAACCACTGCACCACCAGGGCTCCTCAAAAAATATTAAATGACTATAATGCCCTGAAAAACTATGTTAGGTATTTTCAATTGCAGTTGTACCAAAAACCGCTTAGGTCTCAATTTAATGAATAACATTGTATTTCAAGACGAAGCAAACAGGCCTTAGAACCCATGTTTTTCCACTTGGGAGAGGCTGAAGAAATAAAAATAGATAAAATGACATAATGAAAAGTAAGCCAATGGTGAATAGCAAAAATAAACAATATGAATTTGAATTAAGGAAGGTGTAGGAATATAAATAATTCAGATTTTTAAGTATTTAGGAACCTTGAAAACTACACTCTTGATTTTCCTTAGTGTTTACATCTACCAAAAATATTGTTAGCTGACAATGTACACAGAGCATCTATTCCTTATAGTGCATTTTATTGGATATTTTGAGATACTCATTCAAAAGTGTTATGGATTGAATTCAGTCCCCCAAAAATATGTGTTGTAAATCCTAGCCTCTACATCTGTGGTTATAATCCCATTTGGGAATGGGTTGTTTTTGTTGCGTTAATGAGATGGATTAGTGTGGGGTATATTTTGAGTCAATCTCTTTTGAAATATAGAAGAGATTAAATGAGCAAGTGAGAGAAGCAGAGATGGGGGGAGACTGATGCCCAGCCACATGAAGATTGCCCAGGAGCAGAAGCTCAGAAGAGACAGGGCCCTTCCTCTAAAGCTGACAGACAGAGGAAGCCTTTCCCTAGAAACAGCACCCTGAATTCAGACTTCTAGTCTCCTAGAATGTGAGAAAATAAATTTGTTTGTTAAAGCCATCCACTTGTGGTACTTCTGTTATAGCAGCACTAGATAACTGGACAGAATTTGGTACCAAAAGTACGGTGCTGCTCTAACAGATACCTACAATGTGGAAGTGGTTTTTGAATTGTGTAACAGGTAGAGGCTGGAAGAGTTTTAAGGTTTTTTAATAGTAAAAGCCTAGATTGCCTTGAACAGACTGTTGGTAGAATTATGGATGTCAAAGGCAGTTTTGGTAAGGGCTCAGAAGGAAGTGAGGAGAGCCTTAGAGAAAGTCTGTAGAGTCTCAGAGAATATATATGGCACCAGCAATAGAATGTTGCTAGATATGTGGATGTTAAACACGCTTCTGGGAGCTTTAAGAGAAAATGATGAACATAAGATTGCACAATGGAGGAAGGGCAATACTTTTTATGTAGTGGCAAAGAACTTGTCTGAATTATGTTCAAATGCTTGGTGGGAGGTAAAACCTGTAAGTGATGAATTTGGATATCTGGCTGGGGAGATTTTTAAGCAAGATCTTAAATGGAACATAAGGTTTCTCCTTGCCACTAATAGGAAAGAGACAGACTTAAAAATGAACTATGTAAAATGAAAAACAGACTTAAATATTTGGCCTAGAATGTTCATGAAGGACATGGCTACACAAACTTTTGTTAAAGAGTGACTGATGGATCTAACCAACTACCGAAGCAGAAAACCCATCCATTGAGACTGAAGAGGACTGAGAAAGAATGAAATAGCGCTGTCTGCCTCTTGGAATTCTACAGGCAGGAAACATGTCAAAGGTGCTACTTCTGTTGTCCTTCAAGAAATGAAAAGGACCATCTCTGGAGCAGCTCAGAGTTCTGCAGAACTGTTGGAACGAGGACGGGAATAGGGCCTTCTCAGTTTCAAAGGGTGGGGCCATAGACTTCTGGTTTCAAAGAGTCAGATCTTTGCCAACTTGGTTCCAGAGTGAGAGACTTCAGCTGAGGTGTGCCACAAGGATAGAGCCACCACCCAAAGCCGAGTGAGTGGGAATGCCATGCCCAGGGGGTAGAAGAATGGGGACTGCCGGGGCCAAGGGGATGGGGTTGCCACTCAGATGGACTGGGAGAATGGGGCCTCCCAAAGCTGAGGGAACAGAGTTGCCATCCCAGTGAGCCTGGAAGGTAGAGCTGAAGCCCAGGGCCAATGGGCCTCCACCCAGAATCCAGAAGGTGTGGCTAACGCCTACAGTCTGCAGGGCCAGGCATTGCCCAGATGGTCTCAGAAAAGACAGGATTATTTTCAAGACTTGAGAGCTGATGTAATTTGTTCTGCTGGGTTTTGAAGTTGCCTGGTGCCTGTTCTCCTTTCTTTTCCTCCAGTTTCTCCCATTTGTAATGGAAATGTCTATCCTGTGCCCATTCTACCATTGTAATTTGGAAGCAGATAACTTGTATTCTAGATTTCACAGGTTCACAGATGAAGACGAATTTTGATACACCTAAAGTCTCACTGATATTTGATTTTAGATGATTCAGAAGATGAAATTTTGAACTTGGAGTTGATTTAAGACTTTGGGATGATGTGATGGGATGAACATGTTTTGCACGTGGCAAGGACATGAATTTTGAGGGGCCAAAGGGTGAAATGTTATGGATTGAATTGTGTCACAAAAAAAATTTGTATTGTAAATTCTAGCCTCTATACCTGTGGAATGGGTTGTGTTTGTTATGTTAATAAGAAAGGCTTAGTATAGGGTGTACCTTGAGTTAATCTCTTTTGAGATAGAAGAGATTAAAGAAGCAAGTGAGAAAAGCAGAGATGGCAGAAGAAAGATGCCAAGCCACATGCAGACTGTCTAGGAGCAGAAGCTCAGAAGAAACAGAGACCTTCCTCCAGAGCTGACAGAGAAAAGAAAGCCTTACTTGAGAGCAGATACCATGAATTTAGACTTCTAGCCTCCTCAACTGTGAGAAAATAAATTTTTGTTTGTTAAAGCCATCCACTTTCGGTATTTCTGTTATAGCAGCACTAGATACTAAGACAAAAACATCAGATGACACCATTTCTTACCCTTACGGAAATTATGCTCCACTCCGGGAAGAAAACATTAAGTATAGTAACAAAATAACTAGGAAAGGCTTTTGTACAGCTAAAAATACATATTATTGTAGTCTGCGGTGAATGTACAAAAACTCATAGAATATCTAAAAGGAACTGAACACAGTCTAGAGCCAGAAAATAAAATAGGTAAAAATAGTCTAGTTATTAAGTTCTAATTTTCTAAATCTTTTAACATTCACCATTTATTACTTCTCCTACTTGATATTTTCCAATGCTATTTCAAAGAAATTCTCTTTAGAAATTAAACTCATTAATAATAGCATTGAAAAAGATAATACATGCATTTATGGAACTAAATATATTTTAATATAGTATAATATAAGATTAATTATTAAGACAGGTTTTCTTAAAATAATTGATTATTTCACAACATTAGAAGCTGAGTTAGGGACAGACAGATACATATGCTTAATATCTAAGCACATTTAAAATATCACATTTAAAATCAGGAAAATTAATATGAAAACTAAGTTACACTAAAAACTACCCAAAAGCAGTCTGTGAAGAGATTTAAGATCCCAGAGAAAATATTCTAACTCCATAGTGATTTCTTATGCTGAAGAAATTTTCCGAATGGTGAGATTATAAAATAAATTCCATGATAAAATGCAAATGTGAAGACCTGTAATATGAAGACATTAATCAAAGACCTACACCTAAGAGCGCATCATTTGTACTCACGATATTCCTAAAAGAAAAATATGAAAAGTATTTACCTTTTCTTCCACTCTTTTTTCCCCTACCAGGTTCACTGCCCATTTAAATGGAAAGAAAGAAGATAAAATCTTCAATACTTTTACCTCACCAAATGGAGTGTAAAATTGCACAGTGTTTACATCTTTATCCTGAGCGACTGCCTTCTGGGATCCTGCCACAGCCAACACAGTGCCAACGTGGTTCCACTGGATACTTACTACATACATGCCAGTATCAATTAAAACAGGATCTAGTCAAAAAGAAAAAAATTACCTAACTGTTGGTAAAACACTTAGCTTAGAGAACTTTAAAACCTTACGAATAATTCTTAAACTTATTCTTAATTCTCCATATCAAAAAAAAAATTACCTACTTGGGTCATTCTCATGTCTCATTATTTGGCATCTTCCATTATCAAAACAAATAGCAAGACAAGGACAATCTGGCTCCATGTAGCCTTCTGTGCCATGGTACCAATGTATTCCAGCAATGCTGATTGCTCCAGTGACATTCACCAAACAGCTCAGTTTCATTTTCATCTAAATAAAATTGGCTAGGTTAATATATTACATTTTAAAACAGATCACTATGAATACAGTATTGTAGAAAGACTACTGAAAATAGAATTTTAAAATCTGGCTTCAAATGCAAGCTCCATCACTTTCTGGTTTACTGGACCTAGACAAATGACTTCACCTGAGTCTCAGTTTTCTCCATTTGTCAAATGAAAATTAAAGAAAAACTTACAGAATTTTTGAGTCTCAAATGAGATGAAGTACATGAAAGTATTGTGAAAATAGCCAACTATCATAGAGGTTAGCTATTACTACTCCCACCAATGAGTAGATCGATGTAATGTCTTAGCCCTCACTAAAAACAAAACTGCCCATGAGTAAGATCAGAGATCTATCACAGTGAAATCTTGAAAAGCCAGAATTTTTCTTGAGATTATACCACCAGAGCCTATACTATTTGGCCTTCTTTCCAGGTCTGCGTTTTTCTCCCCTACTGTTTAAATCTCCCATTCTTTTTACATTCTCGCTACAAAATTGTCTTTTATATCTGCATGTAAACTTTAGCTTTGGGTATGAAAAACACTTGCAAAAATTAAACTTCACATCATCCTACTCATTAACCTTCTGCTTCAATACACTGAAATCATGTCCTTCACAGCTACCAGAAAATCTGAACTAAAAGCTATACTCTTAACATGTTGCGTTAATTTACCTTGAATCACCCAAGAAGTTTTTTTTTTTTTTAATAAAAAAAAGTATTAGACCATTGGGGAAAAAAACCCTGAATTAAAGACTTGCTTAATTTCACAAATCATCATAATAAATAATTGTGTATGCACATATGAATAATATATAAAATCATGATACAAAATTGTATATATAAAACTAATGGATATATGAGCATAATATACTTACCATAAAATTCCCTTGATTATCATAAATGTGTATTTCCCCATTGGCCATTCCAAATAGTAAGACTTTACTGTCTGCAGACCATGCTACATGACATAGCTGTATACCCTTCAAGTCTTTTCCCCAAATACGATTCCCTAAAGCAAAACATACAGCATAATTATTTTTAAATTTCAAGGTCATGATCTTCCAACATTGATCTCAAAGTCTTTGTCTCCCTAAACAGTTCTTGTATTGTTCACAGAACTCATGTATTCATTCAATTTATTTAGTCAATAAATATTTATTAACCTCCTACTATGTGCCAAATGGAGCCCTGGTAACCAAAAGAAAACCAAACCCAGTGCCGTCAAGTAAAGTCGGTTCCGACTCATAGCGACCCTACAGGACAGAGTAGAATTGCCCCATAGAGTTTCCAAGGAGCACTTGGCAGATTCGAACTGCCAGCCCTTTGGTTAGCAGCCATAGCACGTAACCACTACGCCACCAGGGGAGCCCTACTTTAGAAAGAAAATAAAAGCTTTCAAAAACGAAATTCCTCATTCCAGCTTCAAACATTCAGAACATCACTGAGTTCACACTCATCCTCTCTTCTTTGCCTCCTGATAAAAAGGAAGAGGTATCCCCCTACCTTGACTCCCTCGAAGGCTAATCCTTCCACATAGTCTCTGATTCTACCCCTTCCTAGCTTTGCAAAGATCTCCTTTAATTGATTACTCCCCTTCTCTCTTTTGCTTTAAACGTTCTCTCCTGGGCCCTTCTTATCAGCATTTAAGCATACTCAGGTCTATTCCTCTTCAAAACCACCACCTCAACTAAAAAACAAACAAACACAAAAAATACTTTCCACAACCCTAAATTGTGCTACTGGTTACCACCCATCTCTACCATTCCTTTTTCAACCAAACTTCTTGGAAGAGTTATCTACACCTGCAGCCTCTACTTCCTAACCTCCTACTCAACCCTCACTCATCCCAACCTGGATAAAATTGCTTTCATATAGGTTTCTAATGCCTGTTGTTAAATCCAACGGATGCTTCTCCGTTGTTTTTTGTTTTTTTCCTCTTGCACCCCTTCCTTCTTGCTACTCTGTTGCCTTCCATGAGTCCACGTACCCCTTTATCTCCGAGACTGGTATTTTTCAGCATCCTTTATGAAATTCTTTTCTTCTGCCCATTCTTTAAATGTTGCTGGTTCTTATACCACAAATTGTCCTTTGGTTTTTCCATCTATTCCAATGGTTTCAATTAACATCCTTATACTAGTGATTCCCAAAATTATTCCTTCAGTCCTGATATTTCTGAGCTGAAAATTTATATATCTAACTATGGACTGGGCATATTTACTCGGCTGTCCTCAGGCATGACAAAAATCAACATATTCAAAAACAAAATCTTCCCTCAAAACCAGTGTTTCTCCCATGCTTTTCAATTTCAGTGAAAGGCACCACCATCCAAAGTCTACATTTTTATACAGTCTAACAATCATAAAGATAAGTTATATAATTACATAGACATATTTAAAATAATCGTGAAAAATTAATTCAACTTTTTTAAGTACCATGTAGGAAATAAAAAAAGAATAGATACTTTTCTTAAATATACTTAAAAACAAATGGCTAAGAACTAAAAGGTAGTTCTCGAATGGCATCAAAATGGAAATCAACTTTTTTTTTAATTTTTTTATCAGTATACTAACATATAATAATTAACTTAAATGTCTAAAGATAAAAAATAACAGCTAAATCCTGATCTTAATGTCCAGTCAATGCTTACCATCCACCGAACCAACAATCACAGCCCCATCTTCATATACGATGCAGATCTTTTGTCCGTCAGCATTCCAGCTCATACTGCGAACCACTGATTTATTTCTATTGTTGATCATTTCCTCATACCAAGAGCCTGTTTACACATACACACACACACACAAAAGAGTTGTAAGTCAAAGTTTTTACATTACATCCATTAAATGGTACTTAAGAGTTGAAAACATTTTTTAAGAATTGAAAACATGCCATAAAATACACTGCGGGCCAAATAATTGTAAAGTTTTCTATAACCTGGGACAAGAAATTATAAAACCTCAAATTCAACATAAACAAAATGAAAAATTAACTTGAACCTTGACTAAGGATTGCTTCAAAGACTGTCACAGAAAACACAATAAATGCCTAGTACGTTTCTTTCTCTTGCTTTCCTCCTCTCTTTCTGTCAATTGGAAATTAAAATTGCATTTGCTTCTATGGGCCAAAACAACTGATTCTGTACAAAGCCTAACTTTTTCCACCTGAACAACACATTTCAGATAACTAAGAAGAAAAGACAGGATAACCACAATAACTTTATATGCATGCCCAAACCCTCCAATATTAATTATAAGCATATTAAATATAAGCATATTAGATAAAGCTCTATGGCTATATGAAAAAATTCTTAAACAGTTCACATAAAATTAGTGATGTGACATTACTAACGCTGATGACAAAAACATTCCTGTACACAGGGTTGGAGTAAGATGTAACTTGTCTTGTAGTTTCACCAAATTTGAGTCATACAGCAAGGCTTTTTTTTCTATTTTTTGTTTTGTCTTTTCAAGGTTTTACTACATTCTTGAGTAGGGAACTCTGGCCTGCAGCCAAGCATTTAATCATGTAATTTGAAATTGCTAGTCAAAGCAGAATATTAACAGAGTTAGGACCGAGGCCCAAAGAAGACCTACCTCAGAAAAAGACCAAGTTTACTCCAACCTTCTGTGCTTTACTTTTGACCCCAAAGGTCGGCAGTTTGAATCCACCAGTCACTCCTTGGGAACCCTACGGGACAGTTCTACTCTGTCCTATAGGGTCACTATGAGTCAGAATCAGCTCAATAGCAACAAGTTTTGACACACACATACAAAGGCACAATAAGCTTTATAAATTTAAGCTATTCAAGCACTACAGCATATTTTTTAATGAAGAATTTTTAAATGATATACCCTGAAACTTTTCAAAATAGCACACGTGAACTAAGGTACCCTCCACATTTGAAGATGATAGCTACAACCCTCAAGAGATAAGTATTACAAGTTGTTTTCTGGTAATCATGATGTACCAAAGTTAATCCCTCTCACATTCTTCTCTTGTGAACAAAAGGCACAAATAGTAAACCACTAGTCATAAAATATATATATATATATATATATATTTTTTTTTAGCTGAGATAAAATCCCTAACCATGAAAGGAAGCTAACTGGCCCAAGAAAGACAATGAGTTCTTGCCTTTGATTTCTTAATAACTGCATTTTTATCTCCTGAGCTAACTCTAGCTACTGAACACATAGGAACCATTCTTATTAGAAACCTGGAAAAAAAGGAACTATCTCAAACAGAAACTATTCTAAGTTCATTTTCGGGATAGCCAACAGTCATCCAGTTTATTAATACAGGGTCACATTTCAAAGGAAATAAAGTCAAAAGAAGAGGAAGCAGCAATAAATCCAAAAACACTACCACTATGAGGTTAGAATGAACTCCTGTCGCTGGTTAAAAGCCAAGGGTCTACTTAGGGCACGTTATTTCCCCATAGAAATAGTGTGATCCAAACTCCAATTTGTGAAAGATTAAATAAGCTCTCCTAATATACCTTTATATAACATCCATACAATGATAAGCCCATTTTGATCACTGGTAGTCAATTTTTGATATTGTTCATTCCATGTTACAACTTGAACAGAACCTAGAAAATTATAAAACAATATAATTGTTTAAATTATATAAAAACATTATAATAACTTTCAAATGCATTTTTATGTAAATAAGCATCAAAAGTATGTTAAAATTAGTACACTTCCTCTTTAACTTCTTGTTGTTAGTTGCTATCAAGTCAACTCTTATCTCACGGTAACTGCATGTACGACAGAACAAAAAGTTTCCCAGTCTTACGCCATTGTTGGTTTGCTCAAGTCTACTGTTGTGACCACTGTATATTTTGAGTACCTTCCAACATGGGGGGCTCATCCTCCAGCACTATGTCAGATGATATTCTGTTGTGATCTATGAGGTTCTCACTGGCTAATTTTTTAAGTAGATTGCCAGGCCTTTCATCCTTGTCTGTGTTAGTGTAGAAGCCCTGCTGAAACCTGTTTACCATGGATGACCCTGCTGGTATTTGAAATAATGGTGTCTGCCTCCCAGCGTAATAACAACATGTATGCCACCAGAGAATGACAAACTGATAGATGGGCGGTAGCAGTGAAACTTACCAATCTTCCTTGGTGGCTCACTGATTAAGATTTCAGCTGCTAACCAAAAGGTCGGCAGTTTTAACCCACCTTGCGGCTCCACAGGAAAAAAGTCCTGGCAATCTGCTCCTATAAAGATTACAGCCTAGAAAACCATATGGGGCAGTTCTACTTTGTCACATGGGGTCATTATGAGTTGGAATCGACTTGACAGTACCTAACAACATTACTTTTAAAATATCCATAAGACGTAGTTACTGATATTACTAATTTTCTACAATACGATAATGCATGATACTATTTTTCATGTTTGGCCCTATTTCATGCCAGCAAATGCACCTATGATGGCCAGTTAAAAGAGTTGCCTTATAAATGATGACAGAAACGAATGTGAGCATGATTTACCCATTTGCCTTACTCCGAATAGTTAGGATGCCCAAAGAACACCATGGCAAGTTTTTCTGGTTTTTTGGTTATGTCTCATAACCTCTCTTTTTCTACCTTTTTTTCCATTCCATTAATAACATACTCTTGAGCATATTTTAACCTCTGGGTTATACAAACAATTAATTTCTTCTAATTTTTTTTATCTCTAAATACTTTAGCATTTATTTTCTATGACTAAGGACTTTCTCTTTTATAACTACTGTAGAAATTAGGAAATTTAACATTTAAACAGTATTTTATCTAGCCCACAGTCCATATTCAAATTTCATCAGCTGTTCTAATAATGTCCTTTATAGCTATTTATTTTTCTCATTCCAAGATCCAATCCAAGATCAGACAGTCCTTTCAATTATTATGTCTCTTTAGTCTCCTTTAACCTGGAATCATAGGTATATTCTAAAAAGGGATTATATATTCACAACAGAAACGTTATTTTTGAATATATAAAATAACAGCCTTTTTTTCAGATTTATTGAGGATATTGTTTAATCATATAAAAGTTGATGAATGACTCTAAGTTATATTAATTATGATTCAACAGAAATGATTTAAATATTGCAACTATTTAAAATGTTGATATTTCTGCATTAAGTATATGGATGCTAAATGCCTAAAGATAATACTATCCAAACATGATTAGAAATATGTGTGTGTGTGTATTTTTTTTTTTTTTTTTTAGAGATGATAGAGATAGAGATATATAGCATGACTTACCACTGTGGCCTTCGAGAGTCTGATTCATAGAAAGATTACTAGGGGCTGCAAGACCTCTCAATCTTGCATCATCTAAAAAAAAAAAAAACTATAATAAATATAATAAAGTGATAGATTACAAGATTTTGACTTTTTTTTTTTTTAAGAGTTTCTATTCCTGGAAGATATTAGAATGATCTTTTCAGGAGTAGGCCTCATTTTGATCTATTTTTCTCATGATTTAAACATGGACAATAACATATACTCCTTACAAAGACATTATCCTGGTAAAATAAAGTAAAATGTTTTAAAAAAACATTGTTTACTTAGAATATTAAATATATTAAAAATTATTATTGCTGCTTATTACTCTCTAAATGATCACAAATAGAAATATTTATGACATATTGATTGATAACTGTAAAAGAATAAGGGGGATCAAACAGTAAAGACTTTGGAAAGAAGTTTTTACTGCATTTTGCAGAATCCTATTCATTCACCCATTTACTTATACCTTCAACAAATAAGCCATCTGATGTTTACATTAAATATTCTCTGAACTTTGTTGCAAAAATACTCTAGAAGCACACTATAAAATGTTTGGATTTTTCCCCCTCTTTTTAAAGAATTAGAATTGTCTGCCACAGTGGTTAAGAGCTACCGCTGCTAACCAAAAGGCAGGCAGTTCGAATCCACCAGCCCCTCCTTGGAAACCCTGTGGGGCAGTTCTTCTCTGTTTCTATAGGGTCGCTATGAGTCAGAATCGACTGAACAGCAATGGGTTTGGTTTTTGGTTTTTTAATACCAAATACCACGAGCAAATCTCACTGAACAAATGATACTAGCCAATTTTCCATCAATCTCAAACATTTTGGCCTACATTCATTTACCTGTCTGTGTCTCTAATTTCAAAACTTTCAATAATCCATCTTCACCACCACAAGCTATGAAGCCTTGGTCCTTGTTCCAAGATATACATTTCAGCTTCACGTTATTGGGAATGGCAATCTGAAAAGCAACCACAGCCACTCTAGCAAAACTTCGCACAAAGGGACTGGAAAGTCAATCTATAAGCCAGAGGGGGGAAAAAAAAAAAAAAGCCAGAGGACGCTGAAGAAAACCCCTTAATAAGAAAAATGGACGAGGCTGCAGAAGTATGAGCTGTTATGAAAATGGGCATAGTCCCCTACCATTTGGGAAAGGGGAAAGAGGTGCACACAGGACAACAGTGACTACAGATGAACGGGGGAGTCACCCGGCAGACAAAGGGGAGGGGGGGAAAGGACAGAGGTATAAATCCACACAGCAAGTCCATATTACCCTTCCACACACAACACTTAGGGTACCCTTTTGTTATCACGGTGGCCAGTGACGATACAACGAATTTAAGTCACCAGGATCAGCAACAAGTGGAGAATGAAAGGTAGAACAGCACTTAGTGCTCTGCCCTGCTGCTCGCCCCCCACCCCACCCCACCGCCCAACGACCTAGCGAAGTGGGGGAAAGAAGTCCTGCGAGAAGGCTTCTGGCTCTGTTAAGGATACCGGTAAGAGGAGGTCCGAGGCTGAACCAGACAGGAAGGCTGGAAGCTGGATGATGAAGCCGGGTCAAGACTCCTAGCTTCTACAGAAGGATGCGGGAATCGCCCGCAGGATGCAGGTATGGAGCGGGAGCAAGGGCGCTCGCTGGAAAACTTACTTTCTTACTCAGGTAGAAGAACATCCTGGGAACTCCGAGAGAACGGATCCAGTCGTCAAGGTCTAAGACAGGCAACTCGTTCTAAGTCTTCAAACGAGAGTACAAGCAGCACTGGCAAGCTCCCGTTTCCCTGGCAACCGCCGCCTCACGGTCGCATCCGGGGCGCCGAGGGACACTTCCGGTGTCGGCCTCGCACTGGGCACTTGGGCGTCGTGCGCCTGCGCAGACGTCGGTAAATTGTAGGGGTTGGGGGTTGCGGGACGGAACCAGTAGTTGAGCATGGTCACTTTTTCTCGAGGATATTCTACATTCCGCCTGGACTGGACTGGCGACCTGCTACTGCCAGCTGCGCACTCCTGGGGCAGCTGCCCTGCCTCGTCGCCTTAGCTGCCCTCCGCCCCAGCGAGCTCTGAGGAGACGCCACACCTTCGACGATCGCGTTTGAACTGCGCCTGAGGTGTTAATATAAACTAAGGAGTAAAAAAAAACAAAAAAAAAGTAAAGGCGCCCATTAAAATGAGGTCACAATGATTTGGTTTTTTGTAAGCCCATAGTCCCAACATTCTTCAAAGGGGAAAATCATTTACTGTATTTGGTAGGCTGGCGCCGTCTGTCAAATGAAAGTGCAAAAAGCGTGTTTCCACATCTTGCCTGACTTTCCTTGTGCTTTCGGGGATTTGAGAATCCTGTGGAGCAGTTTGGGGCCCTGGTGGCGCGGTAATTCAGAGCTTGACTGCTAACCAAAAGGTCAGTTCAAATCCGCCAGCAGTTCCTTGGAAACCTGTTGGGAGTAGTTGTACTCTGTCTTATAGGGTCTCTGTGAGTCGGAATCGACTTCATGGCAACCGGTGGAGCAATTTGGGCGTAGGGGATTTTTACTGTATTTTTTAATAGCTTATTTTAAACTGCGGAAACCCTGATGGCGTAGTGGTTCAGTGCTACGGCTAACCAAAACGTCGGCAGTTCCAATCCGCAAGGCGCTCCTTGGAAACTCTTTGGGGCAGTTCTACTCTGTAATGTAGGCTCACTATGAGTCAGAATCGACTCATGGGCAGTGGGTTTTGGGTTTGGTATTTAAACTGCTACTGCAGACGGGCGCCCTTGTAAGAGGAATATGTGTGAGCTTTGAGCTTTTACACCATAGAATTGCCACTGGGGTGGTGGTTGTTACTGTTGTTAGGTGCCATCGTGTTGGTCCCGACTCATAGCGAGCTATGCTCAACAGAACGAAACACTGCCAGGTCCTGCGCAATCCTCACAACTGTTGCTATGCTTGAGCACATTGTTGCAGCCACTGTGTCAATCCAGGTCATTGAGGGTCTTCCTCTTTTTCCTTGACCCTCTACTTTATACCAGGCATCATGTCCTCCAGGGAATGGTCCCTCTTGATAACATGCCCAAAGTATGAAATGAAGTCTCACCATCCTTCCTTGTAAGGAGCATTCTGATTGTACTTCTTCCAAGACAGGTTTGTTCATTTCTTTTGCAGTCCATCAATATTCTTAGCCAAAACCACAATTCAAAGGCATCGATTCTTCTTCAGTCTTCCTTATACATTGTCCAGCTTTCACATGCAACTGTGGGTGTAGCCTCCTATTTTATGATATACTAACTACACATTTGGTATTTTCTCACCTAGAGTTCTACATTCTCTTTTTCTACTTCCTTTGTATGTTCATTCTTCTTTGTCTTTTTTGAATTCCTGGAGAGTTACCAGAAAGCATCCAAGTAGAACCATTCCCATGAAGTTATTTAGTTTCATTGGGTAAATCTGGTACAAAAGATATCTTTAAAGTGTTAAAAAGCAGAGGTCACTTTTAAGGACTCAGGTGCACCTGACCCACTCCATGGTGTTTTCAGTCATCTCATATGCATGTGAAGGCTGGACAATGAATAACGAAGACCAAAGAAGAATTGACACCTTTGAATTATGGTGTTGGTGAAGAATATTGAATATACCATGGACTGCCAGAAGAACAAACAAATGTGTCTTGGAAGAAGTAGAGCCAGAATGCTCCTTAGATGCAAGGATGGCGAGGCTTCATCTCACATACTTTGGACATGCTATGAGGAGGGACCAGTCCCTGGAGAACGACGTCATGCTTGGTAAAGTAGGGGGTCATCAAAAAATAGGAAGACCTTTGAGATGAATTGACACAGTGGCAGCAAAAGTGTGCTCAAACATAGCAACAATCGTGAGGAAAGTGCAGCACCAGGCAGTTTCATTCTATTGTACAAGGGTCGCTGTGAGTCAGAACTCACTGGATGGCACAACAACAACAACATCTCAGCATTTCACTGGGCTCCCAAAGCCATTTTTTAATATACTATGATGTTTGTACCCCCTTGACAGATTGTGCTTAACCAAACTGGCACAGATCAGGGCTCTCTAAGGTTTATTCCCAAACTTAACCCCCACCCCTTTCAGATAATATGTTTGTTTTCAGTTGTATGTATATCCATTTTTTTTTATCACCAAACTATTAATTTCTAAGAGATAAGATCAGTTGGCCCCTGCTCACATATTCCCTATACTGGATTCATGAAACAAATCAGTATTATCTAAGCCAGGGGTTTCTAATCAATAGGTCAAGTTTAAAACATGATTAGTGTAATTGAAAGGAGCCCTGATGGCGCTATGGTTAAGCACTCTGCTGCTAACCTAAAGGTTGGTGGCTTGAACTCACCACTGGCTTAGGAGGAGAAAGACCTGGTGATCTGTTCCCAAAAAGATTACAGCCAAGAAAACCCTATAGGGCCATTCTACTCTGTTCTATAGGGTTGCTATGAGTTGGACTCTACTCCAAGGCACACAGCAACAATTTAGTTGAAGCTGTTCACTATTGGGAAACCCTGGTGGTGTAGTGGTTAAGTGCTGTGGCTGCTAACCAAAGGGTCGGCAGTTGGAATCTGCCAGGCGCTCCTTGGAAACTATGGGGCAGTTCTACTCTGTCCTATAGGGTCACTATGAGTCGGAATCATCTCGATGGCACTGGGTTCGGTTTTGGTTTGGTTAGTTACTATTGGTCACAGTCTGGAAAAATTCTCTGAATACATTTTCCTAGTTCTTGCAAATGAGCTGGCATTTATTCCTTCTATAGCACCGTTTTTCTGATATATTAATATGTATTACTGATTTTGTGACCAGATAAGTTTGGAAAAAAATATTGCTTTGTCATGTCCTTTCAGAAATTTTGAGAAAGTAACAATATGTTTCATGTAATGTGTACTGTCATGGCACAGTAAAAAAAAAAAAATTTTTTTCCCTTTAAAGTTTATATATTAGATTTTTGGCTCTTTCTGGGTTATTTAAAAAAAATTTTATGTAGGTTATATTTACTTTTTGGGAGCTTATATTGATGTAACGCTCATCATTGTTTTATCTAAGTTTAGATGACTTTGTATTATTATTCCGTCTCCCACAACATAGTAGATTAAAGCCTTTCTATTTAACCTGAGTTCACAGTTTCAGCCTCAAGAGTGTGAGCTTAAATTATAGGAAAACTCTCAGTATTCTGCTCTTTGACAAGAAACTTACACGTTCAAATTAACTGTTAATTCAATCAGTTTAAGGAAATATGCTTAGTAGACAGAATTGATTCAATAATCAGACAAAAAAAAAGCAGGCATGAGAATAATATATAAAGATAATAATCTGTTTATTATACTGAAGATAATACAAACCAAAAGAAGAACTTAGCAGTACACAATTTAAAGGACTGGTTTGTTAGTTCTGAAAGTTATAAGCTTTAAGACAGAAAAAAATTATATGTATTAAATATGAGTGAAAAAAAAGCTATGCTTATCATTAACATTAAAAAAGACAACGTGAGGTTTTGTTGCTTGTTATAACAGTATTTATAAATAGACAATTTTATTGGTTGGTTCCTAAAGCAAAACCATAAAGTAAATTTAGGAGTCTTTAATCCTTGGTAAAAAGTTATAGCACCTTTAATTCACAGCTAAACTAGTGCTCTTTAGTTGTGCATGTCTTTCTAACATCAGAATGTATTTAAAATTACATGTAATGTTCACTTAATCTGTGTTAACGGTTTTTAGCTATCTATCTGTATTGCAATCCCCTGACCACAGCTTCAGTAATACTCCAGCAAAAGTAAGCAAAAAAAACAAAAAGCATTAAAAGATACAGTTCTAAATTTCATTTTCACTTCTGTTTAATTATATGAACTTTTTTATGTGTAAATACTTTGCACAGTTTACACTCCTAGTAATAAAATTGGTTTATATTATGAATACTATCAAAAGAAAATAAATCAAAGTTTCCGTTGTGAATATGGTTATCTTACTAATACAAACATTTAAAAATTAAATGGCTCAATTAGTAGATTAAAAAAAAAAAAGGAAACATTAAACTTTTCATTCTGTTTCCTACCAGCCATTTCACAGTCATAGTTTAGAGACACTAAATGCTCTTAATAAGGATCTGGACGTTTATTTCCTTGGAAAAAAAAAGAAACTGATCCGACTGAAGATCCTCTATTTATCCAGTAATATTCGAGCATTTGTAATGACAAATTATTATCAGGCACATTGGAGGTACTCATTAAATGTGAAAAAAAATGAATGAGTATTCAACAGACCAGGCTGTCCACATCTCTAAGTGAAAAAGTTGAGCGATTTAACGATGTACTTGTCCATATTCATTTACTTGCAACTTCTTCAAGATGTCATCAAGTGGGTAGTTGTTAAGGCCAAGACCATTTCTTTTTTACGCATTTAAAAAGTTTTATAAATTTGTTATCACTTGGTAATGAATATCTGCCTTGACAAGCCCTTGAAAACCCTATGGAGCACAGTTCTACTCTGACACACGCAAGGTTGTCATGAGTTGGAATTGACTTGATAGCAACTGGCTTTTGGTTTTTTTTTTAATCATTCATTTAAAATAAAATATTTAATTTTTTTTAACTTCCTTTCTGCTTTCCCCACAAAATCTTATTGTACTTTGCATCTTGGAGATCTTTTTATAATCATTCTATTATATTCCTCAAATAAACTTATATAAATAACAAGCGTATACCAAAACCAAAACACACCCATTGCCGTCGAGTCAATTTCGACTCATAGTGACTCTATAGGACAGAGTAGAACTGCCCCACAGGATTTCCAGGGAGCACCTGATGGATTTGAACTGCCGACCTTTTGGTTACCAGCCATGGCACTTAACCACTATGCCCCCAGGGTTTCCAATAAGTATATACACATATTGAGATAAACCTTTAATTTTCTGTGACCATAGGGCCCTTAATTAAAGCAAAACCTGAATTGAGTTATCATTATAATTATGATGAGCATATAATTGACCTAAACAACAAATAAATTACAAATTTTAACAAAAAAGTCATTAAAAGGTAAAATTTAATTGGAAAGGCATCTTTTTAATGGAATGGATTGGGGAGCTGGGTTTATGAAGTCTTGATTAAAGAAATTGTTTAATTGTCCCTTTGGCTCTCTGGTGATTCACTTTTCTGGGAAGTGTACTTTAGTTAGATTTGGGGTAAGTAGGAGGGATGCCTTTCTATAAAGTTAGGAGAATGGCAACACTGAGATGGGAGATGGGAGATGGTAGAAGAGAGTGCCAACTGACCCCAAGTACTGTATTAGATCGATTTAAGGAAGTGGAGGATTTGGAAATAGAATCTTTCAAAACTGTGCCCCCATACTCCTTGAAAGTCCTTGCATACTTGTAGGGCATGCCTACCACTATTTAATACCACTTCTGTGAGGTGGTACGGTGGTTAAGAGCTACAGCAAACTATGGCTGCTAGCCAAAACGTAGGCAGTTCGAATTCATCAGCCACTCCTTGGAAACTCTATGGGGTAGTTCTACTCTGTCCTCTAGAGTTGCTATGAGTTGGAATCAGCTCGACAGCAACAGGTTAACTTGAGCTATGGTGATAAAACATACTTTTCCTGAGCTACTCCTTTGGCTTTGAAAGTTTATTAGACTGAAGTTTGCTTTTTCTTTACTTGGCTAGCCAAAGTGTACAACTATGTCTAATCTGGGATATCACACCCCATTAATCAGCCAACTTATTCTGAATGTGTACAGATTCTTAACTAAGAAAGCCATATTAAGGAATCAGCATGATAGCTCCATCTATTATATAAGAGCTCAGTTAGGAGGACATATTGCTATGGAAAAGCACAAGGAAAAGAAATAGTTGGGCAGCTTTTATATGCAGATATTAAATGAGTGAAATGGTCTATTTAAAACCATAAAAAGGAGCTCAATTAAAAAAAAAAACTGTATTAAAATTTAAGGGATAAGGCGCGTGTCCCATGGAGATCCTAATGTTTGGACAATGTTTGGCTCAACCTAAAATGACCTCAAACAGAAGCAGCAAAACTACCAAAAAGGATATGTTTTGTGTTCAGTCTCTGAAGATACGAGCTGACCTTGTCCTGGAATGCCAGTGTGGCTTCACACCCACAAGCGTCTTCAGTGGAAATGAGTCTTCGTGCCTCTTCAATGGCTGAAGATAATGACAATACACAGTATTATAGCTAACAATGAATTATAGCAAATCAGGAAATCTACAATTCAGTATTTCCATTTTTAAGATTTACCTAAGTGAATTTTTCAGGAGATAAAAAGATAAAAGCAAACAAAAAGAGGAGAAAATACTTTGGAAAGTTAATGTCACAGAAAAAGTATACACTGAGAATATGTTTACAATGGTCAAAACTGAGTGATGAATACACGAGGGTTCATTATATCACTCAATACTTTTACAGATATCAGGTGGATCATGGCTGAAAGAGAGAATATCAGAAAGATAATTACATGTGCTTTACTGACTATGCAAAGGCACTCTACTGTGTGGATCATAACAAATTATGGATAACCTTGCAAAGAATAGGAATTCCAAAACAATTATGCTCGTGAGGAATGAGTACTTAAGACAAAGAGGCAGTCATTCAAATAGAACAAAGGGGATACTGCGTGATTTAAAGTCAAGAAAGGTGTGCATCAGGGTTGTATTCTTTCACCACACTTATTCAATCTGTATGCTGAGCAAATAATTTGATAGCTGAACTGTATGAAGAAAAATGAGGGGGCATCAGAATTGGAGGAAGACTCATTAACAACCTGCATTATGCAGATGACACAAACTTGTTGCTGAAAGTGAAGAGGACTTGAAGCACTTAATGATGAAGATCAAAGACTACAGCCTTCAGTATGGATTACACTTCAACATAAACAAAAATTCTCATAACTGGACCAATAAGCAACATTACGATAGAGAAAAGATTGAAGTTCTTAAGGATTTCATTTTACTTCAATCCACAATCAACGCCCGTGGAAGCGGCAGTCAAGAAATCATGTGATGCGTTGCTTTGGGCAAATCTGCAAAAGACCTTTTTAAAGTGTTCAAAAGCAAAGATGTCACTTTAAGGGGAAACCCTGGTGGCGTAGTGGTTAAGTGCTATGGCTGCTAACCAAAAGGTCAGCAGCTCAAATCCACGAGGCGCTCCTTGGAAACTCAATGGGGCAGTTCTACTGTGTCTTACAGGGTCGCTGAGTCGGAATCGACTCAATGGCAATGGGTTTGGGTTTGGTCACTTTAAGGACTAAGGTGCGCCTGACCCAAGCTATTGTGTTTTCAATCACTGCATATGCTTGTGAAAGCTGGGCAATGAATAAGGAAGACCAAAGAAGAATTGACGCCTTTGAATTATGGTGTTGGCAAAAAATATTGAATATACCATGGACTGCCAAAAGAGTGAACAAAATTGTCTTGGAGGAAGTACAGCCAGAATTCTCATAAGCAAGGATGGTAAGATATCATGTAACATACTTTGGACATGTTATAAGGAGGGACCAGTCCCTGAAGAAAGACATCATGCTTGGTAAAGTAGAGGGTCAGTGAAAAAAGGGAAGACCCTCAATGAGATGGATTGACACAGTGGCTGCTACAGTGAGCTTAAGCATAACGATTATGAGGATGTTGCAGGACCAGTGTTTCGTACTGTTGTACATAGGGTTGCTGTGAGTCGGAACAGACTTGACAGCATCTAGCAGCAATACTTTTATGATTGTCTGAAATTTTCCATGGTAAAATTAAGAAAAAGATAATTGGTGTAGGGGGAACCAAGGATACAGACATAAAACAATCTTTTGTGATACTGTGTCCTCATTAAAAAAGACAATGAGAAAAATAGTCCTCTATTTGTATGGCCAAAATATTTTTGCAACAATTTTGTTGTTGTTATTAGGTGCTATGGAGTCAGTTCTGATTCATAGCAACCCTATGTACAACAGACTGAAACACTGTCCAGTCTTGCATCATCCTCATAATCATTGCTATGCTTGAGTTTATCATTGCAGCCACTGTGTCAATTCATCTCCTTGAGGGTCTTCCTCTCTTTTGCTGACCCTCTACTATACCAAGGATGATGTCCTTCTCCAGGGATTGGTCCCTCCTGATAACATGTCCGAAGTACGTGAAACGAAGTCTTACCATCTTCACTTCTAAGGAGCATTCTGGCTGTACTCCTTCCAAGACAGATTTGTTCTTCTGGCAGTCCATGGTATATTCAATATTCTTCACCAATACCATAATTCAAAGGCATCAATTCTTTTTTGGTCTTCCTTATTCACTGTCCAGCTTTCACATGCATATGAGGCAATTGAAAACACCATGGCTTGGGTCAGGAGCACTTTAGTCCTTAATGGGACACTTTTGCTTTTAAAACCTTTAAGAGGTCTTTTGCAGCAGATTTGCCCAATGCAATGCATCATTTGATTTCTTGACTGCTGCTTCCACGGGCGTTGATTGTGGAACCTTGACAACTTCAATATTTTCTCCATTTATCATGATGTTGCTGATTGGTCCAGTTATGAGGATTTTTGTTTTCTTTATGTTGAGGTATAATCCATACTGAAGGCTGTGGTCTTTGATCTTCATTAGTAAGTGCTTCAAGTCCTCTTCACTTTTGGCAAGCTAAGTTGTGTCATCTGCATATCGAAGGCTGTTAAGTAGTTCTCCTCCAATTCCAATGCCCTGTTCTTCATATAGTCTGGCTTCTTGGAGAGTTTGCTTAGCATACAGATTGAATAAATATGGTGAAAGGATACAACCTTGATACACACTTTTTCTGATTTTACACCACACGCAATATCCCCTTTGTTCTGTTTGAACAACTACCTCTCGTTCTATGTGCAGATTCCTCATGAGCATAATTAGGTGTTCTAGTATTCCCATTCTTCACAATGTTATCCCTGATTTGTTATGATCTACACAGTTGAATGTCTTTGCAGTCAATAAATATCTTTCTAGTATTCTTTGCTTTCAGCCAAGAGCCATCTGACATCAGCATTGATATCCCTCATTCCATGTCCTCTGCTGAATCCAGCTTTAACTTCTGGCAGGTCCCTGTTGATGTACTGCTGCCACTGCTTTTGAATTATGTTCACCAAAATTTTACTTGTGTATGATATTAATGATATTGTTAAATACAATATAAGGCCAGGGAGGCATATATTCACTTGATTAAATATCATCTAGCTACCTGTCCAAATCCTACTGAACCTTTTAGGAAGAGCCAGCCAAAATCCCATCCTAATCAGTCAATAAACCAGAAAGTACCTATTGAATACCAACTACACACCCATCATTCCTGTACAGAGTATAAGTACTTATAATACTTTTCCAGGGTCTAACTTGCCTGATAAGCTCTAAAGTCAGTGAGCGCACAGACTCTGATGCAATTTGACAAGTCTGTTATTTTGAAAGAAATTATTTTGATTTTCATTTAAAACGTGCTTGGTTTGAGTTGACTTAGTGGAATATCCTAATTAAAATGCTCCATAGAAAGTTGGAAAACTGGGATGGAGCACATTTGAAAGTTGAGAGATGGATCCATTCACAACAATTTATAAGAATAAAATACCTATAAATAAACTTAACAAAAGAAGAGCAGGATGTGTACACTGAAAACTACAAAACATTGTTGAAAGAAATTAAAACTTAAATAAATGGAAAGACATTCCATATTAGATTGGAAGAGTGTTAAAACAGTGTTGTGTGTTGTCGAGTCGATTCCTACTCACAGTGACCCTATATATCAGAGTAGAACTGCCCCATAGGGTTTCCTAGGCTGTAATCTTTACAGGAGAGATAACCAAGTCTTTTCTCCCAAGGAGCCACTGGTGGGTTCTAACCGTCAACCTTTTGGTTAGCAGCCAAGTGCTTAACCATTACACCACCAGGGTTCCTTGTTAAAATGATAGTGCTCCCCAAATTTATCTATAGGTTAACACAATCCCTATGAGAACCCTAACTGCCCTTTTTTTCAGAAATTTCCAATCTGATTCCCAAATGTATATGAAAATACAAGGGATCCAGAATAGCCAAACAATCTTAACAAAGTTGGAGCATTTACACTTCTTGATTCCAAAACTTACTACAAAACTATAGTAATCAAGACAGTGTAGTATTGGCACAAGGATATATGTATGGATCAATGGAATAGAATTGAAAATCTTGAAATAAACTCTTACATTTCTAACTCAATAATAAAAAGAGAGAAACACCAAACATTGACAACACCAAATGCTAGTGAGGATAGGGAGCAACAGGAACCCTCATTCATTGCTGGTGAAATGCAAAATTGTACACCCACTTTGGAAGACAGTCTGGTAGCTAAACATAGACTTACCATATGATCCAGCAATCATGCTTCTAGGCATTTACCCAAATGAGTTGAAAATTTATTTCCGCATAAAAACCTGTACACAAATGTTTATAACAGCTTTATTCTTAATTGCCAAAAATTGGAATCAACCAAGACGTCCTTCAGTAGATTAATGGATAAACTGGTAACCCATACAATGGAGTCTATTCAGTATATATGTGTGTGTGTGTGTGTGTGTGTGTATCTCAAGCTATGGAAAAACCTTACATCCAAATTGCTAAGAGATAGTCGCCTGTCTGAAAAAGCTACATACTGTCTCATTCCAATTATATGGCAATCAAACTCATCTAGCATCTCCATGCAAGAAAGACTAGGAAATCTCATGGTGCAATTCTACTCTGTGGCATGGGGTTGCTATGAGTTGGAATTGACTCTATGGCACCCAACAACAACATATGACATTCTGGAAAAGGCAAAACTATAGAGACAATAAAAAGATACGTGGTTGCCAGGGGTTTGGGGGAGGGGTGAAGGGATGAATAGGTGGAACATAGGATGTTTAGGGCAGTGAAAACTTCTGTATGATGCTGTAATGGGAAACACGTAACATGCATTTGTCAAAACCTATAGGACTGGACAACACAAAGCATGAACCCTAATATAAACTATTGACTTTAGATAATAATACTGTATCAATACTGATTCATCAGTTGTAACAAATGTACCACAGAAATGTGAGATGTTAATAAAAGGAGAAACTGTGCATCAGGGAGAGAAACTATATAGAAACTCATATGTGATAACACTCTACTATCCAGAATATATAAAGACCTCCTAACTTAAAAAAAAATAAGACAAAAAAAAAAACAATTTAAAAATAAGCAAGGGACTTGACTAGATATTCCTCCAAAGAAACTATACAAGTGTTCAATAATCACAGGAAAAGATGTTCACCATCACTAGTCATTAGGGAAATGCAAATCAAAACCACAGTGAGATTTCACCTCACACCCACTAAAAAAAAAATAGGATGGCGAAAATAAAAAATACGTACTACGTGAAAGAAATCAGTCACCAAAGACTACATATTATATGCTCCATTTATATTAAATAGGCATATCTAAGGAAGCAGAAAGTAAATTAGTGGTTGCCAGTGGCTGGGGAGTAGGGTGGAGGAGTGACTATAAATGGTTCCTGGTTTCTTTTTGGGGTGGTGAAACGTTCTAAGATTAGACAGTGGTTGTAGTTGCACAACTGTGAATATCCTAAAAACCACCAAATTGTACACTTTAAAAGAGCAATTTTTTATTTGTAAATTACATAGCAATAAAGCTACTATTTTTAAAAAGTTAAAAGCTGTAGATGCAGACTTAGGAGTCCTATACCTAGAAGTGATGAACCTATTTGTACTCAATTTTTCTGACCCTCAATGATCTGCTTTTTCTGAACACCCACAGCACTTACCTTCTGCCACAAAGAAATGCACCTAACATGAACATAAGTTATGAAGCATAATAAAAATAAACACTAATAAACCTATACCCAACTTAAGAATTAAAACATTACTAATGCTGTTGAAAGAAGTGAAAAAATAGAAACTATATTTGGGAGCCCTGGTGGTGCAGTGGCTGAAAGTTCAGCTGCTAACCAAAAGGTTGATGGTTCAAACCCACCAGTGGTTCCTTGGGAGAAAAGACTTGGCTATCTCTCCTGTAAAGAAGAGAAGCCTTGGAAACCCTATGGGTCAGTTCTACTCTGTTCTATAGGGTCTCTATGAGTTGGAATCAACTTGATGGCAGCAGGTACCCCTATTTGAAGATGACACGATCCAAAGAATCTACAATAAAGGCTCTAAAACTAATAGAAAAAGCCAGTGAATTTGCAGGGTACAAGATCAACACACAAAAATGAGTTGGGTTTCTATATACCAACAAGGAAAAATTTGAGAAGGAAATCAACAATTCTATTTACAAGAAATAAAATATCTAGGAATAAACTAACCAGGGATAATAAGGACTTATACAATGAAACTATAAAACACTGCTGCAAGGACTTATATAATGAAAACTATAAAACACTGAAAAGACACTCTGTGCTCATGGACAATATTGTGAAAATGTTAATACTACCCAAAGTGTTCTATAGATTGAACTTAATCCCAGTCAAAATTCCAATGACATTTTTCACAGAAATGGAAAAACTAACTCTCAATTTTTTATGGAAAAGCAAGAGGTCCCGAATAGCCAAAGCAATTTTGAAGAAGAACGATGAAGTAGGAGGCTTCACACTTTCCTATTTCAAAACATACTGTACAGCTACAGTAATCAAAACATCCCGGTACTGGTTTAATAATATACATATAGATCAATGGGATAGAATTGAGAGCCCAGAAATAACATCACACATCTGTGGTCAACTGATTTTTGACAAGGGCACTAAGTCAATTCAATGGGAAAGGAAGAGTCTCTACAACAAAGGGTGCTGGTAAAACTAGACCTCCAAATGTGAAAAAATGAAACAAGATCCATACTTCCCACCTTACGCAAAAACTAATTCAAAATGGATCAAGGACCTAAAAGTTAAATCTAAAACCATTAAGTTTTTGGAAGAATATATAGGAGTGAAGCCATGGGACCTAGTGATTTTGTTTTGTTTTGTTTTTAATAATAGACTTTCAAATACAACAACAAATACACAAGCAACAGAAGATAAAATAGATAATTGAGACCTCATAAAAATTAAAGAATTACAGACTCATAAATCCTTGGGAACCATATATCCAATAAGAGTTTAATATTCAAAATATTGTAAAACTGCTATAACCTAAACTGCTATAACTTACATATATATGTATATATATATCTGCTACAAAAAAGCAACGTAATCAAAAAATGGGCAAAGAACATAAACAGACACTTCACCAGAGAGAATATCCAAGTTACCAACAAACAAAAGAAACGATGCTCATCATCATTAGTCATTAAAGAGAAGCAAATCAAAACTACGATGAGATTTCACCTCACTCCTACTAGAATGGCAATGGTCAAAAAAACAGAAAAAAACAAATATTGGTGAGGATGTGAGGTGATCAGAACACTTATCCATTGCTGGTGGGAATGTAAAATGGTACAACCATTGTGGAAAACAGTATGAAAAAAATTAAAAATAGAACTACCATGTGATCCAGAAATTCCACTCCTAGTACATACCCTGGGGACCTAAATGCACTGACATGAACAGACATATGTACACCTATGTTCATAGAACCACTATTCACAATAGCAGAAAGGTGGAAATAACCTAAGTGCATATCAATGGATAAATGAATTAAAAATGTGGTACATACATACAGTAGACTACTACTCAGCCATAAAGGGAAATGATTTCCTGATGCATGCTACAACATGAATAAACCTCAAAGACATTATGCTGAGCAAAATAAGTCAATCACCAAAGGACAAATACTGCATGACCTCACTTACATGGAATGACGAGAATAGGTAAATATATAGATACCAATGATAATAAGTGGTTACCTGGGGTGGGGGTGGGGAGAGGGTTTCATTCTCTGGGAAGTAGTGAGTTTATGTTTATGGTGATAGGAAAAATTAGCATTGAATAAGGGTAATGGTTATATGCCAATATCAGGTATAAAGGTAACTGATATCACTAAGATGTACATCAGAAAAATGGCAAACTGGCAAATGTGTTATATATTGTCACGAATTGGATTATGGCCCCCCAAAAATGTGTGTATCAACTCAGGCCATAATTCCCAATATTCTGTGGTTGTCCCCCATTTTGTGATTGCAATTTTTTATGTTAAAGAGGATTAGGGTGAGATTGTAACACCCTTACCAGGTCACATCCCTGATCCAATGTAAAGGGAGTTTCCCTGGGGTGTGGTCTGTACCACCTTTTATCTCTCAAGAGATAAAAAGGAAAGGGAAGCAAGCAGAGGGGAGAGACCTCATACCACAAAGAAAGCAGTGCCAAGATTAGACAGGCCCATAAAACAAAATGAGACCAAAGGGGCACACCACCCCAGAGGCAAGGACTAGAAGGCAGGAGGAGACAGGTAATGGGGAACCCAAGGTCGAGAAGGGGTGAGTGTTGACGTGTCATGGGGTTGGCAATCAATGTCACAAAACAATACGTGTACTAATTGTTTAATGAGAAGCTAGTTTGTTCTGTAAACCTTCATCTAAAGTACAATTAAAAAAAAAAAAAACTTGAGTGGCCATCCAAGATACAATTGGTCTCTATTCATCTGGAGCAACAGAGGAAGAAGGAGACCCAAGAACTGGAGAAGGAATTGGACTACAGGTCTAGTTACCTCCATGAACTACTGCTTCCTTTGTCATGAGAACACAAGAACTGGATGGTGCCAGCTACCATTACTGAACGTTTTGATCAAGGACTCAATAGATGAGTCCTAATCAAAGAGGGGAAAATATGGAACAGAATTTTTAATTTCTGATAGAATCCAGACTTACTGGACCCACTGCTGGAGGAGCCCCCAAATCTGTTGCCCTGAGAAGATTTTTGAATTTTGAACTGAAGCTATTCCCTGAAGTTATCTTCAAATTAAACAACACTTTAGCTGAATTAGTAAAGAATGTTAGACTTGAGCACTGCACTCTTTTAAAGAATTGTCTGTATGAGATGAAATTGACAATAGTAACTGTAAACCATAGATGAGTACTTTATGGGGCAGTAAGTCTAAGTCAAGGGTAGTGAAATAATATGGGGAGAGAGAGCAAGAATGATGACATGACATGAAGAATGTAACCAATTTCATTGAACTGTACATGTAGAAAGAATTGAAGGAGTGTAAGATCAGTTGTGTGTATTTTCACCAAAAAAAAATTTAAAAAAAGAAGTGAAAAGATACCATAATCTAGGTGAAGATATTTTTATACATAAAAAGAATGAAGAATTTATTTCCAAGTATTTGAAAAGTTCCTGCAAACCAATAAGAAAAATATAAATAATTCCATAGAAAAATAGAAAAAGGGCATAAATAACATTTCTAAAAAGGAAATGCAAATGACCAGTAAACATAGGATGAGATGCTTAACCTCATTAATAACCAGGAAATGGAAGAATTAAGACCACAGTGAGATATTTCTTTACATCTTCTAGATTGGCAAAAATTTAATCCAATAGTACCAAATGTTGACAAGGATGTGGTTTTGGATTTTGACAAGCAAATTAATGACGGAAGTGGATCTCAGCACAGGATGGAGAAAGGAGAGTGCAGGACATGTTCCTGGAATATCAAATAGTCCACTGTATCTGGACAATAGGATTAGGGGAGAAGGAATAAGTCTGGGGAAAAATATAAAAAAGTTATAAAAGGCAGAATGGACAACCAATGGGTCAAAAAAGAAATTATAAGGGAAATTAAAAAATACTTACACATGAATGAAAAGGAAAACAAACATACCAAAACTTACGGGATTTAATGAAGGCAGTGCTCAAATCGAAAATTTATAGCTGTAAATGCCTACATTAAAAAAGAAGATCTCACACCCCAAGGAACTAGAAAAAGAAGAGCAAACTAAAGCCAAAGCTAGCAGAAGAATGGAAATAATAAAGATTAGAGCAGAGATAAATGAAAGAACCAACAAAATCAAAAGTTGGTTCTTAGAAAATATCAATAAAATTGACAAACAGAAAAAGAGAAGACACAAATAACTAAAACAGGAAATCAATATGGAGATATTACTACTGATAATACAGATATAAAAAGAATTATAAGAGAATACTATGAACAATTATATATCAAACAATTAGATTATCTACACGAAATGGACAAATTCCTAAAAACACACAAATTACCTAAATTGATTCCAGAAGAAATAGGATCTCTCAATAAAATATTAACAAATGAAGAGACTGAATCAGTAATCAAAAACTTCCCAACAAAAAGTCCAGGACCAGATGGCTTCACTGGGGAATTCTACCAGACATTTAAAGAATTAACACCAATCCTTCTCAAACTCTTCCAAAAAGCAGAAGACGAGGGAAGACATCCTCACTCATTCTAAGATCCCACCATTACACTTATAGCAAGGTCAGATGAAGAAACCACAAGAAAAAAAAAAAAACTAGAGACCAATATCCCTTATGAATATAGATGCAAAAATACTCAAAAAAAAAAAACCTAGCAAGCTGAATCCAACGGCATATTAAAAGAATGATACACCATGACCAAGTGAGACCTATTTTAGGAATGTGAGAGTGGTTCAACATAAGAAGATCAATCAATGCAATATACCACATTAATAGAACAAATTTAAAAACTCACATGATCATCTCAATCGACACAGAAAAGGTATATGGCAAAATGCAGTACCCTTTCACGATAAAAACACTGAACAAACTAGGAATAGAAGTAAAATTCCTCACATGATACAGGACATTGGTGAAAAACCCACAGCTAGCATCATGCTCTACCGCTTGTTAGTCAATTTGTCATACTGCGGTAGTTTATGTGCTGCTGTGATGCTGGAGGAAACCCTGGTGGCGTAGGGGTTAAGTGCTATGGCTGTTAACCAAAGGGTTGGCAGTTTGAATGCACCAGGTGCTCCTTGGAAACTCTATGGGGCAGTTCTACTCTGTCCTATAGGGTCGCTATGAGTCAGAATCAACTCAACGGCACTGGGTTTGGTTTGGTGGTTTTGGTGATGCTGGAAGCTATACCACTGGTATTTCAAATACCAGCAGGGTCACTCATGGTGGAGAGGTTCCTGCGAAGCTTCCAGACTAAGACAAACTAGGAAGAAGGACCTGATGATCTACTTCTAAAAAAAATTAGCCAGTGAAAACCTTATAAATACCAATGGAACATTAATTGAGCTACTGCCAAAAGATGAACCCCTAGGTTGGAAGGCACTCAAAATACAATTGGGAAAGAGCTGCCTCCTCAAAGTAGAGTTAACCTTAATGACATGGATGGAATAAAGCTTTTCGGACCTTCATTTGCTGATGTGGCACAACTCAGAATGAGAAGAAATAGCTGTAAACCTCCATTAGTAATCGGAATGTGGAATGTACGAAGTATGAATCTAGGAATATTAGAAGTCAAAAATGAAGTGAAACACTTGAAGATTGATATCCTAGGCATTAGTGAGCTAAAATGGACTAGTACTGGCCATTTTAATTGGACAATAATATGGTCTACTATGCCATTAAAGACATTGAAGAGGAATTGGGTCCCATTCAGCATCAAAGAGAACATTTCAAGTTCTATCCCGAAGTACAATGCTGTCAGTGATAGGATAATATTCATACACCTACACGGAAGACCAGTTAATAGGACTACTATTCAAATTTATGCACGAACCACTAATGCTAAAGATGAAGAAATTGAAGGTTTTTACCAACTCCTGCATTCTGAAATTGATCAAACATGCATTCAAGATGCATTGATAATTGGAATGCAAAAGTCAGAAACAAGAAGGATCGGTAGATGGAAATTATGGCCTCGGCAACAGAAACAATGTGGAAGATAGCATGATAGAATTTTACAAAACCAATGACTTATTCATTGCAAATATTTTTTTTTCAACGACATAAACGGTGACTATACGGTGGACCTCACCAGACAGAATACACAGGGATCAAATTGACTATATCTGTTGAAAGAGATGATGGAGAAGCTCAATATCATCAGTCAGAACAAGGCCAGGGGCTGACTGTGAAACAGACCTTCAGTTGCTCATATGTAAGTTCAAGCAGAAGCTGAGAAAAATTAAAACAAGTTCGCAAGAGCCAAAGTACGAACTTGAATATATTCCACTTGAATTTAGAGACCACCTCAAAAACAGATAGATTTGATGCATTGAACACTAATGACCGAAGACCAGATGAGTTGTAGGATGCCATCAAGGACATCATACATAAAGAAAGCAAGAAGAGGTCGTTAAAAAGACAGGAAAGAGCACAACATAGTTCATAAAGAAACTGTGCTACATCCTACTTTAGTGAGCAGTGTCTGGAGTCTTAAAACTTACAAGCAGCCACCTAAGATACATCTATTAGTCCCATTCTGTCTGGAGCAAAGGAGAATGAAGAAAACCAGAACATGGAAAATATTAGTCCAAAGGAATAATGGACCACATGAACTACAGACTCCACCAGCCTGAGCCCAGAACTAAATGGTGCCTGGCTACCACTATCAATGGCTCTGACACAGATCACATAGAGGGTCTCAGACAGAGTAGGAGAAAAATGTAGAACACAATTCAAATTCACAAAAAAAGACCAGATTTACTGGTCTGAGAGAGACCGGAGGAACCCTAAGACCATGGCCCCTGGACATCCTGATAACTCAGAACTGAAGCTACCTTTCAGTCGAAGATTAGACAGGCCTATATAAAACAAACAAATAACACACATGAGGATCTTGCTTTTTAGGTCAATCAAGTATACTAGACCAAATGGGCAACACCTGCCCAAAAGCAAAGGTGAAAAGGTGGGAAGGGACAGGAAAACTGGACAAATGGACACAGGGAATCCAGGGTGTAAAGGGAAAGGGGGAGAGTGCTGACACATTGCGAGGATTGCAACCAATGTCACAAAATAATTTGTGTATAAATTCTTAATAAGAATTAATTTTCACTGTAAACTTTCACCCAAAGCAAAATGAAATTAAAAAAAAAATGGAAAGATAAAAGGCAAATATGGATGTCAGAAGAGACTCTGAAACTTGTTCTTGAACACAGAGCAACTAAAGTGAATGGAAGAAACGATGAAGTAAAAGAGATGAAGAGAAGATTTCAAAGGGTGGCTCAGGAAGAAATGTAAAGTATTATAATGAAAAGTGCAAAGAGCTGGAGTTATAAAACCAAAAGTGAAGAACACCCTCGGCATTTATCAAGCTGAAAGAACTGAAGAAAAAACTCAGGCCTTGAGATGCAATATTAAAGGATTTTATGGGCAAAATATTGAATGATGTAGGAAGCATCAAAAGAAGATGGAAGGAATATACAAAATTACTGTACCAGAAAGAATTGGTCAATGTTCAACCACTTCAGAAGGTAGCGTATGATCAAGAACTGATGATATCAAAGGAAGGAGTCCAAACTGCACTGAAGGCATTGGAAAAAAACAATGCTCCAGGAGTTGATGGGATATCAATTAAGATGTTCCCACAAACAAAAGAAATTCTGGAAGTGCTCACTTGTCTATGCCAAGAAATTTGGAAGACAGTTACCTGGCCAGCCAAGTAGAAGAGATCCATAGTTGTGCCTATCCCAAAGAAAGGTGATCCAACAGAATGCAGAAATTATCAAACAATATCATTAATATCATATGCAAGTAAAATTTTGCTGAAGGTACTTCAAAAATGGTTGCAGCAGTACTTTGACAAGGAACTGCCAGAGATTCAAGCTGGATTCAGAAGAGGACCTGGAACGAGGGATATCATTGCTGATGTCAGATGGATTTTGGCTGAAAGCAGAAAATACCACAAAGATGTTTAGCTGTGTTTTATTGACTATGCGAAGGTATTTGACTGTGTGGATCATAACAAATTATGGATAACATTGCAAAGAATGGGAATTCCAGAACTCTAACTTTGCTCATGAGGAATCTGTACATAGACCAAGAGGCAGTCATTTGAACACAACAAGCGAACACTGTGTGGTTTAAAGTCAGGAAAGGTGTGTATCAGGCTTGTATCCTTTCACCGTACTTATTCAATCTCTATGCTGAGCAAATAGTCCGAGAAGCTGGACTATATGAAAAAGAATGTGGCATTATTATCAGAGGTAGACTCATTAACAGCCTGCAATATGCAGATGACACAACCTTGCTTGCTGAAAGTGAAGAGGACTTGAAGCACTTACCACTGAAGATCAAAGACCAGAGCCTTCAGTATGGATTACACCTCAGCATAAAGAAAACAAAAATCCTCACAACTGGACCCATAAGCAATGTCATGATAAAAGAGCAAATATCAAAGTTGTCAAGGATTTCAATTTACTTTGATTCACAATCAACACCCATGGATGCAGCAGTCAAGAAATCAAACAATGCATTGCATTGGGCAAATCTGCTGCAAAAGATCTCTTGAAAGTGTTCAAAAGCAAAGATGTCACTTTGAGGACAAAGGTGCGCCTGACCCGAGCCATGGTATTTTCAATCGCCTCATATACATTGGAAAGCTGGGCAGTGAATAAGGAAGATTGAAGAAAAACAATGCCTTTGAATTATGGTGTTGGAAAAGAATATTGAATATATCATGGACAGCCAGAAGAAAAAAAAAGTGTCCTGGAAGAAGTACAGCCAGAATGCTCCTTAGAAGCAAGGATGGCAAGAATTTGTCTCACATACTTTGGACACACTATCGGGAGGGACCAGTCTCTGGAGAAGGACATCATACTTGGTATTGAAGGTCAGGGAAAGAAAGAATGAACCTAGATGAGATGGACTGACACAGTGGTGGCAACAATGGGATCAAACATAGTAACAATTGTGAGGATGGCACAGGAGCAGGCAATGTTTTTTTCTGTTTTACATGGCATGTTTAAGAGTCAGAACTGACTCAATGGCACCTAACAACAACATCATACTCAGTGGTACAAAACTGAAAGATTTCCACCTAAGATCAGAAACAAGAGAAGGATGCCCACTCTCACCACTGCTTTTGAACATTGCACTGGAAGTTCTAGCCAGAGCAATTAGCCAAGAAAAAAGATAAAGGCATTGGAATTGGAAATGTAGACGTAAAACTATTTCCATTTGCAGATGACATGATTCTATATACAGAAAATCCCAAAGACTTCACAAAATAGGTTACTAGAGCTGATAAATGAATTTGGCGAAGTTACAGGATGTAAGATCAACATACAAAAATCACTGGGGTTTTATACATCAGCAATAAATAATCTGAAAAGGAAATTAAGAAAACAATTCCATTTACAATAATATCTGAAAGAATAAGATACCTAGGAATAAGTCTAAACCAAGGAGATAAAAAACTTGTATACCAAAAACTGTAAAATACTAGTGAAAGAAATTGAATAAATTTATTTAATAAATTTAGAATCAAAATAGACTTAAATAAATGGAAGACATCCTGTGTTTATGGACTGGAAGGAATACAGTTTCTATCAATACTCTAATAGCATATTTTGTAGAAATGGAAAAGCCAAATCTCAGATTTATATAGAATTGCAAGGGCTCTGAATAGCCAAAGCAACCTTGAAAAAGATGAACAAATTGAGGAAGTCTCAGAATCTCCAATTTCAAAACATACTATAAATCTACAGTAATCAAACCAATGTGTAACTGGTATAAAGACAGACATATAGACCAGTGGAATAGAATTGAGATTCCAGAAATGAATGCATAAATCTAAGATCAATTGATTTTTGACAAGAGTGCCAAGTACATTGAATGAGGAAATAACAATCTCTTCAACAAATGGTGCTGGGACAACTGGATCTCCACAGGCAAAATAATGAAGTTGGACCCCTACCTCACACCATACGTAAAAACTAATTCAAACTGGATCAACGACCTAAATATAAGAGTTAAACCATAAAACTCTGAGAAGAAAGCATAGGGCAAAGTTTCAGGATCTTGTACTTGCCAGTGAATTCTTAGGTACAACACCAAAAGTACAAGCAACAAAAGAAAAAACAGATAAACTGGACTTTATAATAAAAAAAAAAAACTCGTGCATCAGAGGTTATCATCAAGGAAGTAAAAAGCCAACATATAAAATTATATAAAATATTTGGAAATAATATATATTTGATAAAGGTTTAATATCCAGAATACATAAAGAATCCCTACAACTCAACAACAAAAAGACAAACAACACAATCAAAAATTAGCGAAGGACTTGAATAGGCATTTCACCAGAGAAGATATACAAATGGCTAATAAGCTCAGCATCGTTAGTCATTAAGCTAACCCCGTTACTGTCAAGTCAATTATGATTCATAGCAACCCTATAGGACAGAATAGAACTTCCCTATAGGGTTTCCAAAGAGTAGCTGGTAGATTCAAACTGCCAACCTTCTGGTTAGCAGCCAAGCTCTTTAATCACTGCACCACCAGGGGTAAAAAAAAAAAAAATGTAGGTAAATGCAAATACCACTTCACCCCTACTAGGATGACTATGCTCAGAAAAAATGGAAAAAAAACAAGTTTTGTCAAAGATATGGAGAAACTGAAACCCTTTACATTGCTGGTGGGTATGTAAAATGGTACAGCCACTGTGGAAAACAGTTTGGCGGTTCTGCAAAAAGTTAAATATAGAATTAACATATGACTCAGCAATTTCATTTTAGGTATTATTATGAATTGAAATATGTCTCCCAAAAACATGTGTTATAAATCCTAACGTCTATACCTGTGGTTATAATCCCATTTGGGAATGGTTGTCTTTGTTATGTTTATGAGGCAGGATTAGTGCAGTGTGCGTCTTGAGTCAATCTCTTTAGAGATACAAAAGAGATTAAACTAGCAAGCAAGAGAAGCATATATGAGGAAAGAGAGATGCCAAGCCACATGAAGATTGTCCAGGAGCTGAAGCTCAGAAGAGACAGGCACCTTTCTCCAAAGGTGATGGAGAGAAAGCCTTCCCCTAAAGCTGGCATCCTGAATTCAAACTTCTAGCCTCCAAAACTGTGAGAAAACAGATTTGTTTGTTAAAGCCAACCACTTGTGTTATTTCAGTAATAGCAGCACTAGATAACTAACACAGGATTTGGTAACAAAAATGGTGTGCTACTCTAACAAATGGCTACAATGTGGAAGTGGTTTTGGAATTGGGTAATGGGTGGGGGCTTGAAGAGTTTTAAGGTGTCTAATAGTAAAAGCCTAGATTGCCTTGAAAAGACTGTCAGTAGAATTATAGATGTCAAATGCAATTCTGGTAGCAAATGAGGAGAGCCATAGAGGAAGTATCATCTCAGAGAATACATATGGTGCCAGCAACAGAACAGTGCTAGAAATGTGGACGTTAAATGTGCTTCTGGGGAGGCTTTAAAAGAAAATGATGAACATGTGATTGGACAGTGGAGGAAGAGCTTTTAATGCTGTGGCAAAGAACTTGTCTGAATTATGTTCAAATGTCTGGTGGAAGTTAAAATTTGCAAGTGATGAACATGGATATCTAGCTGAAGAGATTTCTAAGCAAAATCTTAGGTGAACCTGGTGGTTTCTTCTTGCTGCTTATAGTAAAATGCAAGCAGAAAGGGCAGAACTTAAAAATGACTGGTGCAAAATGAAAACAAAATTTAAAGATTTGGCCTAGAATTTTCACCAAGGACATGGCTACACAAACTTTTATTAAATATATGAAGCCTGCGACTGATGTATCTAACCAACTACCACAGCAGAAAACCCCTCCACTTAGACTGAAGGGGACAGAAAAAGAACAAAAAGAGAGAACACTGTCTCCTGGAATTCCACAGACAGGAAACAGGCCAAAGGAGCCACATCTGTTGTTCTCTAAGAAAAGAATACATGTGGCAAGGACATGAATTTTGGGGGACCAAAGGGTGGAATGTCATGGATTGAATTGTGTCCTCTAAAAATATGTGTCAACTTGGCTAGGTTATGAATCCCAGTATTGTGTTACTTGCTGTCTTAGTTATCTAGTGCTGCTATAATAGAAATACCACAAAGAAATTCATTCTCTCATAGTCTAGGAGGCTAGAAGTCTGATTTCAGGGTGCCAGCTCCAGGAGAAGGCTTTCTCTGTCTCTGTTGACTCTAGGGGGAAGGTCCTTGTCATTAATCTTCTCCTAAAGTCCTAAGGATGCACTCTGCTCCCAGCGTTGCTTTCTTGGTGGTGTGAGGTCCCCCATATCTCTCTGCTCAATTATCTCTTTTATATCTCAAAAGAGATTGATTTAAGACACAACCTAATCTTGAAGATTGAGTCCTGCCTCATTAACACAACTGCCGCTAATCCCACCTCATGACATCATAGAGGTAGGATTTACAACACAGGAAAATCACATCAGATGACAAAATGGTGAACAATCACACAATACTGGGACTCATGGTCTAGCCAAGTTGACACACATATTTTTTGGGGACACAATTCAATGCATGACACTTGTCCTCCATGTTGTAATCTGATACAACTGTCCTCCATTTTGTGGCATTGTATAAATATGTGTTGTAAATCCTAAATCTCTATATGTTAATGAGGCAGGATTGGTATGGAGTGTACCTTGAGTCATGCCCTTTAGTAAGCCTCAAGTCACTGCCTTACTTAAGTCATACTCTTACTCAAGTCACACCCTTGCTTGAGTCACATTTTTTATCTTACAAGAGATAAAAGGAGAGAGAAGTGAGCAGAGAGGAGAGGAACCTCACTACTGCCAAGAAAGAAGAACCAGGAGCAGAACGTGTCCTTTGGACCCAGGGTCCCTGAGTTGAGAACCTCCTAGACCCAAGGGAGGACAGATGCCAAGACACATGGAGATCTCCTAGGAACTAGGAAGCAGAAGCTGAAGAGACAAGGACTTTCCTCCAGAGCCAACAGAGAGAGCAAACCTTCTCCTAGAACCAGGGCTCTGAATTTGGACTTTTAGCCTCCTAAACTGTGGGGAAAAAAGTTTGTTTGTTAAAGCCACCCATTTATGGTATTTCTGTTATAGCAGCACTAGATAACTAAGACAGATATATACCCAAAAGACTTGAAAGCAGGGACTCAGGTATTTGTACACCAACGTTCACTGCAGCACTATTCACAATAGCCAAGCAGTGGAAACAACTCAAGTGTCCATCAACATATAAATTGATAAAGTATGGTATACACATACAATGGAATATTATCCAGCCATAAAAAGTAATGAAGTTCTAATACATGCTACAACATTGAAGAAACTTGAAATCATTATGCTAAGTAAAATAAGTTAGACACAAAAGGGCAAATATCATATGATCCCACTTACATAAAATATGGAGAATAGACAAATGCATAGAGACAGAAAGTAGATCAGTGACAATGATAGGCTGGGAGAAAGGAGGAGCAGGAAGTTAATGCTTAATGGATACAGAGCTTTTGTTTGGAATTATGAAAAGGTTTTGGACACAAATACTGGTGATGGTTTCACAGCATTGGAAATATAACTAATGTCACCAAATAATGGTAAATTTTACGTCATATATATTTACCGCAATAAAATAAAAAGACAGGATGGAATTAGATTATGGAAGGTAGAATGTCTGGCTGAGGAGTGTAATTGTTTTATTCCATAGACAACTAGGAACCACTGGAGAATTCTGACAAGGAGAAAGGCTCAATCACAGCCATGCTTCAAACACGGAGAGGAAAGCTTACTCCTAGGCAATTTTTCTACAAAATAAAATAGGTATAAAGGGATGACCTTTACCTGAACATGTCTTCTTATCTTCATTCAGTGTGTGGCCAGGGTAACAATCACAGTGGTAGGACGCTTCCCCGTCACTCACACAAATGTGCTGGCAGCCATGAGTACCCAGAGCACACTTGTCACGTACTGACCAAAAGTGTTGCGGAAAAGAAAATATTCACAAATTAAAATAGAAAACGACATGCAAACTTCTGGGAGGAAAAAAAGCTTCCATCTGATACCAAATAAAAGCTAAGAATGATCCCTTCAGCAGTCAGCAGCAAGTCTCTCAAGTTTCAGAAATACAAAGCCTATTTTCTGTTTCTATAGCTCACATCCCTTAAACCTCACCTTTAATTGCACACGTCCCTTTCCTTTTTATTTCTTGCAAATATCTGAGGGTAGCTTCTCTTTTTTTTCCACCCACAGCACTGAGGCTGCACTGAGCCATGATCATATTCCAGAACTTACCTCTGCCCTTTCCTGATGTCTAGTACCACCCATCACCATCTCCAGTTATTTCTGGAGCATCAGCCCTGTCACCAAAAACAATTCATTAGGGACCTACCTGCACGTGGAACTGAGTTTGGAGCTGCACAAAAAGGGACTACTTTGGCCATGGGCCTCCCCTGAATAGTTTACAAAGTGGGACAGAAAATACTGACCCAGAGACACACACACACGTAGGTAGAAAACAAAATAATAAAAATAATTATTACAACATCAACAAGGCAGTGTACGATTGGAAGTGAAGCACTCATTATCTGTCACAGGTAAATGCATTTCAGGGATGAGAACAGTTTGCCCAAATTTGGGTGGAAGGCAGAGGAAAATGCTGTACTAAGACCCTGTCCAGGACAAATGAAAACAGCAATTCTCCTTTAATACCCAGAAAGGCATGCTGGGAGATATAGGTTCTTCCCTTGCCAATGCAGGGGCGAAACCATTCTACTTGTTCCCTTCTAACTAAATGTTATTCCATGCTCAAAAACCTTCAGTGGCTCACTAATGCCTATACAACATCTTTACCTGAAGTGCAAGGCCCTGTATAATCTATCCATAAAGTACCCTTCCAACCTTAACACTGATAATTCCCCCTTCATCTCCACAATTGAGATTTTTCCAGCAAAAACGCCTAAGAGCAGAATGTTTCTTTTTTCATCTCATCCCAGCTCAGCACCCACTCTAAAGATAACAACCAGACCTGCTATCACCCCGGCCCCTTATCTGGGCCTACTCACGGGGGCGGATTAACCAGTAAGCACAGTTGGTATGCACTGGCTTATAGTAAGCAACGTACACATGGGCTTAATTGTGTTTACTTACTAACCTGTAGTGCACAACTTCATATGGGTTTCACCATATCTTTGCTCTGTCGGTGCCTCAGTTTCCTCACAAAATTGTGAGAATTAAATGAATTATTGTGTCTAAAATGCCTAGTCCAGGCACAGCAGACAGTAGGAAATGAAGAATGTTAGTGATCAGTATCTGGCGCATTGCCTGAAGTAATCTGCCTTAACTGAAAATTTTGTTTTATGTTTTTTATAATAAAAGGCTTCATTTATATTCCCTAATATCTCTTTGTTTAAATGTAAATTTCTTTCATTTGGTTTTCCCAGGTCTTCAATGTTCCTGACCACTTAAAGCACCAACTGGGATACTTTTCTGTTTGAGAAGTGCGGCCATCCATGAGTCCTCTCCACCCCAGTTGACTTAGTCCTGCTACACTGAACAAACCCACGAAAGCCATTCCCCTTCCCCATGCTGTTCTTCACTTCTCTCTATCTAAACCTTCATGATCCCTCAAGACCCAACCCCAGTCCCACCTCTCTATGTGCTTTCCTAGACATCCTGTCTTCCTCAGGCTCCTACAGCCCTTAGTTACGGCAGTTCCTTTCACTGGCTACTCATTCTCTCCTTTCTTGAGGTATTGGAACTCTTTCCACCCAGGCTATAAGTTGTTTGGAGGCAGAAACACATGCTTCTTTATATCCCCACAGTGCTTAGCACGGGCCTGGGAACAAAATAGGTGCTCAGCACTCTTTAATTGATTTCATTTTATAAAAAAGAGAATTGGTGATATGCCATTTCCCTTAATCTATCTTGAAAAAAATCACATAATGTATTTCCGCAAGGGAGAAGAAAATATACGTAAATCTGAAACATATGGAATAAGCTAAAACTAAACACCACTTTGAGAGCTAGGAATATCTCTTAAAGGTGTTTTTCATTAGAGAAACTCCCTGTTCTGCCAGGGAATTTAAATCAAATTAATGAGGATCAGTAGTACTGGTGCGGGCTCATTAGCCAAGTCCCTCATAAGGCTCAGATTCACTGAGGACTGATCATCTAGAAACTGTCAAAGAACGACTTACTTCAAACTTACTGGAAGATATGTGTGGGTCTAATTCAGTCACTGACAAAGTCCCCTTTACTAAACACTTCAGTTGTAAGATTAACACTACAGAAAAGTTTCAGGCCAAGTTTTAACTGGAAAAAGATCAGTTCAGCCTATCACACCAGTTACTGCCCAACTGACTTCTATGAAGTTTCCTATTTGCTTTAAAAGTCCCCAGGGGACAGAGCTATAAAAATTTCCTGGATAAGGATACTCCTTCCAATTAGCTTTTCTCATACCCCTCATTCCCTACTCATTTCCAGTAATTTTCCAGAATGATCTATATTTGCAAAACCTAGTTAGTTCATTGCTCTCTGAGCAATCTATGGCTTAGCCTATGAGTGTGGCAGAATGTCTGAACCCTGTGTCTAAATTTTACCTTTAAGGATCTCTTTTCTAGTGAATTGAAAGTTGATTTCACTGCAATAGAAAAAGCCAAGTATGAAATAATTTGTTAAGTGGACCTTACCTGAACATGTCTTTTTGTCTTCATTCAGAGTGTAGCCCTCATAGCACTCACAGTGATGGGACCCAGCTCTGTCACTCACACAAATGTGCTGACACTCATGTGTACCAGAAGCGCATTTATCTTGAACTATCAAACAGAAGTCCAGGAGAAAAGAAACAGAGAGTGGAAAAGTGTTTTATTACACTTACAGAAATCTTATTTGCCACTGGAAATGCATGAGAGGAAAACCTACTTGAAACTATTAAGTCCATTGGTACAATTTTCACTACAGGTTAGCTAGAGCTGTCTGTGTGGCACAAATGGTTAAGTGCTCAACTATGAGCCGAAATGTTGATGATTCAAAACCACCCAGAGGCATCTGGGAAAAGAAACCTGGCAATCTGCTTCTGAAAAGTCACAGCCTTGACACCCTACGGGGCAGTTCTACTCTTCACACATGGAGTCACCACGAGTCAGAATTGACTCGACAGCAACTGACAACAACAGAGGTTAGCTAAGTCAAAATTCTACACACACTATAAACAGTCTTTTGCTTTCTCCAACTTCTTTTGAAAATTATCGGTGTTGAGTTTTTATGATATAACTATCTCAGAAGTACTTTTGAAAAGATTCTTTTTAGATTTATTCAAAATCAGAAGGATATCAATAGTTGTGTGACTAATTACACTAGATTCAGAAAAACATAGAGTTAGAGTTTGAAGTAATTATCATTCAACCCTCTCCTATTACAAATGAGGAAAATGAGTCCAAAGGAGACCAACTGACTCAGAACCAGCATCAGAGCTCAAGACTTAAATTTTCACTCAGTCACTTCCTTCTGTATGGCAATAACATTTTTAAACTTTTTATTTTGAAATAATTTCAGACTTATGAAAAGGTTGCAAAAATAATACAATAACTTCCTGTGCTTCAGCCAGTTTCTTAATCAAATCTTGCCTAACCATGGCATAAAATATCAGAACCGGAAATTAGCAATAATACACTATGATTAATTAATCTATAGGCCTTATTCAAATTTTGCCAATTATCCCACTAGTGTCCATTTTCTGGTCCATGGTCCAATCTACAACCACACATTGCATTAAAGTTGTCATGTTTCTTTAGTCTCTTTTAAATTAGGAAAGACTTTTCCTTAGTTTTTTTTGTGAGTTTGGCACACTATTTTGTAGTGCGTCTATCAGTTTGGGTTTGTCTGATGTTTCCTCATGATTCAATTCAGGTTATACATTTTTCGTCTTGTCAATCACACCATTTAACTTGGTCTGTAAAGTGCTATTTTATCCTCAGTACATCATGTTAGTAGATACATGATGTCATTATGTCTCATTATTGGTGATGTTAACTTTGATGGCTTGGTTAAGGTGGTGTCTGCAAGATTGCCCCACTATAAAGCTACTGTTTTTCCTGTTGTAATAAATATCTCATGGAGTGTTATTTGGTTTTAACTTACCATATTGTTATTAGCATTTGGGAAGGACTTTTAGGGCTGAGTACAGAGAATGAACAACACATTGATACGTGTGAGGCATGATACATACATGCCACCATTTCTACGTTTTCTAATTAGACTTAAGAAATAGGAAAAGCTAAGTATGGCAAGAGAGGAAAATAGATCATTTTCAGTCAATGTGACCTGCCCGGTCACACTGGATAGGCAGTTACATAGACAGATAGTAATAGTAAAGACTCCTCCTCACTTACCTGAACAAGTTTTCTTGTCTTCATTCAAGGTATAACCTTCGTAGCACTCACAATGATAAGAGCCATTTCTGTTATTCACACAAATGTGTTCACAGCCGTGAGTGCCAAGAGCACACTTGTCAATAGCTATCAAAAGATGATCAGGATAAATGCGAGCACATGGAGAACACACAGTAAGTAATTATTGGCCTCACTGCTTACACACTGACTCACACATACACAAAAACTGCTAATGACACGTGGGGCAGTGCAGCACAAGAGGAAGGTACTGGACTCGGAGCTGGCAATCAACTTTCTTGTCTTGGCTCTATCACTAAAGACTCAGTGACATGGTGTGATGGTTAAGATTGTATGCCAACTTGGCTGGGCCATGATTCATAGTGTTTTGGCACTTGTATGATGTGATCATTTTCCTGTTGAAATTTGATATGTGATCACCTCCATGATGGAATCTGCTGAGTGGTACCAGTGGGGGTGGGGCCTGTGGCAGCTCCCCGCCCCCTCAGCCTTCATCTCTCCATCTTCCACCGTCTACTTCCTTTTCCTGCTCACCTTGCAAAGGTTGTTGGCTTGTTCTGGATCCAGCAACTGTCTCTTGTCTGACCTCTGGTTCTTGGGACTTGCGCTAGCATTTTACCTGTCCATCTTGGGATTCGCTGATCATCACGGCCTTGGAGCAAGAGTCCTGCTCCCTGACCTACCTATCTTGGGTTCGCCAGCCCCTGCTGCTGACTCGGGAAAAACCTTGTGGTCTTGCCTGCCGACCTTGGGGACTCCTCAACTGTTGCAACCTGTGAGCAGGATCCCTGCTCTCCAACCTGCTCATCTTGGGTTCACCAGCTTCTGCAGTTCCGTGAATTGGGAAAGGATTCTATCTTGATCCAAGGACTTGGGGCGTTCCAACCCCTATAATCCCCTGAGCTGTTTCCTTAATATAATCTCTCTCTATATATGTATATGCATTACTGGTTTTGCTTCTCTAGAGAACCCAGCCAAAACACATGGGTAAGATGTTTCCTCTCTTTGCGTCTTAATTTCATTATCTATAAAATGAGTGGGTTGGAGTAAATGATCTCTAAATTTTCTTCCTCTCAAATTTTTTTTCTAGGATTTGAAAAAATGAATGTAATCTCATTGATTCCATGTGGATATTCATATACTAAATGAATAAAGACCTTCTTAAATTTTCTTCTAGAATCCGTGAGCAACTATGGTAACAGAGGAAGGGATAGCTTGTATTTAATTAAATAAAATTCATGTAAAAGGTCAAAGAGTTTTGACCAATCCTCTCCCTTAAGACTAGTAATAAGTGACATACCAGATTGAGTTATGTGTTATTTTCACTTTTCTCCCCATGTTCCTTTTCCAGAAGAATTGTTGATGAACAACAGAAAACCAGCCAAATGGAATTAGGTGAAAAGGGATTCAAGAGTCAAAGCACAAGCCCACTCCAAAACCTGAAGAACAGACCTCCCAAATAACTTCTAGTCAACCACCATTTCCTAAGCAAGGTCTCACCTGAGCATGTTTTTTTGTCAGCATTCAAGGTATATCCTTGGCTACACTCACAATGGTGATTGCCGTCTCCATCACTGATACACACATGCTGGCACTGGTGTGTGCCAAGCATACATGGGTCCAGAGCTATGCAAAGGAAGTTTAGAGCAGTCACTACTAACATATAAGAAATATTTCAGATAAAGAAAAAAAAATTCTCTCCAGGTTCCTTTCCAACTCTATCTTTAGTTCACTATAAAAATTGTCTATTTGTTTTATGCCTCTGGCTTATTAGAAATACCATGCAAACTAGAAATGTTACTAACTTAAAATTGCAGATCTTGTTGTAGACTTTCTTAAACGAGAAAGGGAATTTTAAATTTGGAGCTGAAATCAAACACTTACATAGATCAGACAACTTAATGTTTTATTCAGCTTATCTACCAGCCCATGAAAAATATTTTTGTTTCCCAACCACAAGAAATGAGAATAATACTTCCTGAAGTTCTATGAGCTAGTCATCCCACTACAACAAGAATCTGGTCTCCAAAGATTCTAGAGTTGGTCTAAGCAGAATTCGCACACGGGCATTCCTCTGGGCCTGGACCTTACACATACTTGGGTAGTGATACATACTTGAACATCCAAATGGTAGAGGGCAATGAAGGTAACTGCCTTATAAATATACAGCATGGGTTCTTGAATCCAAGTGTATATATGTATAAAAAACATATGTATATGTATATGTATATGTATATGTATATGTATATGTATATGTATATGTATATGTATATGTATATGTATATGTATATGTATATGTATATGTATATGTATATGTATATGTATATGTATATGTATATGTATATGTATATGTATATGTATATGTATATGTATATGTATATGTATATGTATATGTATATGTATATGTATATGTATATGTGTGTATAATAAAAAAAATATATATATAGGCAACTAAAAAAATCAAACTCCTCACTGAGTTGATTCCAACTCATAGTGACCCTATAGGGGAGAGTAGAACTGGTATAGGGTTCCTAAAGAGCAGCTGCTGAATTCAAACTGCCAACCTTTTGGTTAGCAGCTGAGCTCTTAACCACTGTACCACCAGGGCTCTCCTTTGCAGCTACTGAGTCTATAATGTCTTCAAGGAAAATGAACTCATACGCTATACACAAACAAGTAAAAATAAAAGGAAGAGAGAACAAAATTAATGAGAATATACTAGCTAAACTGTATCTCCATCTTTTTGTCACTGGGCCCATTTATATCTCATTGGATTTTCTTTTTTTTTTTTTTTTTTTTGTAGTGACTTATTTTGAAAATAAACCAATCAATTTAGTTACTTCTGAGAAACTGAGGAAGCCTGTTAGAGGAGGAGGCTGGCACTTCTGTGGTGAGTAACTTGCCCCCATTGCCCTTGGCCACAGGACAAGGCTAATATTTTCCCAAGAAGGGCTTTTTCATGGAATGATCTTTCTAACCCATTGACTACAACAAGCTGCTCCTCAGTCTTTTTTCTATAGAGAGGACATTTTTCCCCCAGAACAAGCAGACCTTTTGTTCCAAAAGGAAAAGATTGTCACTCACCACTTGTTACTTGATGGCCCTCAGGCCCAACCCCAGGTGCTGACTTTGAGACCTAACTTTGCCACAAAACAACACTTTTATGGAAAAGCTCTCACCCGCAAGCCGAGGGGCTTTTCCTGGGAGAAAGAAAGCCATTTTCTTTTTGAGAAACCAATGAATTCCAAGTAGATGCCACCAAAGCCAAAGAAGTCTTGTAAAGGTCCAATGTGCTGGGACAGGAAAGACAAGGAGAGGGGGAGGGGGGGTCTAGGCCAGGTCTGTCTGAGACCAGGCTTCACCCCAGGCCAAGACTTCATGTTCCATTTCCTGGCAAACCCATGGATGCTGAGTTTTGCATTAATTTAAATATAAAATCTCCTTGAAATTGACAGTTTAAATTATTGGTTCACTTGTTTGTCTCACCCCTCACCCTCAGGTTTGATGACAAAGAGGGACTTTGTCTTTATCTTTGCATCATCAGTGATCAAGAAAGGCATATTGAATAAATAACTGTGGAATAAACTATATATCCAAAAGGTATCTATGTGTTAAAATACACCTGAGCTATCATGTCTCAGCCTTTTAGCTAACATCAAGTGTAAAATTCACCTGTACTAGAAATGTGTCCATACCTGCTTGGATAATTCCATAAAGGGCTTTGAAAAGATATCTCTAAACGATAAAAAATAAAGTCCGAGCTCCAAAAATTCACAGTTTTGATGAGTGACTAAAAATAAACCCCAGCCTTGAATGGATTAATATTAACCCAGTTGGCTAATTCATGCTAAAAACTAATTAACATGTGCACAAACTCCTTTCTAAAGGAGTAGGAGAGTAACAGAATTATTATTATTACTATTTAATATCTGTTTCTTGCTACCTCTCAAGTGAGCTGAAACCCTAACCTCCTTGGTCCCTAACCCTGTCCCTCCACAGAGGATAGCCAGAGACAGAGCGGAATCTGAGAACTAGAGTATGCGTTAAATGTACACGCGTACTGACAGTTCCACTGGGATATGGGCCAGCTGACCCTTCCATGGACAGTCTCTGCTGTCTGACTCCTGTAGGAGAACAAGCAGACTTCTGTTAAACCTAGAGATGGTAAAGCTAAATTTAAAAAAATATATACCTGGAAAAAAAAAAGTAGTGTGGGGCAGAGGGGAAAGAGAGGTGTCTTGAGTTATTTTTTTTTCCTTTTTCTGACCCTGTCAGGGAACAGATAAACAGTATTTATCCTGGATATTTCCAGACTTTAGCATCTCTAATGCAAACTTGAAGATTTTATGAGCAAACCAAATTATATATAATGCAACTCTATATTCCTAAACCAAGAAAGTGTGTTTAAGTTAGTAAAAACATACCAAAAAAGCCTTGCTTATATTTTAAGTTTTCCATTAAAAAAAAAAAAAAGAATAAATCTTTTTTTCTATGGATACACAATGTCTGAATATAACACTCTTTCTTGTTGAAAGCACGGACTTACCGCAAAAAGTTTCCTGGAATCTAGAGGAAAGTTTCTCAATGACCCCATAAGTCTCCACGTAGAAAATGTGATCATCTAGGGGTTCATTGGCAATCATCTTGAGGGACTCCATGTCCGCCCTATCCACACCTACAGCATAGAGCTCAATACCAGAAGCCCGAGCTCGAGCGGCCACCTCGTTCACCTGGTCCTGGGGTCTCCCATCTGTCACAATGATGGCCACTTTAGGGATGTTGAAGTTGGGCCCCCGAGCTCCTGCCTCTACTGTGAAGACTTCATCCATGGCCGTCTGGATGGCCAGGCCCGACATGGTGCCTGTTGATAAGGGTGTGAGTCGAGCCACGGCCTGTTTCAGGGACTGCTTGTCTGAGTAGGTCTGGAGGTTGAACTCGATCTTCACAGTGCTAGCATAGTTCACCACCGCCACCCGTGTGTCCGCCTCCCCGATGTCCAGAGTGTCAATTATCCGGGAGACGAAAGTTTTCACTTTGGTGAACTCCGGCGGCCGAACACTACGAGAACTATCGATAATAAACACCAAGTCCAAGGGCCTGCTCTTGCAAACACCTGCAAAGAAGGGTGTGGGGAGCAGAAAAGACTAAGCAATGATCAGGCCACACCAGAAATTAAACAGTCCTCTAACCCAGCAACCCACTGCCTGCTATCTTCCCCAAGATCATCTCCCTTTGAGTGTTGAACGCACCAAAGCCTTCAGAATTCCCTAATAAGAATTCAAATAAAGGGATGAAATTTCCCCCAAACGCTTCAGTTATGGGCTGGTTGAATCCTGAAATTTCACTTAGAACCTTATTCCTCTGCGTAAGGTTTTGCTCCCAAGGTTCCTCTTGATTCCCAAGAATAAATGTATTCCAGATATTTCTTGGACATGTTGGCCATCTGAGGCAATGGGACAAAGTGTTCCCAAATAGTGTAAAAGGCCCTGGACTCCCAGGGCCAACCTCACTGCAGACCACCCTGCCCAGGTCTTCTCAGGCCCCTCAGTCAATGGCAGAGTTTGATGCAAGGCACTCTGATGCTCTTCTGGCAGCTGCCTTCTTTTATTCCACTTCCAAGGGGGTGAAAACTGCTCCAGGATAGGCCTCGATTTTCCCTCCTCTTGTCATTCATTCATGCTTAGTGAACTTCTGGATCTAACAAGCCCTGAGCTAGGTACTTGGGAGAGAGGGATGACAATCTGATAGATGTTTATTCCACTTCCAACTCTGTAAGCCTGTCTTGTTTTCAGAAACAGAGACTGTGACCTGGTATCTATGCTACTGCCTCATCAAACTGTCTTGGTCAACTCTTTTCCATTTATTCATTCACCAAATATTTTTTGAGGACCTATTGTTGTTTTTAAGGAGCCTGGTGGTGCACTACAATTAGTTCAGGTGGTGCAGTGGTTAAAGCAGTTTTCTTTTAAAAGCTCAAAATTATCCTCTTGGGTTTATTCTGCTGCCTGGAGGTATTCAATTAAGAAAATAAATGATTCTGACATGGATTAGGCTGGACAATGGGTTGGAGAGGGATGCTGGTGAGGAGTGAGCTTCTTGGATCAGGTGGACACTTGAGACTATGTTCACCTCTCCTGCCTGGAGGGGAGATAAGACGATAGAGGGGGTTAGAAGCTGGCGAAATGGACACGAAAAGAGAGAGTGGAGGGAGGGAGCAGATTGTCTCATTAGGGGGAGAGTAATTAGGAGCATGTTGCAAGGTGTATATAAATTTTGTGTGACAGACTGACTTGATTTGTAAACTTTCACTTAAAAAAATTAAAGCACAATAAAAATTATAAAAAAAAAAAGGAAAAGAAAAATGATATCTTACTTCAAATGACATTTTAGGGATCACAGGGCACCAAAACCACAACGTGTGAAGTTGGAGGTGCAGAGCTTGATTTTATGCCCATTTTACAGATGAGGAACCTAAGGCTCAGGGAGATGCAATAGCTAGAAAGTGGTAGAGCATGGATTGGAGTCCAGGTTTCCTGACTCCTGGCCTAGGGGCTTTCCATGGTACCACAGTTGCCTTCTCTGTGGTAACATTTTTCCACCACAAAAATAACATTATCTCATGGACCTGGTAAACATCTTGCTTGTTAACTTTGAGCCACCACCTAGACATATGCTAGATGTCATATATTTAGTTAAGTCAAAAGGAATTAAAAATATTTTTTAAACGACTACAAAATTTCACTTCATCCCTTGATATTATCATGGGTCAGGAGCAAGGAGGAAGAATTATTGAAAATCCTTCCTGGAGATGGATTTAGGGGTTTTTGTTTTGTTTTGCATAATTGGAGTAAACAGAAAAATCCATGATGATATGAATCCTATAATTGACAATGCTTTCACACATACCCAAAAAATGACCTTATAAATATCATAATTACATTCTTAGAACTAAACAGGCATGATCTCTTCCTTCTCCCCTTGGTTTTTCACACTGGCTTTACAGGGGGCATGGTAGACAGAATAACAGCCCCCAAAGATGCCCACATCCTAATCCCTGCAATCTGTGTATATATTATTTTACATGGCAAAAGAGACTTTGCAGGTGGGATTAAAGACTTTGAGATGGGGGGATTATCCTGGATTATTCGGGCAGGTTCAGTGTAATTGCAAAGGTTCTTAACAAGTGGAAGAGAGGAGAGAAGGGGAGGTCCGAATGATGAGATATGAGAAGGACCCAACCTGGCTTTGCTGACTTTGAAGATGGAGGAGGAAGGCCAGGAGCCAAGGAATGCGGGCAGCCTCTAGAATCTGGAAAAGGCAAGGAAATGGATTCTCCCCTACAGCCTCCAAAAAGGAACACAACCCTGTTGATACCTTGGATTTAGCCCAGTGAGACCTATGTCATGGATATGTGTCATTTTAAACCACTAAGTTTATGGTGATTTGTTATAGCAGTAACAGAAAACTAACACAGAGGCTTGGGTGGTGGGGAATTCTGTGAGCATCTGGTTTCCTCCTGATTTGGATCCCCTTGACAACCATCATGGAAGCCCTGGTGGCATAGTGGTTAAGAGCTACGGTTGGCAGTTTGAATCTACCAGGTGGTTCCTTGGAAACCCTATAGGGCAGTTCTACTCTGTCCTTTAGGGTACCTATGAGTTGAAATTGACTCAGCAGCTACAGGTTTGGGTTTTTTTTGTTTGTTTGTTTGTTTTGGTAACCATTGTTAATTTTTTCTTTTCTTAACTCTTACTCCCATTTACTAGAGAGCAGCAAATTAATTCTCAGGAGCAAAGAAAGTGAGAATCTGAATTTCCTGCAATGTTTTCATACTCACAATATTACCAGTTCCAGATACTCCTGGTAGAAATAAAAGCCCATAGCAAAGTTTAGCAATTTCTGGTGGCTAAAAGGAGAGAATTTGGAAAAGGCTGGAATGTGATGTTCATTAAAGAATTTATCTTTTCAAGGTCAGATTGGATCCCAAGGAATGAAGAACCAGTGCAGTTTAGGGGAGAACATGGCCACCTCATCCATGCGGAATCCCTCCACTCTCTGCCAATCCCATCTCCCTTGGACCAGAGGTAGTGTTAACTTCTAGAACAAAGACTTTGTCGCTATTCCTAGCCTGGAGTCACCAGCTGATTTAAACCCTGTGAACCCTGGCATTTCCCACCTCAATGGCAATGCTGTTGCCATTTCAAATCCAGCCCACTGGGGCTGGTGTGGAAAAGGACTCATTTCATACTATCCAAAAAGGTACAGGAGGAGGTAGATAATGCAAAGCTGCCTGTGGCATGAAGCATCTCTGGCCAGGTGAGACTAGAAACCCAGAAGACAGTTTGGTACAGAGTCTCTTTAGTGAAGCCAAAGCTGGACTTTTGCTTATGAACAGAAAATTATAAGTAAACCATATTAAGAGCTTGGTAACTTGGAACAGTAAAATGAGCACTTGCTTGGGATTTCAGAGCTCTGAATTCTACTCTGGCACCCTGGTGGCACAGTGGCTAAGATTCCTGCTGCTAACTAAAAGGTCGGGAGATGGAATCCACCAGCTGCTCCTTGGAAACGGTATGGGGCAGCTCTACTCTATCCCGCAGGGTGGCTAGTAGTCGGAATCGACTGGACGCCAACAGGTTGGGTTGGGTTGGGTTTGAGTTCTGCTTTGGGCTCCGACACTAATTTCTTGGGTCCTTCCCTTTGATAAGCCTCCTTTTTCCTCCCTATATGTGCTGTTAGGAGTGTTTCAGATGACCTTCCAACTCTGCGGCTCTAGGAGCTTTTCTCTGCCTCAGGAGCCAGTTACCAAGCAAAACGTGAAACGAAATTGTCCGTCAAAGACCCCAAGTTTTGGGTCTCTGAGTATCTAAGAGAGCTCAAGTTAGGTGTGATGCCCAGTCAGTTCAAGCAAGACAACAGGGATTGAGACAAGGATGGTGACAAGACAGGCCCTCCGGCATCCAGTGCTCCTCAAAGTTCCTTCCTAGCCTCACCGCACCGCCCCCTCCCCTCCCGCCCCACTCCTGCCTTCCAGTCCGAATTCTGGCCCAGATCCCACACTGGGGGGCATCCGGTAGATTCCCGTGGGGAAGGCAGGAGGGATCACACATTAATCTGGGGCAGCATAAATGGAGGGATTTCAAGAGAACTAAAAACAAAATCTGAGGAAGGATTTGTTCAGCAGGACCGAGGGGTCCGGACTGGGACAGAGGTGAAGGCAGGCCACTGGTCCCACCGCTGCCCTATTCTCCATGCCTAAATCAGAGAAGTTGCTAGAGTTTGAGGTTGAGAAGACCCCAATTGCAGCCCTGACAATTATTGACCTTGGGCAGCTAGCTTCCCTTCTCTGGACCTCAGTTTCCCCATAGGATTCATCACGGAGGAGATTCTTTCCCGCCATCCCCGGGTGCCTCTGGCCTGATCCTCCGTTGAGAAGCCCCTGGGCTCTGCCCTCCCTCTGCTCCTGCTCCGGGTTTGCCTCCAGGCTCAGAGCAAGAAAATGAAATGTGCTCCTCACGCGAGGTTCCTTCAGGCACCAGGGCTCTGGCTCGGCTCCGCTGCGACGAAGCCTTGGTGGATGACCGACGCGTCTCCTCCTTGTTCGCTGCCCGGATTCTCCTGCCCAGCCCGCCCCAGCCCAGATCTCCCTCCTTTTCTCTTGCGGGGGTTCCCTCCCTGTGGCCCCCTCCTGTCCCTCTCAGCCTGGGTTTCCTCGCCCGCCCCAACCCAGCTGTACCTGCGCCGCGGGCCCCGCCGGGCTGGCTGGCTCCGGAATAGGGTTCGCCTGTGGGAGCGGGGCGACGCCCGGGGCTGCCCGCTGGGCCGCGGGTCCCCAGCCTCCCGGACCCCGGGAGGGCGGCCGGAGGGCGGCGGGCCAGGGAGCTGGGGGCCGCGGGGGACGGCAGCAGCAGCAGCGGCAAGAGCAGCAGGAGTCGTCCGGGGAGGCCGCGCGGCATGATGGGCTTGGCGGTCCTGCCTGTGTGTCTGTCCGTCGGGTAGTCGGTCAGTCGTTCAGTCAGTCGGGGACCTGTGTCCAGCGCAGAGGAGGCGCATTTAAAGGTCCCGCGGGCCTAGGCCCCGCCCCGCCCCGCCCCGCCCCTCCGCCCAGGGCCGCGAGGGCCGGAGCGGGGGCAGGGGGCGACGACCGCCAGGCCCAGCCGGGGAGCCCTGCCCAAGGCCAACAAGTAGCCTTGTCTGCGCATTCCAGTGGCAGAAACGGAATGTCTGGGGCTAGCGGGCCAGCGGCGCGGCGTCCCGGGCTCCGGCCCGGGTGGCCAACAGCCGGCCCCCTGCCCTGCGCCACGAACTGCCTAGTCTGGGTGGGCTAGGCTGGGGGACTCCTGATCTAGCCGCCTCTGCCTCTCTCGGAGCTTCTGCCCTGGCCTGTAAACCCCGGGGCGGGGTCCTATGCAAAGCTGCAGCCCGCCCGACCCTCCTTCCCCAGGAGAGTCTGATCCCCAGGTGCCTCTGGCCTGGTCCCAGCTGAGGAGCCCAGGCTCTGCCCTCCCGCTGCTCCTGCTCCAGGTTTCCCTTCGGGCTCAGAGCAAAGCGATGAAACGTTGCTCCTCACACTACATCCCTGTCTCCAGCCAAGTAACCAACGTTTTTCTGTGGGCTCTCAACTAAAAAAAAAGTCTCACAGAACGTAGCTGCATGAACAGAAACGCTTTCATCGCAGCTTCAAACATCCATAAACAGCTGAACTTATATTACCCGGAATAGAAAGCCAAACATACATCCCCCAGGGAGCCCCCTGTGAGCTGGAAGGACAGCCTGTACCCACAGAGTTTAAGAGGCTCTCCCTGTAACCCATTTCCCCTCCGGAAGAGTGAACATGGCAGCACAGGAGTGGAGGCTGCCCAGGGGACCCTGAAGGAACTCAGTCTACTGAAAGAGAAATATGCGTAAATGTTGTACCTACCTAAGGGAATAGGTGCATTTAGAAAAGAGACACCAGCTCTGCCTGAGGAAGCAGGTGGTATTTGAGTTGTGTCTTAAAATATGACAATGTGCATGAGTTCCAACTGATTCCATCTGGTCTCCCTAATTCCACTATTGGCCCCTACAACCCACACTACGGACAGCAGCCTTAATCACTTCTCTGTGTACACCTTTCAGCTTCACTTCCAGCAAAACCCAAACTTCTTTTTCATAGCCTACAAAGCCCAACAGGAGCTGATCCAGTCTTAACCACCACTTCTGTGACTACATCCGGAACTGTGTCCCTGCTTTCCATTCTCCAAACTACACCAGCCTTCCCCCATCCTAGAGGACAACACCAAGCTTGTTCATACCTTGTGGTCTGATGGCCCTGGTGCTGTAGTCGTTAAGAGATTGGCTGCTAACAGAAAGGTCGGCAGTACAAATCCACTAGGTGCTCCTTGGAAAAGCTCTACTTTGCCCTATAGGGTCGCTATGAGTTGGAATCGACTCAACAGTTAATAGGTTTGGTTCCCCCCGCCCTTGGAAGACTCTTCCCTCAATCGCCCCCGGCTGCCTTCATTGGATCATCCAAATCTCAGCTCCAATGTCACTTCCTCACAACACTCAATATGGTCTTCAAAGCATTTATTCCTCTCTAGAGCTATTTTATTAAATTTTTTTAGAGCTATTTTATTAATAGATTAGTTTTCTTGTTAATGGCCTACTGTTCCTCACCACGTCTTAACCCCTATATAGTTTACCATGATGTAAACTCCGTGAGAGCAGGGATCATTTTTGTCCCCTTCTTTATCACCAGTACCCAGAATAGTGCCTGGCTTAGATAGAGAATAATTTAATAAATGTTTGTTGGCTAAAAGGATGAACAAAAGAACAAATAAACCAGCTTTGCAAACCATAGACAAGTAGGTATGAGGCATGTCCAGGAAATGATGAGTGTTCCAGGGTGGCTGGAAGAGGAAATAGGTATGTATCATGGAAAAAAGTCAGGAAGCAAAGTAGAATCTGGCCATGGAGCACCTTGAATGTTGTGTTAAGTAACTTGTACCTTTCTCTGCACTTGGTAGGGAGTATTGAATGTGTCTAATCTTGGAGGTGTCCTTACCAGTTTATTATGACTGCAATTTGGAGAATTATTGGAGAGAGTATAACTGGACTCTGCAGAATCCATTGAGAAGGCAGATGCACTAATCCAGATAAGGTAATAAGATCTGAACTAGAGCAGTGGGATTGGGAGAGAAAATATTGGCCCATGAAAGGGATAGAGCCTCTGTCTCCTGCACACACATATCCCTGACATAGGCGAAAGAGTGTCCTGGGGTCTTTGATTAAATTGAATCTGGGGCCCTGGAAGGGTAGCCAAGAATCTATTACTCCTTGAGTTCTTTAGAGGCTCATGAATCTCTCAGTAAAATGTGGGTACCTCTGGAAGCAATCACTCTTTAAACTCTCATCACCTTTGAGCGGTGGTTCTCAAATAGTTTCTCATCCCATCAAACCTGACATAATCAACACACTTCCATCATTATCAGTGGGAGTAGATTATTAAAACAGTGATATTCATAAAGGGGGGGAGAGTCTCTTACTCCCAATGAGAATTCACCTATGTATAAAGATCTTGAGTCCCTGGGTGGCACAGTTAAGCACTTGACTACTAACCAAAAGGCTGATGGATCAAACCCACCCAGAGGTCTCTTGAAAAACAGACCTGGTTATCTGTTTCCAAAAGGCCACAGTGTTGATAACCCTATGGAACAATTCTATGTCAATCAGATGAACGTGAGTGATTCTGTTTCAGCAGTTAGTGGTATGAAGAAGCAGGTACTTGGTGGACTCCATTCTGATGAGGGTTGGAAGATACCAGCTTCCAGAACTGCCATGGAGAGGTTCAAGCTGGAGTGCTAGTGCTCAGGGAAAGCAGGGTGAACTGTGGTGCCTGTACCCAGCAGCAGGGGCTCTAGGTGTTTCCTAAAGCAGACCTCAATATAATTTGGGAGTGTTTCATTTCTGTGCAGATTCCAAGCTGGACCCTTACACCCTTCCAGAAACTATATGAGTCAGATGATATCCAGGGTGGTGGTCCAGGGTGTTGCAGGATTATACACTGCACGACTTCAAAGGGGCACCATTCATATTCAAAGTCACCACTTATTTATTGTAACAATTGGAAATTAATTTCAACAAATAGCAGTAAAATGTCTTGAGGAATGAATGGAGTGTCTTTTTCATTTGCACTTTGGCCTAGCAATGGGGCTGATACCTTTTTCTGCTTATTCTAGTTGGAGTGGGTTCTGTTGTTTACAACTGTGATGGTTAAGATTATGTGTTAACTTGACTAGGTCATGATTCTCAGTGATTCGGCAGTTATGTAATAATGTAATTTGGCAGTTATATAATGATATAGTTATCATCTATTTTGTACACAGAGTAATTACCTCCGTGATGTGATCTGATATGATCATCCAATCAGTTGTACTGGGAGTTTCCTTGGGGGTGTGGTCTTCATCCAATAGATATGGATGCTCTGGCAAAGCTCACTGGCTTTTGCTCGCTCTGGGTCTTGCATCTGGCTCATTATCATCTGACCTCTGGTTCTTGGGACTTTTGCCAGTGGCCTGCTGTATTGCCTGCCGATCTCGGATTCGTCAACCTCCACAGCCCATGAGCCAGCAGCCTACCATCTGACCTGCAGCTTTTGGGTTCATCAGCCCCTGCAGCTACATAAGTCAGGAGAAACCTCCAGCCTGATGCCTGACCCAAGAACTTGAGACTTGCCAGCCTCTACAACCACGTAAGCCATTTCCTTGAGATAAATCTCTCTCTCTCTCTGTATATATATACATAAGAAACCCTGGTGGCATAGTGGTTAAGAATTCAGCTACTAACCAAAAGGTTGGCAGTTCATATCCACCAGGTGCTCCTTGGAAACCCTGTGGGGCAGTTCTACTCTGTCCTATAGGGTCGCTAGGAGTTGGAATCAACTCGATGGCAATAAGTTTGGTTTTTTTTTTTTTGTATATATATATATACATGTACATATATACTTTACTGGTTTTGCTTCTCTAGAGAACCCAGCCTAAGACGGCAGCTAAGAGGGCTGACACATTAATTTTGTAATTTTTCCCTCTGACTAGCAAAAAAAAAACACATTTTTTTTTTTTTTTTTTTTAGCACTAGGGAGCATTGTATCAAAGAAAAAAAAAAAACTCAGAATAAATCAAGAATCTCCTAGCTCCTTGGTGTCAGAACACATTAGTTGCTAGTTGCCCAAATGATTTCAGATGCTGGTATATGTATGCCATGTTATCTTGAATGAAATGGAAGTTGCCTGATAAGTTGGTATCTCCAGAGCTCTTCCCACCAGAGTTCATGGGCAGTTGTATTACATCTGAGGTCCAAAAAATATAAAATAAAACAGAGATGACTCATCTGGCAGAGGGTCCAGGCTTCCCCAGGGACTTCTGGAATGTCACTATCTCACTGACTGCTGCTGGCCCAGGTTGTAGCCATGCTCTCAGATATCTACATGAAAATATTGCAAAAGCAACATTTCTTCACCACTGTAAATTATCTTCTACTACTTTGTGAAGGAAAAGACTGGAATAATATTTTATAATCTAAAGATGTGAGACTTTGAGGCTCCTCAGCAGTGACACAACCCCCCAAACTGCACTGCATATCATCTGACCCTTGCCTGGTGCTACTCTATGAAGAAAAAATGGAACACCAGGGAGCTGGAACCTATTTTTGCCTCTTCCTTGCACTGTCATGGTAAGTGAATAAGCCTTGATTATTACTTTCAGTTTGGCTCTTTTCCTTAAATGACCACCTCAACACCTGGCAGCTTGACAAATTGGTGCAATGAGCAGGGTTGTCAATTCAGCAGTATGGTCAATTGAGCACAATGCCATTCTGGCAGAGCAAAAGGCCTGAAGGTCCTGCAGGACACTTCGTCATCCATGCCAATGGGTCTAGGGGAAGGCTAATAAGTTGTTTGCAAGAGCCTGAGGTCCGCACAGGGCATTTCAGCAGCCATGTCATTGGGTCCTAGGAAGTGGTAGTGGATTCAGCAGGGCACTTCACCAGACGTGCTAACTCTAGACCAGGAGGCAAAGGGACCAGAAGGAGTACCCCTGAACAAATTTAAAAGATCTTAGATTCTGTAGCTACATTAGAGAAAATGTTGTCCAAAAGAAGATGCGCAGGACTTCTTCAATCTCATAAAGAAAATGTGAGATCAGGAACTTGGAGAACAAAGAAGGTTTGTTTTTAAAAAAATCTCAAATCCAAAATGGAAGTCTTTTCTAGACTGTATAGAATTATATACTTGCTGTATTTTTTTCATAACTGAAATCCCCTATGTAAAACTCAAGTTAATATGTAAAATAAACTTGTTAAGTTGTTTATAAGTTGTGTTACTCCATTTTTTTTTTAGTTAATGCAGGGGTTAACATGGATTATGGTGTGGTGATGATTCTATTAAATCTTTGAGAATAAGCAGAAAATGTGGGAACTAAATTTAAACTGTGAATTCTAATGTCTATGTTAGTTTTAATACCACCTTTCTAGCTATATTAAAAAAAAAAAAAAACCTGGCCATGGCATAGATTCAGACTCATGGTGACCCTATAGCAACCCTATAGTGACATTATAGCCATATGATAGTAGCTATACGAGGTTGAAGACAAGATGGCTGCTCTGGAAAAGAAGAGGACTATTGTTTGAAACACAGGTAGCACATTTTTATTATTGCCAATAAGTTTTAAAGAGATCTGTTAATGACCTATATTATTAATGAACATTTAGAACTTAAGATGCTTTTCCATTCAAAATAATACAATTACTACTTGAAAAGGGCAACTCATAGCAATTTTGCTTCCTGTCATAAAATGTCAGTATTAGATTTTATTGTTTGATTGTTTGATTAACAGTTTCAAGCATGATCATTAAATTTCACTAGTCAATAAAAATAAAATCTCAAGTAAACCAATTCATTGGTAATTGATATAATATCTTTCTCAGCATAGCCCTCCCTAAGACCATGTATTAAATTACTTTTTTTCAAATTTTCCTTTATCACCATCCATTGTAACAAATACATTTTACATTATGACCCAGTAGATGAGTAAATACATAAATACAACAGAAATGATAGTTCCACAAATAATATTCACACTGACTGCATGTGATATACTCAAATATTTTCTGTTTTATTCAACTCCATTCAGTTATATTTCTTTTTTTTTTGTTGTTAAATCTGATTTCATGACTCTCTAATGTTTCTCAAGTGGCAATTTGAAAAACACTGTTTAAACAGGTTCTTTCCTGCTGCCCCTGCCTTCCAACCTGCTATACTATTCAGTTTGTTTCTTTTATGGGACTTACCCAGTTATTATTTCATACATTTTCAGATGTATTTATTTCTATCTGACCCCACTAGACTCTAAGCTCCAGGAGGGCAGAGGTGGTGTCTGCATCGTTCACTGTTGAACTCCTATAGATTCTACCTTATCATGGACAGGCTCACAGTCTATGGTGGGGCCAAGACTTCAGGAATGTAAGATCATAGAACAGGTCTGATATTTAGCCGAGCCTTGGCAGAATAGTAAACAGGCACCATAGATTGGAGGGAAAGAAATAGCCTGGCATTGTTTTTTTCCAAGAGTCAAATGATGCTGAGGAAATGGCTTTGCTCAGTTTCACTTCACTGACCAAAAACAGACATCTCTGTGCTGGGCATTGGCTCCATGGCCTGGTTTTCCTCTGGCCTTCTCTAGCAGGAGATTTGGGTCCTGCTCTACCATCAGGCACCCTCTGGTGAAGAAATTCAGGGGAGAAGAAGCATAAAGTATAACATCTGTTTCAACACGTTTGCATGTGAGCATATGTAAAAATTTAAATGATTTGGTTAGGGTAGTGAATAAAGTATAGGTAGTTTTTTTTTTAATTTACTTAAATGTTGCTATATAGCTTTTACAATTCTCAAAGAATATTTCTTTATTAGTCAGCTCTGGTTAAGTTATGCTGTGGTAACTAACCAATGACCCCAAAATCTCAGGATCATATAACAGCAAAGATTTATTTATCATTCTGTTCTATGTCCTTCATAGGCTGGCTGCAGCACTCTTCCACATCTTCTTTGTTCTGGGATCCAGACTTAAGGGCCGTTCTAATATGAGACATGCTGATCTTCTGACAAAGGAAAGAAAAGAGGAATGGTGTACTATCTTAACACTTCTGAAAAAAGGGGCATTTATCAATTTCACTAACATGTTCTTGGCCAAAGCAAGTCATTTGGCCAAGCCTGGTGTCAGTGGGTAGGGAATATAATCCTTTTGGGGGGGATAGCAAATCATTGGGAAACCACAGTACAATCCGGCACAATTTATTTATACATCTTTTATGATGGGGATGGGATAGGTATTCTCTAAGATCCCCTTTTTAGGTAAATTCAGTGAGAATCTCTGGAAAGGCGTGTCTCTCTGAATCCCAATCGGCCTCTGTTCAAGAGGTCTGTAGTGTTGGATGATCTAATTGTAACCACTTTCTAACAGCTTTCAGCTACATAGGGAAATAGCCTTAGTGGGTCGATCCTTAGTTCTGATCACTTGAAGTCCCTTGAAGAGGGGAGCTGCATTAGTTACCAGTTCAAACAGAATGAGAAACGGACTGAAAGCCCCTTCCAACAAGCTGTCACTCCCTGGACCCAAGCCTTTTCTTACCTTCAGGTTGTATACTGTTACCCGACTCCAGAAGGCTCCAGGACACATGCCAGGCTGTGGTGCAAATTGGATCCCAAGGCATATTTCCTCTGCACCCTGGACTTACTGATTCATGACAGGAACACCTAGTCGTGCTATTTACAGAAATTTCCAATAGAAGCCTGTTCATATTCCTGTCAGCTTCAGTCCGTTCTGAACCTGTGTGCAAAGGAAGCCAAAAGGAAAGAAGGTCTGCTCTAAACATGCCCTCCTGCAGAGGTTCTGAAGCTCTACAGTTTATTAGAATCACCAGGGTAGGCTGTTTCCTGGACCCCAACCCCAAATATTCTGATTCAGAGGTAAGGCTGTGGCCAGTAACCTTTATTAGCAATCTCTAAAACAAATGCCACACTGAGAGAGTTTGCAATGTCTTGGAGGTTGTGATATCTCATTTTAATGGTCTTGATATCTCATTTTAACAGGCCTGGGTGGAAGGATCTGCACTAAGAACAGGTGAAAGAAAATGGCTGCTCAGCAAAGTGGCCCAGCATAGCGGTGCCTTGTCCTTGTTAAAGAACTGGCCTTCCTGGGGGACCGAATTTGTGGTCATGAGACATCTTGGGCCAGGGAGTGCCTACTCTCCCTCGTCCTTCTCTCCACCACCAGACTTTTCAAGCATATTCACTTCCCAATCTACTCCTCCCTGCCTTCCACCCCATAATCCTGATAAGGAAACTGTTCTCTTGAGTACTCTAATGACTCAGATCACCACATCCAAAGGCTCCTTCTCAGAGTTCAGACAGCTCTGCTTTTGGAAGCTGCCCCAGTTTTAGCCCCTTCCTACCCAGGCTGTTGTATAAGTCCTGATTCTACACTAAGTTTATATCTCCTTTGCTGCTTCTTTTTCCTATTTCTACACTCTACACCAGAGGAAGTCTGCACAGGTCTTCTGCCTGTTCTGCTTATTAAAAATGGTAATAGATTTTTTTCTTATTGTAAAAGTAATATATATTAAATGTAGAGAATTCAGAAAATATAGATAAGCAAAAACGAGAAAATAAAGACCACAAATAACATTACCACCCAAAGATAAGCTCTGTGGTGTTCTCTTTTTTTTCTCTGCTTATGTGTTCATGGAAACCCTGGTGGTATAGTGGTTAAGAGCTACGGCTGCTAACCAAAAGGCCAGCAGTTCAAATCCACCAGGTGCTCCTTGAAAACCCTATAGGGTAGTTGTACTCTGTCCTATAGGGTCGTTATGAGTCAGGATCAATTTAACAGCAATGGGTTTGGTGTTTTGGTTTATGCGTTCATAGATTTTTTATTTAAGATGAGATCACATTATATATTATAGTCTCGTAACTTGTTTTCTATATTTAATGTACAGCAAATATATTTGTTTTTAAGTATTCTTCTAACACATCATTTTTAGTGACTATGCTACATTCCATTCTACACATATAATTTATTTAACTAATTCTCTATTGTGGGTCATTTAGCTTCTCTTTGTTTTTAAATATAAATAATGCTTCAATAAATCTCCTTTAGTGAATCTTCATGAATCATTATTATTTCCCTGGAATAAACTACTAAACATGGAATGTCTGAATATCTAGGCCTTCTTTGATCCTTTTTGTACCATCTATACCAGTAATTCCATCTGCTAGTTGGTCTCAGTCACCAGCTCTCTATAGTTAATTCCAAAAATTGTGTCTCTTGTCCCAACCCAGCTCCTGGGCAACACACCTACATTTATAACTCTGCCTGTTGGACTCTTTAGTCAAAGGTCATATAAACATCTCAATCTTAACTATATCCAGGAATGAACTCAATGTCATCCTCTTTACCGAAGTTCCACTCTTTTATTCCCCCCCCCTTTTTTTTGTCAGTGACTAGCATGACATCTTGGTGTCCTCCTTCCTCTCTTGACCTCATTATATTAAATAATTTGCTAAGTCTTACACCCGTATCTCTCACATCAGTTCAAATTCTACCCAACTTTCAAGGTCTATCTCAAACTCCACCTCATTTTACTGAAGTTTATGCTTATCTCTGAAGCCAAACATGATCCAAGAAGGAGGGAGAGGGGAAGACAGAGACAATATTTGAAGAAATAATGGCTGAAATTTCCCAAACTTGAAGAAATCTATAAACCCAAGAAGCTTAATGAACACCAAGCACAGAAAACATGAGAAAACTATATCAAGTAACATCATAAACAAATTTCTCAAAATCAGTGATAGAGAAAATCTTAAAATCAGCCAAAAACAAATGAACCAACAAAAACCATGTTATACACAGAGGAACAAATTTAAGCATTACAGCATATTTTTCATTACAATGTTATCAAAAACCAGTGGAGCAACATCTTTATAGTACTGAAAGAAAAATACCATCAACCTAGAATTCTATACCCAGCAAAAATATCTTCCAAAATTAAAAGTAAAATAAGGACATTTTCAGAGATACAAAAACCAAAAGAATTCACCACCAGTGGGCTTGAACTACAAGAGATGTTAAAGAAAGTCCTTCAAGCAGAAGAAAAATGATACCAAATAGAAATGTGGATCTACACAAAGGAATGAAGAACACCAAAAATCATAACCAAAAATGTAGTTTTTTGTTTTCTTTAAAAGTGAGAACCACAGAATATCAGAGCAAAAAAAAGCCGGTCAGTCTCTTATTTGAAGTCTGAGTTACTTACCACATCATACAATTGGTGGAAGAGCCAGGAATATAAATCACGTTTCCTGATGCCTAGTCCATATTCAAGCTACCTAACTGGATGATGACAGATACAAAGCTCCTTTCTAACAGACCAGAAACAAAGTTACTCTTTCTCTGGTTTCCAGGTCAAACACTTTCTCTTCTCCCTCTTCAGCCCTTCCTCTGGCCATTCCTTGTTCACAAAAACCTTCATCATAATATTTACACAGTGCTTTATAGTTTGCCAACCCTTCCATGTCTGTTACCTCATTTGAGCCTGAGAACAACTCAAAGAAGTACATAGGTCAGGAGTTTGCATCTTCCTGGTTTTACAGATCTGAAGCTCAGATCCCAGTTAAATTTTCCAGAGTCAGAGAGTAATGGTTTGGTGAAGAGAGGAACTGAATTTCAGTATTCTGCCCCCAGATCTTGTGTGTTCATTCCACTATCCCCATGCTACCTCTCTTATGTGCCTGGGATTCCACATTATTTGGCAACATTCATCTCGCTTCCAAATTATTTTCTCATTCCTAAAGTCAGTAAAGCAACCTCAAAAAAGCAAAGCTACAACTTTCTTCTTTCTAGTCAACTACTGAGCTTATTTATAACACATTCATTCCCTGAAAGCAAAAGGAGTTCTGAAAGTGGCACATTTAGCCTTTGCTTACAAGGAACACTGGAACAACTAAACTCACAACAAAGTAAGTTACACGATGGCTGTGAGCAAGTCAGTCACAGACTGAAAAACTGAGGGATTAATCCATCACTAAGCAGAGGAAAGCAAAAGTACAATTTATCAATGAAAGGTCTATTGTTTTCATACTGCAAGCACCTTTAAATATAGGTGCTGTTATGTTCCCAGTTTACACTGAAAATAATCTATTAGCAGTGTAAATTTTGTGGAGTGGAGAAAAATTCTTTCATTCAGTAAACATTTACTAAACCTCCCTGCTTTGTATGGATCACTGTACTAAGCATCATATATGGACCAAAGAGTAAAAAGCCCTCGTCTTAAGTTGCTTGCTCACAAAGACAGATACAACGTAATATCAGCTCTAATGGAGTCAAGTCCTAAGTGCTGCAGAAACTGAAAGGAGAGGAAGTAAGTCGGCCTACAAAAAAATCATTCTCCTAATTAATCGAAAGCCCATTTGCTAAGTGATCAAAGGAAAGAACAACCAATTTACAAAATTTACCCAATGCATTAGTTATCTAGTGGTGCCATAACAGAAATACCACAAGTGGGTAGCTTTAAATAACAGAAATTAATTTTCTCACAGTTCTGAAGTCTAAAAGTTCAAATCAGGATATCAACTGTGTTGAATCTTAGTTTCTGATATCTGCCGACGATCCTTGGCGTTCCTTGGCATCTTCCCCATGTGTGTGTCTCTGTGTATGTTTTGGTCTTTTGATAACTCAGATGTGATTAGGTTTAGGATCCACTCTACATCTGTATGACCTCATTTACACAAAAGAAACCCCTATTTCCAAAGAGGATCATATCCACAGGTACAAAGGCCAGAAATTCAGCACATATTTTAGGGAGACACAATTTAATACATAACACCTAATTCATTAAAAACTTCTTTTAAGTAATATTTTTCTTATATATGTATACATATGTTTTCTTTTGAGTTCTTACATTTCTACCACTGTGCTAAGCACTTTTCCACATTATCTTCACCTTATGAAGCTATTGTGCAAATTAAAACTCACAGAAGTTACTTGACCATGCTCAGATAGCAAACCAGTAGTAGAACAGGGATTTAAAACCAGATTTGTCTAAATCCAATGTCTGACCTTCTATGATGGTTGAGATTGTGTGTCAACTTGGCTGGGCCATGATTCACAGTGTTTTGGCCATTGTATAATGTTGTGATATCTTTTCTGTTGAAATTTGATATGTGATCACCTCCATGATGGAATCTGCTGAGCGGTACCGGTGGAGGTAGGGCCTGTGGCAGCTCCCCGGCCCCTCAGCCTTCATCTCTCCATCTTCCACCGTCTACTTCCTTTTCCTGCTTGCCTTGCAAGGATTGTTGGCTTGTTCTGGATCCAGCAGCTCTTCTTGTCTGACCTCTGGTTCTTCGGACTTGAGCTAGCAGCTCACCTGTCCACCTTGGGATTCGGCCTGTGAGCAAAAGTCCTGCCCCCCCCACCTACCTATCTTGGGTTCACCAGCCCCTACAGCTGACTCAGGAGAAACCTTGTGGTCTTGCCTGCCAACCTTTGGGATTCCTCAACTGTCGCAACCTGTGAGCAGGATCTCTGCTCTCCAACCTGCTCATCTTGGGTTCGTCAGCTTCTGCGGCTCTGAGAATTGGGAAAGGACTCTATCCTGATTCAAGAACTTGGGACGTTCCAACCCCTACAATCTCATGAGCTGTTTCCTTAATATAAATCTCTCTCTATATATTTATACGCATTACTGATTTTGCTTCTCTAGAGAACCAGCCTGAGATACCTTCTAATAACTACTATACAGCTTGCCTATGTCACTTACTGATTTCTTGTTATGTGCTAGACATTGGACAAGGGACTGTACCTGAATTATATCTTTTAATATTTACAACTCTAAATGAGAGTCCCAGGTGAGAAGACAGACTCAGAGAAGTTATATCATAAGTCATTTCAGGTCACTCTTTTGTTCAGAACCTTCCAGTGATTCCCATCCACTTAGAGTAAAAGACAGCTGTCACAATAAACAACAGTGGCCAACCCAACTCTCGCTGAGCTCATTGCCTATTACCCCCCTCTTCTCTCTCACCACTTACTTCACTCAAGCTTGGTATTCTTTGAATGCACCAAGCATGTGCCTGCAGGCCCCTCTGTCTGGGATGTTCTTCTTCCCTAATGCAATTCTTACTCACATGCTAATCTCTGAGGCCTTTCCCAACACCCCGTTAAAAACCGCCAACACCCTCAGCCTCCATCTCCCTTCCCTGCTTTATTTTTCCTCCATAACTCTGTCACTAGCTTACTATATTTGGTATTTTAAATTGTCTGTCTCTCCCACTAAAATGAGAAGAGGGTTTTTTTTTTTTTAATATTTACTGTTTTGCGCATCGCTACATTTCCTGCACCTAGAACTAGAAGAAAGTATAGTCTCAAGATATATTGGCCGAATTGAATTAAATTTTGCTCAAGGTTATGCAGAAGTGTGGATTGTTTTGAAGCCAACACATAACCCCTAAAGCCATGTATTTTCCACTACACAAAATGTGCCAATCATGCCAGGGAAAATGTAGGTTCTGGTGAGCTCAATTTTGGGAACTTGCAAGTGGAGTCTTTACCAGGTCTGGGAGAACACTTGGAACTTTATAGAGTTTTTGAAGCCACATTCAGAGTGGTAAGTAAAAAGTTGAGAATGCGAAGGGCCAAAACCAGAGCACAGATAGGTATGGACAAAATTAGGATGCAGGTGAAAATAGAGCTATAGAAAGGAACTAAATAGATGAAAATAAGCAAACCTGAATTTAAAAAAAAAAAAATTTTTTTTTTTTCTTTTATAGGAGCTTGAATATGAATGTTTTGAAAGCCAAGAGATGAGTGGTTTATAAGGTTGGGGTAGTTAACATTGAATGCTAAAAGCAAAACTGAAGTTAGAAAGGATCATAGGACTTCGTGATTTAGAAGAGCAATTTCTCACATTTTTGAAGGAATGCAGAGGGAATGTCATAATTTAGGAATCAAAGAACAGGTAGCACAGTGGTTAAAGTGCTCAGCCATTAACCAAAAGGTCTTTGGTTTGAACCCACTAGCTGCTCCATGGAAGAAAGACCTGTGATCTGTTCCCGTAAAGATTACAGCCTAGGAAACCTGTGGGGCAGTTGTACTCTGTCCTGTAGGATTGCTACGAGTTGGAATCAACTCAATGGCATGCAAAAACCACTGAAAGTGAAGTTGTATTTTACAAAAGGTCAAACATTTCAACATTTTTATCTTCCAACACCACCTCTATCTAAATTTTATAACCAAATACACTAAGCAGCCTACTAAAAGTAAAATTTTCCTCTCGCACTACCGGAGGGAATAAATTAACTTTTTAAAGCGAACACTTTTGGCATATTTATCAGGATATTTAACTGTTCTGTGACAGCAGACTTCTCTCTACTAGAATAATGACGCCTTAACAGTCACAATTTTTCCCCTGCCTTTTGGAAAATGATTTGGATGAATATATTGTGACCGTTCTCTATTATTAAGACTAAGATGTGTGCCCTTTTCTAGAAGGCAATCCTGCTTCAAATGAAGTAATTACTGGAAGTCATTATGACTCACTATTTCCACCCCAGCGGTTAGAATAATACTCAGATGGGCCCACTGAGCTTGGCTGTGGGCAAATGCTTTTGTGTCTACCCCCAATTTATTCCCACCAGGTCAGGGTCCTGACCTGTTCAAGGTCTGAAGTAATCTCACCAACGGCAAAGGGCTAAGAACAGTTTGGTTAATACCTAAATATCCCTTAGCATGGTCTTCAATAAACAATGGAATTAAAAAAAACACCAACTAAGAAAATTTTGATGGGCCTCTTATGACATGTCCATTTCAGTTTTTATACAGAAACAAAGTGAGACCTACCCCAGAGATGTTCTTGATATGAGATCTTCTGAAGTCCTAAAGAAATCAGAAAAATATCTTCTGTTACTAGAAACTAGGTATACTTCCAGTTATAATTATACTTTTCTAAATGTTTTTGTTGTTGTCAGGTGTCATTGAGTCACTTCCAATTCATAGCAGCTCTATGTACAACAGAACAAAACACTACCCTGTCCTGTGCCATAAGCACAATCTTTGTTATGCTTTAGCCCATTGTTTCAGCCATTGTGTCAATCCATCTCATTGAGGGTCTTCCTCTTTTTTTGCTGATCCTCTACTTTACCAAGCATGATGTACTTCTCCAGGGACTGGTCCCTCCTGGTAACATATCCAAAGTATAGGAGATGAAGTCTCACCATCCTTGTTTCTAAGGAGCATTCTGGCTACACTTCTTCCAAGGCAGATTTGTTCATTCTTCTGGCAATCCATGGTATAGTCAATATTCTTCACCAACAAGATAATTCAAAGGCATCAATTTTTCTTCGGTCTTCCTTATTCATTGTCCAACTTTCATATGCATAGAAGACAATTGAAAACACCATGGCTTGGGTCAGGCACACCTCAGTCCTTAAAGTGACATCCTTGCTTTTTAACACTTTAAAGAGGTTTTTTGCAGCACATTTGCCCAATGCAATGCGTTGTTTGATTTCTTGACTCTTGCTTCCGTGGGCGTTGATTGTGGTTCCAAGTAAAAATGAAATCCTTAACAAATTCAATATTTTCTCCATTTATCATGATGTTGCTTATTGGTTCAGTTGTGAGGATTTTTGTTTTCTTTCTGTTGAGGTGTAATCCATACTGAAGGCTGTAGTCTTTGATCTTCATCAGAAAGTGTTTCAAGGTTGTGTCATCTGCAAATTGAAGGCTCTTAACGAGTCTTCCTCCAATCCTAATGCCTCATTTTCTTTATATATTTCAGCTTCTTGGATTATTTGCTCAGCATACAGATTGAATAAATGCAGTGAAAGGATACCACCCTGACACACAAATTTCCTAATTTTAAACCACCAAGTATCCCCTTGTTCTGTTTGAAACTGCCTCTTGGTCTATGTACAGGTTCCCCATGAGCATAATTAAGTGTTCTGTAATTCCTATTCTTTGCAATATTATCCATAATTTGTTATGATCCACACAGTCGAATGCCTTTGCATAGTCAATAAAACAGAGGTAAACATCTTCCTGGTATTCTCTGCTTTCAGTCAAGATTCATCTGACATTAGCAATGATATCCTTCATTCTACCTCTTCTGAATTTGGCTTAAATTTCTGGCAGTTCCCTGTCGATGTATTGCCGCAGCTGCATTTGAATTATCTTCAGCAAAATTTTACTTGTGTGTGATATTATGTTGTTCCATAATTTCCATATTCTATTGGATCACCTCTCTTTGGAATGGGCACAAATATGGATCTCTTCCAGTCGGTTGGCCAGGTAGCTGTCTTCCAAATTTCTTGACATGGATGAGTGAGCACTTATGGTGCCATATCTGTTTGTTGAAACATCTCAGTTGGTATTCTGTCAATTCCCGGAGCCTTGTTTTTCATCAGTGCCTTCAGTGCAGCTTGGACTTCTTCCTTCAGTACCATCAGTTCTTGATCACCATATGCTATCTCCTGAAATGGCTGAATGTCATCCAATTGTTTTTGGTACAGTGACTCTGTGTATTCCTTCCATCTTCTTTTGGTGCTTCCTGCATTAATATTTTCCCTGTAGAAACTTTCAAAATTGCAATTTGAGGCTTTTTCTTTAGATCTTTCAGCTTGAGAAATGCTGACCTTATTCCTCACTTTTGGTTTTCTAACTTCAGGTCTTCGCACATTTCATTATAATACTTTGTCTTCTCAAGCTGCCCTTTGAAATCTTCTATCCAATTCTTTTGCTTTTTAATTTCTTCCTTCTGCTTTAGCTACTCGACGTTCGAGAGCAAGTTTCAGAGTCTCTTCTGACATCCAGTTTGGTCTTTTTTTCTTTCCTGTCTTTTTAATGACCTCTTGCTTTCTACGTGTATGATGTCCTTGATATCATTCCACAACTTGTCTGGTCTTTGGTCATTAGTGTTCAATGAGTCAAATCTACTCTAGAGATGGTCTCTAAATTCAGGTGGGATATACTCAAGGTTGTATTTTGCCTCTGGTGAACATGTTCTCATTTTCTTTACCTTCAACTTGAACTTGCGTATGAGCAGTTGATGGCCTGTTCCACAGTCAGCCCCTGGCCTTGTTGACTGATGGCATCCAGCTTTTCCATCATCTCTTTCCACATATGTAGCCAATTTGATTCCTGTGTATTCCATCTGGTGAGGTCCATGTAAATAGTCGCCATTCATAACGTTGAAAAAGGTATTTGCAATGAAGTTGTTGGTCTGACAAAATTCTATCATGTGATCTCCAGCATTGTTTCTATCACCAAGGCTGTATTTTCTAACTACTGTTTCTTCTTGTTTCCAACTACCAGTACTTATCAATGTTTGTTTGACCAATTTCAGACACAGAAGTTGGTAAAAATCTTGTTTCTTCATCTTTGGCCTTAGTGGTTGGTGTGTAAATTTGAATAATAGTTGTATTGACTGGTCATCCTTGTAGGTTTATGGATATTACCCTATCACTGACAGCATCATACTCCAGGATAGATCTTGATATGCATGCAACGCCTTCCTCTTCAATTTGTCATTCCCAGCATAGTCCATGATTGTCTGATTCAAAATGGCCAATACCAGTCCATTTCAGCTAATGCCTAGGATATTGATGTTTATGCATTCCATTTAAATTCGATTCCAATTTTCCTAGATTCATACTTTGTACATTATACGTTCCTATTAATGGAGGTTTGCAGCTGTTTCTTCTCATTTTGAGTCATGCCCCATCAGCAAATCAAGGTTCCCAAAAGCTTAACTCCATCCACATCATTAAAGTTGACTCTACTTTTAGGCAGCTATTTCCCAGTAGTATTTTGAATGCCTTCCAACCTGAGGGGCTTATTTTCTGGTACTGTATCAGACAATGCTCCACTGCTATTCACAAGGTTTTCACTGGCTCATTTTTTCAGAAGTAGACTGCCAGGTCCTTCCTTCTAGTCTTAGTTCGGAAGCTCCGTTGAAACCTACCCACCACGGGTGACCCTGCTGGGATTTGAAATATCAGTGGCATAGCTTCCAGCATCACACCAACACGCAAGCCACCACAGTATGACAAACTGGCAGACACACGGGATTTCTAAAGTTTATTTTGTGGTTGTGGTGGGAGGTATTCATTTAAATGAGATTGCAGCCAAACAATTATCTCCCTTTAGAGAAGGTATAAATTAGATTCATGTGGCTACATGGTGTGTAGGCCTGGTTAAAGTCACCACTGCTGTATCATTAGCAAGATACAAGCTGTAATACATTCAGGAGAAATTTAAGTTGTGGTTATCTATTAGCTACAGTTTGCATCTGCTTTCTCTCTTGGTTCCCCTGGAGGTCATCTGATGCACTTTAACTTCAATTATTAATTTTGAATTCATTACCTTACTAAAGACAGCATAAATATATAGCTTGCTACACTAATCATATTTTTTTAAATCAAACTATCAATATTAATTTCTGGCCTGTGATTTAAGAATTTTAAAATAGTTCTGCATTACTAGATTAAAGAAATGCTTTCTAATTAAACGTGTAGCATTATATTCTCAAAGTACTAAAAAAAATCTGGCAGTCTGAGTTTAGGGTAATGGAAATGCTATGTTTTTTCATCAAAGAAAAGGTAATTTTAAAAGAAAGAAATATGATGACAGTAAATATTTAAGAGATTTATTAAAGCATCGTATCACAAAGATGGAAACAAATACAAATTAGAAACATGCAACCATCATCTTCCACAGTCAAGGCAAAATGTTACACACTTCCTATTTCCATAATGAAAATTTCAGATCTTACACCCAACTCACTCACCCTGAATATTTAATTCTTTCTTCCCGAAAGTATCCAGGGCAGCTAATAACCAAAATACAAACTATTATATAAAGAAAGTGCCAAGTTATAAAAGAAAATACGTGGAGAATATCCCCTTCCTACCCTCCCGACCCAAGTAAAAGCAAACTATGGTACTTTGCTCCTGCCTAACCTAGATTGTCTTCAAAAACTATTTAAACATATAGCCTTAACAAAAAAAAATATATATATATATTTTTAATAGATGTCCAAAAAGCTTAGTGTTTTGGAAAAAAAATGCTTAAACAAACAAAATGTATTTTATATCAAATCAGTTTGAAGAGCCCTGTACTGCAGCATTCTGTAAAATAAACAAGACAAAAAGCTGGTATAAGGTTTATTGACAAAGGCAGAATTTCTTCAGGCAGGTATGTAAGGAGGCGGTGGTTCTTTTTCAGGCATCTTCACTGCCATTTCATAGGTTGGCAAAACATACTAGAAAGAGAAAAAAATATATCAGATTTAATTCTCCTTTAAGATCCTTTTTGAAATACTTCAGCTTTTAGATAAACCTACAGAGAATAGCTAAGGCAACTATTATCTAAGTAAGTTCCTGAAAGTAGAGATGACTAAATAACATGGAACTTTTCATGCGGGAGAGATACCTAACCCAAGACTGCAAGGGAGCAGAGGAGGCAGGGAGAGGGGAAGGGAGGCAGACAGAATTCTGCATCTGATCTGGCCCTGAGGCTGCGAGGATTCCTCAGTAGGTAGTATGCACCACTGTGTCCCCTTCTTCCAGTATGACTAATGAAGTACCACTGCCCATTACACCTCAGGGGTTGAGGATGTAGGTAAGGTAGACAACACTTGACATCTACACCATGTGACAGCAAGCATCCAGTAAGACGCTAGATCCTGCATTTCATCAGAACCCTGTCTGTAGCCAAAGATCAGGAAGTATAAACATGCCCTCTAGGGTGAAAGACATAGCTAGGTAGCAGAGTGGCATTCTAACCTCAGAGACTTAAAGTATAACAGGCTGGCCCTTTATGGGCCACGTATATTCTATGCACTGAGATCCTCAGGAGATAGTGAGGACTCTACAGCAGTAATTAGGAGCCTCTCCTACAGACTCACAGAATGTACTGCATTCATCTCCCCACAGAAAGATCAGCTTCCCCTTGGATCACATGGATTTTTTTTTTTTTTAAACAACACAAGCTTCAGCCTTTGATGTTCTCCTGCCTTAGAACTCCAGAGGCCTTGAGACTGGCATGACTCATACTTCTCTCTTTCCTGTCTGTTCTCCCCCACAAACCCAACATTCCTAAAGGCAAGCATTACCAGCCAAGCTAGATGAGAGCAGTGCAGATATCTCTAGCCCCACACGCCCAGGATTCCAACTGAGAAATGCTGATATCTTGTGGGCCTAAGCTAGTCATGTCCCAAACCACAGTCAGGGCATAAAAGAGAAAGTCAGGATCCAGGTTATTTCTTGCAAACAACCAATAATGGCTAACCTGTGGAGGTGCTTCAAAGGCAGGATACACAGCAATCTCTGGCAAGTTTCTGTTGTTAATGTATTTATAACAGTTCCAAACACAGTTTATTAGGTAAGCCTGAAAGAGTAAAAACAAAATGTATATAATGTTAGAAACTTAACAGACTACCTGCTCTATCTGCAGGACTCTAAAATTATGGTGATTTATAATGCTTTCCTGCATCTTCTCTATGGAGACGGAAACTGACATCCATTTGGACCTAGCAAAGGCCAGGTCTTTTCTACACTGGATCTCATTTAAAGGTCACCAGTTTTATTATCACCATTTTACTGAGAAATCAGAGCTGGGTTTGAAGTCAGGTCTGTCAACCATTGTGCTGTAGAAGAAAGAAGCCTTTGTTTCTGAGCCTTGGGAATTTAGGATTTTCATTCCAAATCATGAACCACCTCCAAAAACATAATGGTTTTCCTTACGCTTAGGAAGGCTCTTGACACTTCCAACCACTCCCTGGAAATACGAGGGAGGATGTTCTCTACAAACTATCTCTACTATTATGCCACAGTAAACACTGTGACAATAAACTCAATCTACAATAAAGCAGACAAAAGGTTTAGGTGGGCAGTATATCCCAGTCTAACTGGCCCCCCAAAAGATTTAGTCATCAACTTACCTTAAAGATGATGAATAAGGCAAAGAACACAAGAACAATGAACAGAAGGCAGCTGGAGTCCAATGCCAGGAGGTCATCTTTGTAGGGAAAATCAGGCTATTAAAAAAAAACACGTGTATTTACATATCTGCCACCGCGCTTGTGCTTTATGGTATTTAGAGAGCGTATTAAGAATACGAATAAAAGGACCAAAGTTAGAACTGATATTCTAACAAAAAACTACACAGAGTTTAACTCCAAGTGCTTTTAAGTCTAATCACCATTAATGCATGCTATTACACTAGTCAAAACACACTGGTTTGAATGCCCAGAACACTCCTAAAGAGTCTAAATTGAGCTCATTCTCTCTCTACTTTTCACTATTTTATATCTTTCTGGCCTTAGGAAAAATGCTAGCTCCTGTACTGGACCCCAGATTTGACTCTGGGTACTGAGTCGCTAACTTAGGAGGTGCTGAAATTCATGTAAATTACATGGGTGAATAAGGCCTACAAGGGGAGAAACAGTTTTTTAAAAAGCCAGTATGTTGGTCTCAACTCTCAGCTGACAGATGCAAAAAAAAGGCATGCCACTGGTTATAAGCCAGGCAAGATCACACGATTTACTGCAGACACAGGATGTTCTACTTAGGACTAGCTATATCCATTCAAACATTTAGATAGCATTTACTGCGTGCAAGTCAACGAGTTATGTCCAGAAAGAAGGGCATTACGAAACAACTTAGGATTCACGAACTGGCCAGCAAAAACTGTCTTTCAGTTGGAGGGATCAAGTGAATAAAACAGAGGGGAGATAACACGGGTGTCTGTAAAAGGAAGAGTGAAAATTTCATTTCGGTTTTATTTTCTGTAAAACCAATCCATTGCCATCAAGTCGATTCTGACTCCTAGCAATCCTATATGACAGAACAGAACCTCCCCGAAGGGTTTCCAAGGACAAGCTGGTGGGTTCGAACTGCTGACCTTTTGGTTAGCAGCTGGGCTCTTAACCAGTGAGCCACTAGGGCTCCATTTTCTACAGAGCTCATTTGTTTTATTTTTTAGCTATTCTTTCTCTTCTTAGTGGAAATGTCAACACAAAGGCCCAAATAATTTCACTTTTATCAAACGCAGCATAAGCACAGAAATCTCAAATGATTAAAAAAAACAAAAAGAAAAAAAGGGCCCACACACCAAACCAAAAATCCTAGCTAAGTGTCTCCTTGAGACAAGATTCATCCTGGAGCCTTCACTGGTAGTTAAAAGGAAAAAGATGAGACCTGCTCATGGAGGAATGCTATGCTAAGGGTTCTACACTTTATCAGAAAGCAGTGGGGCATCACTTGCCGTTTTCAGCCAAAGATGACAGGGTCAGACACCATAGTGCTTAGGAAGCTTCTGACCATGGCTGACCTGGCAGCAAGCCCCGCCCCAGCTTCCCCTCACTCTGTGTGCCAGCCACCATGGCCGTCTTTTACTGACTATACCATGCTCCTTCCTGCCTCAAGGGTCTTTCACCTGAAACGTTTCCTTCTGTGCTTAACTCCTGCTCATCTTTCTGAGTACAATTCAAATCTCACATCCCAGCCTAAGTCTGACACCCCTCTGATAACTTAAACTTTTCCTTTCCGGCATTTATCACAACTGTAATTCAATAATTGTCTGATTCTAGAAAGTAAGCTCCAGTGATGCACCCTTACAAGCTAGCAATGCCTTGCACACAGGAGTGACAACAAATGTTTTCTAAATGAATGAAAGATAAATTTGATGGTGTACAAAATGGACAAGGTAGGAAATCTGGAAGTGAGGTGAAAAGTTCTAAAAGCCAGGATCTGGCAATGCACTAGGGATGCCCCTTCCGCCGTTCATTTATCAGACCTACCCCACAAAGTCCCCTTTAGCTACTTCAGAGCAGAGTGTTCCCTGCCTCCTCCATCACACAGCATTAATCTAAGCTCCTCATTTACTGCTGCCATGTGACAGCTACAGTGTTATTATCACAGAGAACATCTTTATGTGTCTAGACTCTGGGGTAGCTGAAATAATGGCATCTAAGTCACAGTCATAGGGTTGCTATGAGTCAGAATCAACGCGACAGCAATGGGTTTGTGTTTTCGGTCAGACTCAGAATTCTAAGTTAAATATTTTACTTCACGTAAATATTTTACTTCACGTCTTATTAGCAGGCGCACTTACCAACTGATCCAGATATTCTTTGATTCTTGGCAAATAAGTGAGAGAACTGATAGCAACCAGGCAACTGAGAACGAAGTCAAAAAGGCGGTAACAGAAGAATGGGATCAGCCAACCCACTTGATACTGTAGAACAAAATAACCGCAGCATCATATCACACACATGAAATTACTAAGTACCACTCAGCAAAACTCAACCACCAAAAGCTGAAAATGTGCAATACTTACAGAAATTGCTCCATATACCAGCATTGAACTGATTATAAACATAAGAACAGAGACGGCGAAAAGAACACAGGCATTATCTAAGAAAACAAAAACAAAAATCTAATTAAGCTACGTACACACACACCAAAAAAAAATTCTCTTTTTCATGATAAAATAATTTAAAGTTAACTTATAAATGTTTAAATGTCTTCAAGATTAGCTATGAAAAGATCTAAGGCCAAGGAGGTTTTAAAAAAAAAAATCTAAGTCTCAGGTTCAAGAAAAATTCACACAAGCTCTTATTTGTTAATTTGCTACAACAATTCACTGACACTTATTTAAGAAAGCACACGAGCTAGGCTTTCTGCAAGGGAGACACAGGTCACAGGTCTGCTCTGCCCTTACAAGTTCAAGAGTCTGAAGATGTGCAAACAAATGATTACAGTCCAGTGTGGTCAGAGGTAGAACAGAGACAGATATAATTAACTTTGCCTGGAGAATCAGGAAAAAATATACAAGAAATGATACTTAGTTGGGTCTTGTGAGATGAAGACAGAAAGTTAAAGTGGAGGGGAAAGTTGGTATTTGCTTAAAAGACAGGTGTCTTAAACACAGCACACTAGAGATGCCACCTCTTGCCTGAGGTGAAATATAACCTGAAATTCAAGGTTCTCCGTTAATCCCATCTCAACCCCCTCCCCCAACATCCAAACAGTAATAAACTCATTTCGCCAAATTCATTCACCTTGACTTCTCCTCTAGACAGCTTTCTTTTCCTCTTCATTCCTCAACTCTTTCTCAGGTTGCTCCATTTCTCCCCATTAATCTATGCTCACGAATTTTTTCATGAAATACCCTAGTAACCTCAAACAAGACTAAACCACACTTGACTTATTGAGTTTCTCTGCACAAATCTATAGTTGATTCTGTAACTCTGGATAGATATTAAGAACCTGAAGGGCATAATGATAAATAATAATAACTGAATATTCATACCATATAAACATATACATTAATTTCTTATCACTGGTCAATACAAACGTTGTATTTGGCACTCAACTAAGTAAGAACAGCCCTCTTAAATTTTCATAGAGGAGAGAGTAGCTAGGTATTAAGGATTTAAAGGACTTCCTCGCTGCAGTGTACAAAATGCCACTCACGTGGAAGAATTCAGATATAAATAAAATATGAAATTAAACAGGATAGGTATTGTCAAACTTGAAAACAAAATTTGTAATTAAAATAATCAGCTTTTAAGAAGCTGTTATGGAAGACTGCATGCTTATTTCTATTTCTTAAAAGTACTGAAATGAACTTCCATTGGAGCAACAAACCGCTAAATGGGGGGATGGGACAGGAAATGGGAGATACATAAAGTGCCTGGAACAACGGACACTCCACGATTTGTGAATCAATAATCAACAAAGGGAATAAAACATGCAGGCCAGATGACCAGATATAAGCCTCCAGATTCTCACCTACCACCACATTCAGGAACTTCTTCTAGTCACCCACAACCCCCACCCCAGGTATTCATACAAGGCCCTGTAAGACCTTCTCACTCCACCCTACTTGGCATTTTCCCCAGGTGAAAATAAAGTGAAATTCCTGCTTGAAAAACAGCTTGCATACGTTGCAGAAGTATTTCATACATTGATTGCTTTATCCTGTTTAACTTATTAAAAATAACTAACAAGATTCATATTTAAAACTGGCCATCAGGACAATGATCAGAAATTAACTTGCCACTGTAACACTGGATTTATGGGAAAGACAAATTTTAACTTCCAAAAAACCATAAATCACCATATGACCAAGAACTATGTATTATTTTTTATTCTCTCAAGAATAAGGGCTCAACAAAAATATGATAATACATCTATCTCTCTCTACAGCAATTACAGTAATGTACTCAGGCAATATGCAATAAACTCATCCCTGTAGCGCTAGCCAGACAAGCCAGTTGTATAGACCTGCAACAATCTCAATAACCAGAAACCTTTTTTCTCTACCTCAATTTTAAAAGAAACATGGCAAGGGAAAATGCTGACATTAGCAGTTAACTAAATTTTTGAAAATACCAGAAGATGACTAACAGCCATTGGAAGTAAAACTCTGAAAATATCAAAAGATGAGTAATGGTCATCAGAAGTATAATTTATTGTTCTTTTTGGTTTTTAAGTAAAAGCAGACTCCTCAACAGAAATAAGTAAATGCCAGAAGAGCTGTTTCTAATACATCCTTTCTTGGTTTGACAACAAAATTAAAGGATTATACAATATAAATCAGGAGACTTGCACTTAAATTGCTTGTGAAGAGTCTAAGGCATGAATTTCTGTTGGAATATTCAATTTTAAACAGGATTTATAATATAAAACTCAACCAGAATTATTTTACCTGTATTTTAGGTAAAGATAAATCACAAAAAAGATAATGGTATCAGGGAACAGGTTTGAAAAGACAATGTGACTGTCCTAGGGTTGCCCCATATTGAACTCCCTGTCAAGTCGTCGTCTTCATCTAAATAGGAAATACATTTAGAATTGTGACCCTAGCAAACGGTATAAATATTCAAATTTGCTATTTCCTGTAACAGCCTGTTTGATCTATGAGCAAATCTCTTATCTTCACCTACAGGTTACTTGTCAGCTAGCTGATTCTCAAAGATTTATAGTTGTTCTCTAATTCTGTCTTCCCCTCTCTCTTCCTGGTACCTAATAGAGTCAAGGTATATACAACATACAGTTCTCCAAAAACTGACATTTTTTGGCAAGAAACCCTCTATTGTAACCCTCACAAAATATCTTTGAAAAACCCATTTAAACATTTTCCTGACCTTAGCAAATGGATTAACGTAAGCAAAACTCAATCAACCAACCTCTAACCCTGCACTGGTTTACAGACAAACATACACACAAACACATTTTCTTTATAATTAAAAACTTACCAACCATCCTCTCAGAAGAATAGTAATTACCAATGACATCATACTGAATGTTGACAGCTGGCACTGAGTTTGGATGAGTCACCTCCACAGTCAGCAAAATTGCCATCAATAGGTTTACCACCTGTGAAAGATTAAATTTTATCAGTTACATTAATTATGAATCAGGAAGCAGCCTTCAGTATAGTCTTTAGATGTCTTCCCACACGTAAATGCTTTACTTGAAGAAACAAAGATATAAAACAGTAAGAGGCTACCTGAAAGAACAATATGTAATTACCATTATGAGAATAGCTTAAAATAAATATTTCACAAAGTATGAGGCTGGCAGTTCAAATCCACCAGGCGCTCCTTGGAAACTCTATGGGGCAGTTGTACTCTGTCCTATAGGGTCGCTATGAGTCGGAATCGACTCGATGGCAGTGGGTTTATGGACTTAATATTAACCCTTTCAGAGAGAAGTTGCTTGATTCTGTGTTAACACCAATACAGCAGAATAACATGGCACAGAATTAAAAATAAGAGATCATTACAAATTGTTCATGTTTGAAGTAACATTTATTCATATGCCAATCTCAGAATTTCTGGGTTTAAAGAAACTACAGTGAATCTAATATATTTATCCGTCAGAGCCTGAAAGCCCTCCGCAGCATCCCCCATCCAGTGACAGGGAACTATTTCCTTATGCGCTAGACTCAAATGCTTTGTAGGCTTTTCAAGATTTTAACTATGTCCCTTAAATTTCACTCATTGGTCTTCATTCCATCTGCTGAAACAATAAAGAACAAGTCTGCTCCCCCTTCCAAATAAGTGCTCCCCTAATGCCTGCAGGCAGCTGCCATGTGTTGTCTTTTTTAGAATACACATCTAGGTCCTTAAATCATTCCTCTTAACTAGCATGTTTTCTAGTTACTTCGCTATTTCCTTTTTGCCCTTCTCTATACATGTGCCCCCAAAGAAGCCCTGGTGGTGCAGCGTTTGAATGCTAACAGAAAGGTTGGTGGTTTGAAACCACCAGTGGCTCCATGGGAGAAAGATATGGCAGTAAGCTTCAGTAGAGATTTACAGTCTTGGAAATCCTATGGAGTTGCTATGAGTTGAAGTGACTCAACGGTAGTGGGTTTTTTGGTTTATATGCCATGCTCCACATTTGATCAATATTCTATTAAAATTGTTGTTAGCTGCTGTCAAGTTAATTTGGACTCATGGTGACCCTATGTGTGTTGAGTAAACTGCCCCATAGTGTTTTCAAGGCCGCGACCTTTTGGAAGCAGATCGCCAGGCCTGCCTTCCAAATACTTCTGGGCAGGTTTGAACTGCCAACGTCTTGGGTAGTAGTCAAGTGCTTAACCATCTGTGCCACCCAAGAACTTTGCTGTTGAAATTTGGAAAAGAATTTACAGCAGTACCGTAGGTAAGATTCAGTTTGGTCAGAACACAAAAGGATTTCAGTTCCCATATTCAAGCTAACAAATTTCAATTAACGCAGCCTGAAATCACACTGGCTTTATAACTTGTTTGGATGCTATGAGTACCTCCCTAAAGCCCCTAATTCCTTTCCATACTTGATGCTGCTAAGCTACCTTCTGTACCAGTAGTCAGATTCAGAGGCCCAAACCTAAGCCCTTATGTATCTGCAATCAAATTTTATCTTATTACTTTCTTGCCAGTCGAGATTTTCTGGATCTGGATTCTTACGCCCTCCAGACTGTCTCTCTCAACTTCCTGTATTCGAAAATCTGATTGCATGTAATCATTATCTCCATCTAAATCACTGGCAAAAGAGAACAAGTCTAAGGACAAAGCTGCACAGGCTGTCCCCCCATTAATCACCAACTTCCGAATATAATTCTTTACCTGGTCCAGGGTAACAGCCTGAGGCTTTGTCAAACTTACTGCTGAAACCCCATAATAGCTGATGAATTCTCCTACTCTACCAGGCTGTAACTCCATTTGAAAATGAAACTAGTCATGCCAGTTGTCAGAAGGAGCCCTGGTGGCGCAGTGGGGTCCAGTGCTTGGCTGCTAACCAAAAGGTCAATGGTTTCAACCCACTAGCTGCTCCACAAGAGAAAGATGTGGCAGTTTGTCTGTTTTCAAGATTTCAGCCTTGGAAACCCTATGGGGCAGTTGTTCTACTCTGTCCTATAGGGTCACTATGAGTCGGAATTGACTCGACAGCAACGGGTTTCGGTTTTGGGTTATATTTGTTACCGAACCCCTGTAGTATCCCAGGGGGGGTTATCACTTCCTTTAAGCGTTTGTAAGCAGTCCTTTAGATGATTCAACACAGAAATCTCCCAAGGACTGGAGTTAGATTTCCCTATCCAGGGCTCACAGAATTTGCTCTCCTCCCCAAAATTTTCAAGGGATGTTAGGGCCCCATCAGTAGTAATTAAAAAAAAAAAAAAACTATATTATGTGCATCCCTCCTGCCCACTCTGAGTGATAAAAAAAGTATGTTTCATATTTGTGTTATTAGTCATTTCACAAACATTCTCTGGAGTAAAAACAGCAAGTCTTATCAAATTCAGAACCAACCAATATTTACTGAGGCTATACTATATGCCAGTTATATTTACATATACTGCTTCACTTAGTCCTCAACAACCTTGTGAGGTAACTACTACTGAAGCCCATTTACAGACGGGGAAACTAAGGTTCAGCAAAGCTAAATAACTTGTGCTAAATTCACTGAAATGATAAAGGGTAGGATCCAAATCTCGTTCTTTTTTAGACATCCTGCTCCTTGGCAGTACATGATTACTTCTAACCACTCCTAGATGACTCCAAAAGGAGGAGGAGGCCTTCCCAAAGGAAGGCTGTGAAATATTTATACTTTATTTTCCAAATAAGCATGTCCAGTGGTGTGCCCTTCTTTCACTGCTCAAAGGCGAAGTATTTTATCCTTGCAAGAGACAATCACATTTGCAAGATGGACCCCCAGTGGACGCGGGTTTTAGCCAGTGTGTGTGGAATATGAACAGGAGCCAATGTGGTCAGATGGATTCGTTACTGAACAATCAGATGTCCCTATTGAAAGAACAATATATATTCTGTGTATGGAAATCAGGTTTGAAATCAATTCAGCAAACTTTTCTTTGCTAAACACAATATAGTCATATTTTAAATAAGCTCTGTACAGTACAGAAAAACATTCTCATGTCAAGAAAACACTGCAAACCCAATTGCTAAATGAAGGAAATGGCGCACTAAAAATATTTCCTTTAATTGTCCTTTCTTAAATATTTTTGTCAATGTAGGATTCATAAAAATCTGTTTTCTTCTCTTCCATGGATATGTCACAGACTTGTCCACTATTATTTTTTTCTAGTATTAAGAAACACTTCAAATTTCGTTTCACTGTGGGTCATGTCCCTGGATATTAAACAAAATAAATCATAGGTCTAACCGAAAGGATCAAGCAATGGTATTAAGAAATTTCAGTGCTACTACATCAAAAGGCCAATGTTTAAAATCTTCATTCAGTTCATTATATCCTACCACGTCACCATATTTCATTTACCCCAAGACAGTTTTAAGTATCAGTCTGCAAAATGTATCCTTGAAATCTTAAAGAATTCAACACTTAACACCTATTCTGTGCTCAAATAGAGGCCCTGCGTTATTTATTTTTCATTACAGTTCATATTCCTACTAAATTCCATGTAGTATTAAAATTAACTTCATAGCCTTGCAATATAAATCATCTTTGAAATACCAACAACGTATAAACTACTACAGATTTTTCCTGATTAATTTTTTTTCCTCTTCCACTATATTTCAAATGCATTTTCAAAAAAAAAGATTAACTTCTAAATCTAGTAATATGGACAGGTACAGAATACAACAAATATGCAACTATGTTAAGAGCATGGGCAATGGACACACCAGAAAATGCTGGCGTGGCAATGTCAATTTAGTGGGTCAAACAACGTGGCCTGCATTATTTTTGAAAGCCCTTTGTACAGCTTATATAAGTTGAGGATAATAACTATGTGTACAGCCTCCCAGCCCCACCCTGCATAAACAGCTTTTATTTAAATGTCTTCAAAATCAGCACGTATGCTATTTTGTATTTCAATATTTGAAGCTCATATCTCATGGCTCACAACTCATAAGACGTGACTGTTTTACTCAACAACAAAAACTGGACACGGCCAATGCTGACAACTGTTTCAACAACTGTTTTAAGTGAACATGAGGAAAAAAAGCACTCAGATCACCACACTGTAGAGAAACATTCTGGGATAAAGAACAGTTTGTTCGAAAAAAAACAGATGGGTTAGAGTCTCCTTGTTACAAAGGGAACAGAATCAGATTTACGGAAGCACTGAGCCTCCCAACAGCCACTCCCCTGTTTTCTGATTTCATTGCTACACCACACCAGAAGACCCTCTGGGGGCTGCATTTTCTATCACTATTCCTTAGTTTTCCCACAGCATGTTTTGCCATAACTTCGTATCTGCTGAGACGATATCTAGACCAGCACGTTTGCTGCAGGGCATCGTAATGGGGGTCTCATGGGCTGGGGAAGCATCTACACAGGAGCCCGTCTACAAAACCAAGCCAGCAAAGAACTGCTGCCACGTGAAGGTCAAAAGTGGCTGAATAGCTTTAAAATTGTTTCAAATGTATGTATGAAAGTTGTGTTATTTACTGTCACATGTAGTTATGACTGGTTATTCCTGTTATTTTTTTGGAGGCAATTCATTCAACAAATGTCTGACAACCACTTCAAAAGCTCTAATAGGTTATCTATTAAACCCATCTTATAGATTAAGACATATTACTTTTCTCCCTCAACGAGGACATCTTCTTGTGGGGAGGAAAATAAGAAAAAAAAAAAAAATCATCGCACTTCTGTGTAATAAGTACTATACGAGTGGTATGTAGAAACATTTCCAGGTACACTGTGAGGAAGCCAAACCCTCTGCCTAGGAAGCAAGGAAAGGTTCACCAACAAAACGCCTGCGCCAAGTGTTAAAAAGTAATTTGGAATTGGCAAAATGTTGAAGATGGATGAGTAAATAGTTTTGTTCTTTAATACTAGTTCTCTACTTTTGTATGTCTGAAATTATCCCAAGAATGTTTTTAAAAAGTGACTTGGGGGGAGAAAGGCACTTCAGGGAGAAGGAACTGAAGAAAGATACCAGCTTTGCCATATAAATAAGCTTTGCTTACTTAAAGAAGTCAGGGCTGGAAAGGAAAACTGCTTGAGGAAACCTGTCTTTACTCCTCTCTCAGCTAATTTTAGATTGCTTATGGTTGAGACACTGATAAAAATCAGCCATGCATTAAATCTGTCCAAGACCTAAAATATAGTCGTCCCTCAGTATCCCTGGGAGATTGGTTCCAGGACCCACGGGATACCCAAATCCGCAGATGCTGAAGTTCCTTATATAAAATGGCATAGTATTTGCATATAACCCGTGCACATCTCCTACACTTCGAACCATCTCTAGATGACTTATCTAACACAATGTAAAGTATATATAAACAGCTGTTACACTGCACTGTATCATTTAGGGAACAATGACAAGACGTGAGGTGAACCATGCTCAAACAACAAGTGCTGCAGAGAGACTGAGGATCCGTGAAACGGCAGGAGGCTAGGGCAGTGGATGCTACACATCATTTCACGAGCGCGGATTCCACGTAGTGCTGAGAGTGGCAAAGTCAAGTTTTGCTTTTTGGAACTTTTTTTCTGAATATTTTCCATCCACGATTGGTTGAACACAGGGATGTGGAACCCTCGGATATGGAGGGCTGATGGTATCTACAAATGTTCAAAATGTGTTCCTGTAGTACACCATTAGCCACAAAACCTATATTTCCTTATTTTCCCCTTTGGTTAACTCTTTTAAAGTTTCTTCACATGGATGATGAACAGTTTCTGTGACTTTTAAGCCCACCTTCCATCATTACATGGAGTAGCCAGGAGTCAAAATCTACTCAATGGCTATGGGTTTGGGGTTTGTTTTGTTTTCTTTCCCATCCTTCCATAAACATTCAAGTTTATGCTACAAAAGACACTGCTGTTATAAAATCATCTGGCTTCAAATTTTTCCATAAATGATACAGAAAAGAATTTCAGGAATGCCAGAATTTCAACTTAATCTCACTTGGAAATTTCATTATTAATAAACCAGGTATTAAACCAGGCATGCCTCTTTTGAGTCAAAGAAGCCAGAGGCTAACATATCAGGGCTGGTATCTAGTGCATACAATAGTAGCTCTAGCTTCTCCATCTCCTACTGCACTATTTAATACCATACAATTAATACTTTAGTATGCAGTATTACAACAGCCTTAACACCAGACCAGCAGAGCAGATGCCACTGTATCAGAGACACTGATCCAGTGCCTGGCCCCAGCAGAAGGGAGGGCTGTGCCCCAGGTTCCAAACAGCAAAGAGGGATTCATAATCTCCTAAGTCTTGGCCCTGACAATCTAAAGAGAACCATAAACATTCTGCCATACAGTTTGAGATGTACTGCTTCACCTGGAAGAGAGGAAGACAGTATTTTGACAAGGTATGTGGGGAGGGAAGTGACATTCTACTCACCCCGTTATTATTTCTGTTTTAGTAAAGAAGCTTCTGACAACAATATGCTCTGTTCTTTGTTTAGAGGTATTATAATACATTTTTGCCTAGGTGGTCTTGTTTTCTAATAGTTACGTGTCTTCCCAATAGGCAGACTGTGTCTTTACACTGTATTGAAGCTACACTTTTGAAAGTCACCAACAATCCTGTAAGCAGCAAAACCTAGGGCCTTTTTCCAGTCCTTAATCTGATTAGAATCTGATGTCAGTGATGAACTTCCCCATGTTACTTCTATTCCCTGTAATACCACAAAGATCTTGAGGGCAGATGCCAAGTTCCAAACCAGCAACACTTGAGAGTCTTTTTATGTGGCTGATTAACAGAAATACTAAAGACAAATGAAACACAGCCCCTGTAATTTATACTTTTCGTGTATCCTCCAAGAAAGTCTTTCATATTGTAGGTAATCAATAAATCTCTTCATTGATTTAAGACAGCTTAACTGATTTAAGCAGCTTACAATGTTCTACTGGTCTGAAAAGTCTACTCAAAGTAAAAACAGATTCTTTTTAAAATTGCTAGACTGAATCATGGAAAAAGATGTGGGGAAACATTTTCACATCAAGTGATTCAAGTAGGGGACAGATTTAACCTCCTCATTCCCTATTTTGCAAGAATAAATGTTCTTATTAAAGTTTTTCTCCCTGCATTTTGAGTTTTTCTGCTTATATTCCCACCTTAAACTGCTATTCCTTTCATTTTTATAAGCTGAGCCTTTAATTATCAAAAAAATCTGCCTAGGAAAGACTGGAAAGAAATACGGCCAGCTGCATTTGGATGACTGAAATAGGGATGGTGATTTTCTTCTTGGGTAGGAGTTAGAAATCCTTTGTTCTGTGATTGGAGAAGTCTGGGAAGAAACGCAGAGATTATGTTTGTGAGTGCCCCAGGCTGATGAACTCTATTTTCTCAGTTTTAAGTAGAAGGGAAGGGCATCTTCTGGATTGAGGGAAGCAGGATTAGATAAGAGGTTTGAGACCCTTAAGATTTGAATTTATCACTTAGGAGAATGGAAGACAGAGTTAAGGACAAAGGAAACTGAAGACCCAGCCCCTTAGCAAAATGCAGAAGAAACTTAAGTTAGAAATATAATGCAGCTAATTGTCCCTAACTGATCGACATCCAGTCTTACAGATCAGATGAAACAGATACAAAACAAAAGGGAGTGTCTGAGAGGAAATGTAATAAAACTGTGAGGATAAGGTACTATCTTCGAATACAGGGAAAACGAAAACAAGAAACAAGCAAAGAAATCTACACAATCAAGTTCTGTTTTTGTTTTTAATGTATATTACTGAAGCAAGACTAAAAAAACAATACTGAGGAATAATGTGGAGGATAGGTGGTCCCGTGGGGTGGGCCATGAAGCAGTATCTGCCCCACTGGAGATGATTCTCATCTGGTGTTTGTCCAAACTGTTACTAATGATTTCAAGAAACTGGGTGGGGTACTAACAAGTATGAAGGAAGACAAAAAGAGTGTCTGTGATAACACTCTTCCTTCTTCTGCAGTACAACGAAGTACCCAAAAACCACACAGTTAACACTAAGGCCACTGCTCCACCACCAAATTAAAAAAAAAAAAAAAAAAAAAAACCCCACTAAGTTTGTTAAAGAAAGTGACCAGGTCGTAGTTTGTAAAGTTTGTCAAAGCTTCAGTAAACTCATCATCTAAACAGAATCACATATTTAGAAGCCACAGACCAGCTTCAATGTGTACGGATACTGGAGATGGTGGGAAGAAATTACAAAAATACTAGTAGTGAACCACCAGCCAGCAACATTCTTAACTTCGGTTATGACAGACAATTACATAGATTCTGACACTCAAGAAACGCTGGCATATTGTGGCCAGAACAGAGTTGCCTCTCAATAAAGATATCTTAGACAATTGAGCGGATCTGATAAGACAACGTCTAATGGGCAGTGAGGAAGCTGCACCCGGAAAAGGCTGATCCGGGATAAATCCTGCCAAACGGTACCGCCTTCAAGTGAATCCAACCCAGGCCTTTCTGCCTACATCACAAAAACCCGCTGGAACAAAACAAGGTCCAGGAATCACGAACAACTAGGTTACAGCTGGATCTTTTGTTTTCTCTTCAGGCAAGACAATGTTGAAACTAAGAAGCATGATCAAAATTTGCTAATTGTTTCCTTAGGACAAAAAAAAAAAAAAAAAATTCAGAGTGCATTTTGGAGGAGGAACTCTTTCAGATCACGGAAGTACAAAAAGTAGCCGAAACCGTGCAATTCCTAGAACTCTCCACAAAAACCCAGAGACCCTCATCCCCACGCCCCAACGCCTAGGGCGTCTCCCAACCCCGCTTTTCTCCGCAAACTCTAGCCTACGAACAATCTCCTCATTCCCACCCGTCCCCCACTCGGATTCCCGGACAGTTTCCTCCCTCAGGGTTCCTGGACCGAGTCCAGTCCCAGCCCTCCCAGCATTTCAGCCCCAGGAAACACCACCCCCGCCCCCCGACTTTCCGCACATGCATAGCAGCCCTGCGCCCCCCAGCCTCCCATCCCGCTTGCCCTTACCATATACCAGGTCCCCAGGATGATTGTTCCGGTGCGGACATGGCAACAGCCGCAGCACCGGGTGCTGTAGAACCGGTCGCTGCGGCTCCGCTTGAAAGTCATGGACACCATCGAGAATCTCGCGGGTCTCCCTCCTGGCAGGGCCCCTGAGAAAGGCTTTCCGCCCAGCCGTTGAACTCAGATAGCTCTGTCACAGTCCAAAGCCAGACGACGTCTTCAAGCCCGCCCACTGCCCGGTATCAACCAGCTCTTTCGCACTTGCGCAATAGGTACCGGGTGCAGCAATCGCGCGACGACCGCCTACCCTCGTCCGAACACAGGCCAATAGAAGAGCGGTTTAAGAGGATAGTTGGGTTGACTCGGTCCCTGATTGGAAAAAATTGGAGATTGACAAGAACTCTGCCCAATCAGAAGTTCAGCGCTAATCGACCCCGCCTGTTACGAGAGGGCAAGGGGCGGATCGCTGGGCTAGACTGGTTTGGTTTGAGTGTAGGCTAGTAATTCACAGTCCCCGAGATACGACCTGCGAGAAAAGAGGCACTTAAAGGATAAAAGGAGGATCGAGATAAGGTGGGTGGCAAAAAGCGGAAACGAAGGGCTTTTTTGAATGACGTCTTTGCCACGTCCAGTTTCGGAATAGTCACGGGACTGCAGTTGCTCACGTGACTCTAGTGCGCAGCTCGATTATTGGGCTGGCCGGGGGCGGTGCCTGTGGGAAGGGGGCGTGGCTAATCCCGCTCTGGCCCTTTCTTCTACCGTGGCGGAAATTGGGAGGCCTGGAGAGTTAAGGGATTAGAGTTGTGCCCTTCTTTGCCCCAACTGTAGATAAAGAGGGGGAAGTGATTATATCGTTTTATCTGGATAATTTTTTTTTCTAATACACAGATCAGTTTTTTTTTTTTTTTGGAGAAAATAACTATTACCAATCTGTCTTTTTTGAGGGGAGGGATGGAGAAGGATTTGTAAGGGAAAATAACTCAGAAAAATTCACAGCAAAAGAAATTAGGGTAAGTTTGAAGCTCTTCAGCTATCATAGTTTAACCTATTTTTCTTTTTAAAATAATATATTAATCTTACTTGAGCACGTTTTTTGAAGATCTGTTGTATACCAGGTGATGGAGATACAAGAATGCACAGGACACATAGTGCCTTCCCTTGTGGCATTTACAGTTTGTATGGGAAAGGAGTAAACTGTTATGGTAAAGATGATAGCTGCTATTATAGGGTAATAAAGGTTGTAAGGGAACACAGAAAAAGAGCGCTAGCCTATGAGGCTAGGTTTCCTGGAAGAAGCAACCTGAGCTGATAGTAGAAGGAAACTAGGCTGAGTACAGAGAGTGATCCAAAGCAGAGGAAACAGTATGGGTAAAGCATAGAGGAGAGGGAAGAAAAGACAGGAATGTTCGTGTGGCGGAGATGGTGGCTGCCCTGCCAGGGAGTATATTTCCTAGCCTTCCTCATCCCCCATCCCTTGCATCAAGGTGTGGCTGTATGAATAGTTACTACCAATTGAGTATGAGCTGAAGTGACTTGTAACATCTGGGCCAGGGCTTTTAAGAAGGATGAGACAGGGATAAAAAAAAAACTTTCCCCAATCTGTTGGGTGAATACAGAGAACTCAGAGGCCCTAGGGGATGGCAGAGCCACCATATGGGAGCCTGGGTACTTGAATCACCAAATGAGAGAAAGCCATAGGTTGACACTAGATGATTCCATAAATAAGAAACTTTTAGGAAAAAAATGAAGTGAGAGGCCTCATACTTCTTGATTTTAGAACCTATTATACCACCACAGTAGTCAGAACAGCCTGGTACTGGTACAACAGATACATAGACAATGGAACAGAATTGAGAACCCAGATGTAAATCCAACCACATATGAGTGGCTGGCATTTGACAAAGGCCTGAAGTCCATTAAATGGGGAAAAGATAGTCTCTTTAACAAATGATGCTGGCATAATTGGATATCCAGCTGCAGAAAAATGAAACAGGACCCATACATCACAGCACGTACAAAAAACTAACTCAAAATGGATGGAAGACTAAAATATAAAATCTAAAATGATAAGGATCATGGAAGAAAAAATAGGGACAACACTAGGAGCCCTAATATGTGGCATAAATATTATATAAGCCATAACTAACAATGCACAAACACCAGAAGAGAAGCTAGATAATTAGGAGCTCCTAGAAATCAAACACACTCATCAAAAGAGTAAACAAGACAGCCTATAGACTGGGAAAAAAATTTTGGTTACACATGTCTTCTAAGGGTCTAATCTCTAAAATCTGCAAGTTACTGCAGCACCTTGGCAACAAAAAGACAAATAACCCAATTAAAAAAAGGACGAAGGATGTGAATAGGCTCTTCACCAAAGGAGTCATTCAGGTGGCTAACAGACATATGAGGAATTGCTCAGGATCATTAGCCATTAAAGAAATGCAAATCAAAACTACAATGAGATACCATCTCACCCTGGTATTATTGGTACAAATTTAAGAAAACAGAAAATAATATATGTTGGAGAGGTTTTGGAGAGACTGTAGCACTTACATACTGCTGGTGGAAATGTAAAATGGCACAACCACTTTGGAAAATGATACGGTGTTTCCTTAAAAAGCTAGAAATAGAAGTACCAATCCCACTCCTAGGAATATATCCTAGAGAAATAAGAGCTGTCACATGAATAAACACATGCACACCGATGTTCATTGCAGCATTGTTCACAATAGCAAAGAAGATGGAAGCAACCTAGGTGCCCATCAGCAGACAAATGGGTAAACAAATTATGGTACATACACACAATGAAATACTATGCAAAGATAAAGAACAGTGACAAATCTGCAAAACGTCTCGCAACATGGATGAATCTGGAGGGCATTATGTTGAGTGAAACTAGTCAGTCACGAAAGGACAAATATGGTATGAGACCACTATTATAAGAACTTAAGGTTAAAACACAGTAAAAAGCATTCTTTGATGGTTACCAGGGTGGGGAGGGAAAGGGAAAGGAATTCACTAACTAGATGGTAGATAAGGATCAACTTTGGTGAAGGGAAGGACAACATACAATACAGGGGAAGTCAGCACGACTGGACCAGAGCAAAAACTAAGAAGTTTCCTGGACACATCCAAACACTTTGAGGGACAGAGTAGCTGGGGCTGGGGCCGGGGGACCATACTTTTGGGGAACATCTAGGTCAATTGGCATAACAAAGTTTATTAAGAAAATGTTCTGCATCCCACTTTGGTGAGTGGCATCTGGGGTCTTAAAAGCTTGCACACGGCCATCTAAGATGCATCAATTGGTCCCATCCCACTTGGAGCAAAGGAGAATGAAGCACATCAAAAACACAAGGAAAATATTAGCCCAAGAGACTAAGGTCCACATAAATCAGAGACCAGCCTGAGACCAGAAGAACTAGGTGGTGCCCGGCAACCACCAACTGAGAGTCCTGGACAGAGCGAGAGAAAAGTGTGGAGCAGAACTCAAATTTGCATAAAATGACCAGACAGTGGTCTGACAAAGACTGGAGGAACTCCCGAAACTATGGTCCCTGGGTGCTCTGTTTACCCAGAACTGAAACCATTTCCGAAGCCCACTCTTCAGACAAAGATCAGACAGGACCATAAAACAAAAAATAGTGCCCGTGAGGAGTGTTTTTCTTAGTTCAATCAGATACATGAGACCAAATGGGCGGCTCCTGTCTAGAGGCAGAATGAGAAGGTAGGAAGTGTCAGGAACTGGTTGAATACGGGACACAGGGAACCCTGGCTGGGGGGGAGTGTGCTATCACAATGTGGGGATTCTAACTAATGTCACAAAACAATATATGTGTATGAACTTTTGTGTGAGAAGTTAACTGGAGCTGAAAACTTTCACCTAAAGCACAATAAAGAAAGAAAAGGCAAAAACAAAAAAAGAAACATTTATTGGTTTAAGCCAATAATATATTTGGGTTTTTACAGCAACAAGCATAATCCTGACCGGAGATAAATTTAGTACAGCTAGAAAAGAGTAGGGATTGGAGAGGGAAATGGGAAAGAGGGGTAAGTGTGGAATGAAGTCTGGCAGAAAAACTTGAGTCAGATCAAAAAGGGCTGATAAATGTAGTGAAAAATTGGGCAAGACTTTGGAATGGACCAGAAAACTTACTGGATGTCCTGTCTAATGTGCTCTTCTGAGTTACCTGATACTATGGGGTCTCTGTACCTTTCTTTTTTTTGGGGGGGGGGAGGGGTAGTTACTTAAAATTCTTAAGTTGTAGGTAATTGATAGCAAGACTTTTTATCTAAAAAAAACAGACCTGTAAATGAATTCTGACTTATGACATTAATTTTTTTGCTACCTATGGAAAACACCAGTTTTGCATCCATTTGTAAATTCATTTCATCAGTTTTGACTGACCTATAATGTGCTATACTTTGAATTCTTTGAACTGGTTGCAACATCTTATTGATTCCCTCATTAATTAATGAAGTAAATTAAATCTTTGACACATATTAAATTTACGTTGTAGGAGAGTCATGATTTGATCTTTTGAAGTGTAGTATTTTCTAACCTGAGCTATGTTGGACTTTATCCTAAGTTAATGAGAGACCATTAAGCAAGAGAGTTTTGTAATTAAGATTTGCATTTTGGAAATATTATTCTGGGTGTGGTACGGGGAAAGTCTTCTAACTCTAACCAGTTTCCATCAAGTCGATCCAACTTAAGGGAGCCCCATATGTACAGAGTAGAATTGTACTCCTTAGGTTTCCAGGGCTGTGACCTTTCAGAAGCAGATCACCAGGCCTTTCTTCCAAGGTGCCTTTCGTTGGGTTTCAGTCTCCAGCCTTTCGGTTAGTAGTTAAATGCTTAACTGTTTGGGCCAGCCAGGGGCTTCTGGGGAAAGGATTAGAAGGGATGTGTTGGAGCCCAGAGTCTGTCCAAGAAATCTGTGTGTGAGCTGATGGTGGCATAGACTGCGTAAGGCAGTGACAACAAGAGTAGAGAGGAATACATGGATTTGAAATGGATTCATTTAGTAGGTATAATTAACAGAGTTGTTGACAGAAGGAATGGGGGTGGGGAGGCAGAGGATGGAGTGAAGAATGACTCCCAGATTTCTGACTTAAGCACCTGATTAGATGGTATTGTCTGGGTTAGGGAACACTGACGAAGGGGTGGGGAAGAATGAATACGTTATGGACATGTTAAACATCTTTTATGTTTAAAAGATTTCCAACTGATATAGCCATTCGGAAGTAGGATATGTGGGCCTGAAGCTCAGGAGTGAGATCTGGACTGGAGATATTTATGGGAGAATCATCTTGTAAATAAGTAGCTATTGGTAGAAGGAAAAATAAGAAAAGAAAAGGACCTAACACAGAACCCTGAAAAACACCAAGAGATGGACAGAGCAGAAAAGAGAACTATAAAGCAGAGTGAGAAGGAGCTGCTAAAGAAGTGTGCAGAAAACAAGATTGGGTTGTTAACTAGGAGCCAAGGAAGGAAAGTATAGCAGTAAGGAACAGTGTGCATATAAGAGATGAGATGAAGACTGGAAGTGCTCTTTGAAATTTACAAGAGGTAATTGGACATCCAGTCAAAAGTGTCTTTAGTGGAGAAGTAGGGACAGAAGTCAGATTGTGGTTGCCTGAAGAGTAAGAAGATAGGAAGTGGAAACAGTGAGTAGAGACCACACTTTCAAGATATTTGTCAGGAGAGGGGATAAAAGGAGAAAGGATAATACTGGAGAGAGAGATTCCAGAATGTTTGCTTTGTTTTTCTTTAATATGGTGAAAACTTGACTACATTGTATGCTAATGGGAAGTTGCCAGTAGAGAGGGAGAGAGTGAAAATAAAAAAAGAGAGTGAACATTACCAAAGAAATTAAAGAGTATCTAAAGAAATGGAAAGACATCCATGACAATGGATTGGAAAACTTAATATTGTAAGATGGTAGTACTCCCCCAATTGATCTACAGATTCAGTTCAATTCCTATCAAAATTTCAGCTTGTTAAAATTATTAGTTACGGTTTGTATGCTATTTATGCCATATATTAGGGCCTCTAGCATTGACCATATTCTTTCTTCTATGAGCTTTATAGGTTTTGGTTTTATATTTAGGTCTTTGATCCACTTTGAATTAATTTTTGTGTATGGTATGAGGTATGGATCCTGTTTCATTTTTTTTTACAGGTGGATATCCAGTTTTGCCAGAACCATTTGTTAAAAAGACTGTCTTTTCCCCATTTGATGGACTTTGGACCTTTGTTGAAGATCAAGTGACCATAGGTGGATGGATTTACATCTGGGTTCTCAGTTCTCTTCCATTTGCCAATGTGTCTGTCGTTGTACCAGTACCGGGCTGTTTTGACTACTGTAGCTGTATAGCAGGTTCTGAGATCAGGTAGTGTGAGTCCTCCTACTTTATTCTTTTTCTTCAATAGTGCTTTACTTATCTGGAGCCTCTTTCCTTTCCATACAAAGTTAATGATTAGTTTTTCCACCTCGTTATAGAATGCTGTTGGTATTTAGATTGGGATTGTATTGTATTTGTAGATTGCTTTGGGTAGAATTGACATTTTCACAATGTTGAGTCTACCTATCCATGAGCATGGTGTGTTTTTCCATTTATGTAGGTCTCCTTTGGTTTCTTGCAGTAATGTTTTGCAGTTTTCTTTGTATAGGTCTTTTACATCCCTGGGTAGGTTTTTTCCTAAGTATTTTCTTTTTTAGCAGCTATTATAAATGGTATTGCTTTCCTGATTTCCTTTTTGCAGGTCTCTTTATTGGTGTATAGGAATCCAACTGATTTTCGTATGTTTGTCTTGTATCCTACTACTCTGCTGAATCTTTCTGTTAGTTCCAGTAGTTTTCTTGTGGAGTCCTTTGGGTTCTCTATGTATAGTACCATACCATCTGCAAATAAGGATAGTTTTACTTCTTCCCTAGCAATTTGGATGTCCTTTATTTCTTTTTCTTGCCTTATTGCTCTAGCTAGGACTTCCAGCACAATGTTAAATAGCAGTGGTGATAAAGGGCATCCTTGTCTTGTTCCTGTTCTCTAAGGAAATGTTTTCAGCCTTTCTCTATTAAGAACAATGTTGGCTGTTAGTTTTGTATAGATGCCCTTTATTATGCTGAGGAATTTCCTTTCTATGCCTATATTATTGACAGTTTTTATCAGGAATGTGTGTTGGACTTTATCACATGCCTTTTTTGCATCGATTGAGATGATGTGATTCATTTATTTATGTGGTAGATTACACTGATTGATTTTCTAATGTTGAACTATCCTTGCATACCTGGTGTGAATCCCACTTGGTTGTGGTGTGTTATTTTTTTTAATATGATGCTGAATTCTATTGGCTAGAATTTTGTTGAGAATTTTTGCATCTATATTCATGAGAGGTATTGGTGTAATTTCCTTTTTTTGTGGTGTCTTTGCCTGGTTTTGATATCAGTGTTAAGCTGGCTTCATAGAAGAATGAATTCAGTAGTATCCCCTCCTTTTCTGTGTTCTGAAATAGTTTGAGTAGTACTGGTACTAGCTCTTCTCTGAATGTTTGGTGTAGAATTCTCCAGTGAAACCATATAGGCCAGGGTTTTTTGCTGTTGTTGGGGTTTTTTTAATTACCTTTTCAATCTGAAGAGATAATTTTTAACTTTTACCAAGGAAAATCTATGACTGACAGTAAAGCCACTTAGAGAAGATGAATGAATCTGTAATGTAATGTGTTCGTGACCTCTAAGAAAAGACAAAAAACCCACCCAGGATTAGTGAAAAATCAATCCAAACCTTATTAGTCTCCTAATTAGACTGGCTCGTCAGTTCTGAGGCACCTGGAAAATAGGACCAACTATTCAAGTTGGTTTGTTTTTCACCCCTGATGAAGCAAAACTTATTTTACTGAAGAAGGAAAAAAAAAAAATCTCTCTAATATAGGCCCAGCTGCTTTCCTCTAATGCTTGATTGAAATATTTCAAAAAGGTGTTCGTTTCATTTGTGGAAAAGGCATCCATAACCATCTCCTCAAATGGTTGTTTTCTATAAATTCTTGAGGTCATGTAGATTTTTTAAAAACTCTGGCCTGGCACGCTTCACGGTTTTGTTGAAATGTTTTGCTTTTAATCACACAGAATAGAGGCTTCAAGGCAACACAATGCTAAATGCATGACTGGGTTTCAGAAATCACAACCATCTTCATACTCAAAGCCTGTGGTTCAATAAAATTGTTATTTGTGTATAATTAATATGCATGGTACTTAATAAATTCATATATACCTTCAAGAAGCTTAACATAAAATAGAATTTTGGAACTTTGAATCCTGCTTGATACAGTAGTTTATTAAGAGAAGTCAGTAGAACATTTAAGATACATTGTAAATCAATTTGATTTTTCCAGAAAAATAATAATAAAGTGTTAGAGTAAGAAACAATACCAAACAACAGTGAAAAATTGAATATCTTTACTATCCAAAGATATCACAAATTCATAAGAAAAACATTAAGTCAGCAAGAAATAAATGGGCATATGGTATAAACTGGCCCTTTGTAATCAGGAACAAAACTTCCTGGGGAAAATGATAAAGAAATGAAATGAGACATAAACATAAGATTATATCCCTCCCTTTATTAAATGAAGAGAGCTTTAAAAAGAAAAAAAAAATCTCTTCTGGTAAGGATATTATGAAATGGATACTTTTATACATAACTGGTGAGATTGTGAATTGGCAGAACCATTTTAAAGAGCTTTTTGATAATATGTATTAAAAGCTATAATTCACATCCTCTAACTAGTAATGGCCCATAAAACAAAATGAGACTAAAGGGGCACAATAGCCCAGGGGCAAGGACTGGAAGGCAGAAGGGGACAGGAAAGCTGGTAATAGGGAGCCCAAGGTAGAGAAGGGAGAGTGGAGCCATGTCGTGAGATTGTTAAGCAGTGTCATAAAACAATATGTGTACTAACTGTTTAATGGGAAACGTTCTGTAAACCTTCATCTGAAGTACAAAAAAAACAAAGTATTAAAAAAACCAAAAGAACACATCATCGTCTCATCAACAAAGCACCCAAACATGGCCATGGGGAAAAAAAAAAGCCCCTGGAGGGTTTGTAAAAGCACTGATTATGGGGTCCCACCCCCAGAGTTTCTGATTCAGTAAGACCGGGTGGAGGCCCAATAATGTGCATTTCTACTTTTCCAGGAGATGTTGATGCAGCTGTTCCCAGGGCCACACTTTGAGAGCCACTTATATTACTACTGGAAAACTCTGGTGGCGTAGTGGTTAAGTGCTGTGGCTGCTAACCAAAGGGTTGCTAGTTCTAATCCACCAGGCGCTTCTTGGAAACTCTATGGGGCAGTTCAACTCTGTTCTATAGGGTCGCTATGAGTTGGAATCGACTCAACGGCACTGGGTTTGGTTTTTTTTTTTTTTGGTTTAACTAGTAATACCATTTCTAAGAATCTATTCTCAGGGGAAAGTCTAAAAATTATCTGCACACAGATGATTATCTTAGCATTATTTTTTAATAGAAAAAATTAGAAACAGCCTAAATGACCAAAGGATAGAAGAATAGATTAGTAAATTATGGTATACCTATATGATGGGATATTTCACCATTATTAAAATTATGAAATGAGAAAGAATATGTATAAAGGTTACTGAAAACAGAATACAAAATCTTCTATACCATATTTACAACAGACAGTAAGTACAAACCAGAAATAAACATATGCAAGTGAAAACAGTGGCTGTTAGGCTGGTAGGAATTTTAGGTTTATGATATTCCTTTTATCTATTTTCCTGTGTGTGTATATATTATATAGTTGTTGTAGAGATTTATTTTGTAGATCAGCTAACAGGCAACCCAAAACACACTAATTCTCAACAATGGTCTGAATTATTGAAAAGAACAAATTACAGAATGCTTTAAAAGAAATCTAGCTTTATTTCTGTCTAGTATATAATCAATAAATAGATAAGCTTGATTGTAATCAGCATATTAATTGTCTATGATCATTTTACAATGAGAGTAGGTTTTTTTTATCTAGAACCTTGACTTGATAAATAGGAGGCCCTTCTAGTCTTGGAAACGCTGGTGGTGTAGTGCTTAAAAGCTACAGCTGCCAACCAAAAGGTCGGCGGTTCAAATCCACTAGGTGCTCCTTAGAAAGCATTTGGGGCAGTTCTACTCTGTCCTGTAGTGTTGCTATGAGTTGGAATCAACACAGTGGGTTTGGTTTGATTTTAATGACTGTGTGGGTGCCCTGGGTAGTACAGAGGGTTAAGCGCTTGATTACTAGGTTGGCAGTTTGAACCCACTTCCAAAAAGTCACAGCCTTGAAACCCCTATGGAGAAGTTCTACTTTGCACACGTGGGATCTCCATGAGTTGGAATTGACCTGATCACAAAAAATGAGTGTGTAGTGGCATTTCATTTTGATATTAATTTGCATTTCACTAATGGTATATGATGTACATCTTTTCATGTTGCTTATTGACTACTTATGTGTGCTGATAGCACAGTGGTTAAGAGCTACGGCTCATAACCCAAAGATCGACAGTTCAAATCCACCACCTGCTTCTTGGAAGCCCTATGGGGCAGTTCTACTCTGTCCTATAGGGTCGCTGTAAGTCGGAATCAACTCAACAGCAATGATTTTCTGGTTTTGCCTCAGCTCCTCTGGGAATTCTGACGAACTCTCAATTGCTTCTACCACCCATCTGTCTGTTTATGGTACTGTTGTGGCTTCCATGTTATTATGATACTGGAAGCTATGCTACCAGTATTTCAAATACCATCAGGGTCACCCAGAGTGGACAGGTTTCATTAGAGCTTCCAGACTAAGACAGACTAGGAAGACAGTCCTGATGATCTATTTCTTAAAATTAGTCGATGAAAACTCTATGGATTACAACAAAATATTGTCCAGTTTGGTGCTGGAGGTGGTCCCCTAGAATGGAAAAAAAAGGCACTCAAAATACACAGTGGCCGCAGTAATGGTTTTGAGTATACCAATGATCATGAAGATGGTGAAGGATCAGACAACATTTGGTTCTGTTGTACATGGGGTCACTATGAGTAGGAGGCCACTCAACAGCAACCAACAACAACTCAGTTACTTAAATTTGCTTATCGTCATGTTTGAGGGTTTCACATTATGCCACTTTCCCAGGCAGTAAACTCAATGGTTTGATTGCCTTTATTTTCTTCATATGTAAAACTAATGAGTTAACTAAATGACGTCTAATTTTAAATCTAGAATTCTGATTCTAAATTAGGGCTTTCAGAGTACTTTAAGCCTATTTATTCCTCAAATGGTTTAAGACACTTTCAGTATTACTTACACTCTTAGTTGGCAAATCCTTTTCCTAAATGGAGAATATAAAGATTTTTTCATGTGAGTTTAATTGCAGATAAATACATATAACTTAATGAGGCCATTAATGTGTGATCTGTTTACCATCTCCTGGCTTGACTTACATGAAGTTCAAACTGATCTGGTTGATTGGACTGTTTCAAACCAAAGTGAAAATTATCAGACAGTAATTTTTTAATTGTGAAATTGGAGTTCCATGAGATTCCCACAAACATACAAACAAAATGAAGCTTTCTAGTAATATTCATTCCCTTCATGGTGCACTCAACTATTAGTCAAAAGGTTTGTGGTTCCAACCTACCTAGAGGTGCCTGGGAAGACAGGCCTGGCAATCTGCTACTGAAAGGTCACAGCCTTGAAAATCCTATGGAGCAGTTCTACTTTGCACCTGTGGGGTAGCCATGAGTCAAAATCAACTGGTCAGCAACTAACAACAGCATTCCTCAATAATATGTTCCAGAAGGGCAATTTTGAGAATTTTCTCATATCTTGATCTGATAACATAAAATGCTTTTCCTAAAGTCTGAGTCTCACCTGTTAAAGCTCCCTGCCTACCTTTAGTGGTTCTGCTCACTTCAATTCTGGTAATCAGAGCTCTTCATATGTATGTCTTTTCCTTCTATAACCCTTTTTATGAGGATTATTTGCTTTTCTTCTTTCATAATCAAATTAATAGTTTTGGAAAGGTGAAATAAGCAGGAAAGCTTCAAAATAAGCTCATTTAAAAAATGAGGTACAAGAGATTGATTTGAGTAAGTAGAACTACTTGTCTAAAAGGAAATAAAGTTTTCCTTGAATAGTGATGTGTTCTCTTTTTTTAAAATTCTGATGTTACTTAGTGTATCAGTCAGGGCCTCTGCTTCTTACCCAAAAGACCTGATGAAGATAGTTAATGGAATCATGGGAGACGGTGAAGCAGACTCTGTTTAGCAACAGAAGCCTGAAAGGGCAAGGGGAAGGAGTGGTTACAGAGCCTGGTGAGATTGTACCTGTGAGAAAGGGCTGCCCAACAGGAGCTGTGGCCTTGGGTGGAAGAGCACCACCATGCCAGCCCTCAGCCCAGCGGGAGGGAGTTTTTGGGTTAATAATTATTTATTTCTCCTCCCACTATCTGGTCTTTTGCTAGAGCTCCTCATTGCCCAACCCAACAGGAAGCCAGAGGGTACGGGAGCTTGTTTCCTGCAGTCCCTAAATGTCAGCCTTCTGGGACATGGGAGAGGGTGGACGGTACACCTGGAAGGGCCAACAGAACATCCAGCACCCCAAATCTAAGAGGATCTAAATTAGAATCGTAATATAATAATATCTCTGATTCCCCCAACCCTCACTAACAGAAATATAGTAAAACACGAGGAAGTAAGCAATTAAGACCTCTAAACTCACTCCTGGAATTGACATTACAAGTCCCAAATATTGAAGGGGACACTTTGAAGAATTTTAAACAGAGAAGTGATGAGGTTTTTTGTTTTCTTTTTCTTTTTGAAAAATCATTTTGACCACAGTGAGGAGGGCATATTGGAAAAGGGCGAGACTGGGAGGTGAATTAAAAGGCTCTTGGAATACTTCAGACAAGACAGGTTAAATCATTTCAAGGATAGTAAGGACGGGAAGGAGAAGATAAATTTGAGAAAGTAGGATATTAAAAAGAAGGTAAAATTAATAGGACAAAGTGATTTATTAAATTTGAGGAATGAAGGAGATTGCAGAATCTAGGAAAAACCCTCCGTTCGTGGATTAGGCAACTGGGTAGGTAGTAGTATCATTCACGAGGCCAGAAATAAACAGGGTGTCCCAAAATGTCGGTATTCTTAATTAGTTTTTATGAATTTTGAATAATAGATTTTTAATATTATTTTTTGTCTTAGTCCCTTTGAAGATGGCAAACATTCAAGGAAACATCAGTTGCATTCTCTGGTTAGCTGAATTCAAATCTACAGCAGCAGTAAGAAGAGAATTTGCTTCCTGTTACAAGAAGGAGCTTCCTTCCCCCCATGGAAATTTAATTGACGAAGATGAAAAAAGCCAGGGAAGCTGCCGCAATTCAGGACAAGCCTTGATCTGGGAGATGCCAAGCAAGTGAAGAAACTGCCTGAAATGAAGAGAGCATTTGAACCGAGTCCAAGTAATTAAATATTACAAAACTCACAGTGCACAGACTTCTATCAACAGAACACCATAAGCATGCTTACCAGGTTACAACTGATCAAGTGCTACAAGAAGATTACTCTGCCGGGATAGACTTCTGTCAATTAGTGAAGTAAAAACAGAAATTTCAGTGACTTCTTTGACAAGCTGAACTTTTCTGATGAAGCAACTTTCCATATAGTGGCAAAGTTACTAGTCATAATTGCCATGTTTGGAATACGGAAAAGACTCAAGAAGCCTAACAACATGAGACAGACGCCCTGAAAGTTAGTGCTTGGCGCGCCATTAGGAAGTCTTGCATTATCGGCCCCTGGTGAATTTTTGGAAACCCTGGTAGCATAGTGGTTAGGAGCTACGGCTGCTAACCAAAAGGGCGGCAGTTCAGATCTACCAGGCGCTCCTTGGAAACTGTATGGGGCAGTTCTACCCTGTTGGAATCGACTCGACGGCAACGGGTTTTGGTGAATTTTTAATCCCTGGACTGCAGAGATTATACTTGTTAAATAACATAGTTTTTCAATGATGGGTGTGTGACAGTTCTTGGATGACCTTTTCTCAGACTAGCGGATCCTAGAGGAGGTCCCTTTGCTTGGCTACCTCAGTCACCTAATGTATCTCCATTAGGTATTTTCTTCTGGGGTCAATTCAGAATTTCACGTATGCTTCCAAACCACATCCTTTGGGTTATCTAAGGCTAGGATTACAAAGGCAATGCTTTTAGTTACCTAGGAATAGCTGATAAAACTTCTACAGAGTTCAAAATTCATCTAGAGTGATGTATAGCAAATACAAGATGTTAAATTTTAATAAGAAATATTGTGATATTAAAAAAAATTTAAATCATTAACCTTTTAAATATTCTTATAAGCTGTAGCTTTTATGTTTCCAAAGTTATAAGAGCTTGAAACTAAGACTTTTCAGATGACCTTTAGCAGGAGGATCAGGTTTTAGGGGTAAATACTGAGTTCAGTTCTGGAAACATTGAATCTGATGAGTCAATGTGAACTTTGGGAAAGGATATTTCATAGGTAGATGGGGCTTAAGTGAGAGATCTGAAAATGAATTGATAAAGTTGTGGTTATAGATAAGATTCTCCTGGGAGTATGTATGGGGAAGAGGGACAAGGCTGAAACACCAGGAGGGGCATACCCACCTATGCAATATGTGGAGAAAAAGGAGCCTAGGCAGGGGACTAGAATGATTTATCAGAGAGGTGAAAGGAGACCAAGAAGAAGGAAAGCACCATCAAGAATTTCAAAATTGAATGAAAAATGACAGATTGAACCTATACATCTAATTTGTTCCATCCCAAAAAACCACTTCACTATAGTATCCACCACTACCACCACTCGGTGCCATCGAGGCGATTCCGACATAGCAACCCCATAGGGTTTCCAAGGCTGTAAATCTCTATGGAAGCAGACTGCCACATCTTTCTCCTGTGGATCCACTGGTGGTTTAGAACTGCCGACTTTTTGGTTAGCAGTCAACCGCTTTAACCACTGGACCACCAGGGCTCTTTAAACTATAGGATTTAAAAAAATATGGCCCACAAAGATACGGAGAATAAAAGAGATGACAGCAGGAACAAAATATTTGAAGCTGGAAGGCAGATGGGCTAATAGTAACTAATTTAGCAGAACCCTGAAAGCCAAATTCTAGACTAACAGTGGGTTAAAGAAGAGAATAAAACAGAATCCTCAAAGGAAAGTATATTAAGGTAGGAAGACAGAACACTTTAATAGTTTGCTAGGTTGATTTGTAATCTTAAGTAGACTTACGGTACATGAGACTCTATTTGTATTCTTGCCCTGAGCCCTGCAAATGTTGGGAGTGGTGAGCCTCTTGGATTTATTAAGCTAACAAGCTTCAGCTTTGGGACCCCTCATCTGCTTGGGCCTGAGAGGGGCCCTTGCTGTGTTTTAAAAACAATCATATGTTGGAAAACAGTGTGGCAGTTTCTCAAAAAAGATGACGAATAGAACTACCGTATGATCTAGCAATTCCACTGCTAGGTATATATGCAGAAGACTTGAAAGCAGAGAATAGTACACCAATGTTCCTTGCAACACTATTCACAATAGCCAAAAGGTGGAAACAACCCATCAACAGATGAAAGGGTAAACAAAATGTACATACATACAGTGGAATACTACTCAGCCAGCATGAGAAATGAAGTCTTGATACAGTAAAGATGGAACTTGAAGACATTATGTTGATTGAAATAGGCCAATCACAAAAGGACAAATACTGTATGACTTCACTTATATGAAAAGACCAGAGACCAGAGTTTATTAGCAGTTACCAGGGACAGGAAGGAGGGGGAAAAAGGAGGTTAATGGTGATGGGAAAACTGCTTTGTTTAAGGGTCAGGTCATACAGCTGATTATTGTAATTGCTGTCAATAAGTTGTGCAACTGTAAAAAGTTGAATGGCAAGAATTGTGTGTAGAAATATTTACGACAATGACAAAAAAAAAATGCTGAGGCTGCTCATGTATAACCAAACACTTCCTGGGATTTGGCTCTTTGGAGGTCATGGTGTCACGGGACATCCCGGTTAATTGGCCTAAAAATGTGTTTAGTACTTCTACTTCCTACTTTGCTGTGTAGTGCCTGGGATCTTAAAAACTTGCAAGCAGCCATTCAAGGCACAACAATTGGTCTTTATTCACTTGGAGCAGCAGAAGAAGAAGGGCAGTCAGGAATAGGAGGAGGATATGGAATGTGTAGCTAAATGCCTCCTTTGCCATGAGACCAGAAGAACTGGGTGGTGCCTGGCTACCACTACTGAACATTTTAACCAAAGATTCCACAGAAGAATGCTGATGAAAAGGGGGAAAATGTAGAGCAAAATTTCAAATTCTCATGGACTCCATACTTTCTGGAGCCATGGAGGGCGAACGAACCCCTGAAACTATGGCCCTGAGACAATCTTTAAATCTTAAATCAAAAATATCCCCTTAAGTCATCCTAAGACTGAAAAATAGTTTAGCTTAACTAGTAAAAAGGGTCTTCCTTGACCATTATGCTCTTTTAAGAACTATCTATATGGGAACAAACTAACAGCAACTCAAAAGATTAGATAGGAATCTTAGGGAGCAATGAGTTTATCTTAATGAGGGAAGAACAACACAGAAAAGGTGAGAATAGTTGCACAACTCGAAGAATGTAATCAGTGTCACTAAATTGTAAGTGTAGAAACTATTGGAATATGTTTTCCTGTATGCTCAACAACAACAAAATAAATTTTAGGAAAAAAAATCATATGTTTTTATATAATTTACAAAAAGTAATACTTTGAATGCCAGACCATTGGCTCTTTCCACTTCCACTTCCCCCCTCCCATAATACTTCCTCTCCTGTCAGGTAATGTTGGAGTGGCTGCAGGGATTTTTGGCATTCAGTTAAGGAGAAATTGAATTGAGGTTTCATTATTTTGGGCTTAGTGGGATATTTCATGTGCTCAGTTGCATTTCTCTTTTGTGGGAATGGCTTCCAGGAATACTCTTACTTCATACTCTGCTGACTCATCTGGTGCTGTGCCTTGAAGTGGCAGAGCCAGAGATCCTGTTACATATAAATGTGTCCTTCACAGCTGGCACTGGAAGTGTGTAGGTTGTGGAGGAGAAACAAGATTTGAAATATTCGAGCCAGAAGCTAGTCTGTGCAAAATACTTCCAGATTTAGAGCTTTGAAAGAAACTGTCTTGGAGGAGTTTGTTGCTGTTGTTAACAGCTTATGGAGCTATAACTCACATATGACACAGTTCACCCACTTAAAATGTACAATTCAATGGTTTTTAGCATATTCACGGTGTTGTGCACCACAATCAATTTTAGAATATTTTCATCACCCTAAAAAGAAACCCTGTGGCTTTTAGCCATCATTCCCCAAACCCCTTATTCCTCCTATCCTTAGACAACCACTAGTCTTTTTTCTTGACAGAGCTTTCCCAAATTTGGCAACAATCCTAAAATTTTACATGACATTACAAAGAATGAGTTGTAAAGTTGGAAAAAATTTTTTTTTCTTAAACTTAATAACAACAACAAAATAAAAATTGGTCAACCATGCTAGAGGAAAGACAAAATTATTTCTCCGTTCTGTATGGATAAAAAAATATATGTGGATACTACTTTACAAAAAAATTGTCAAACAAGGAGAAAATAAAAGATTTTATAGCCTATTAATGAAGGAAGAACATTATAGATGTGTCAAGCAGTTAATTCATGAAAATATTATTGGGTCTTCCCCTCCCCCATGTTTTGTGATATTTATGGTAGTTGTCAGCTTTTTTAAAATTTGCAAATCATTGTGATTTCTGTCTAATTCTAAGTAAATATTTTCATACTTAATTTTTAATTGTAATTTTGAATTATTAAAAAATCCTGCCCCCAGATGTATAAGCTTCAAACCCCACAAAGCCCAGGCCCACCCATGACTAGTCCAAGAAGAATAACCTAAAGATAACGGCATTGGTGGTTTCCCAATAAATGGCCCAGCCAGGTCAACCAGCAGTGAAGCTCAAACTTGACAAACCCCACTCAGTGTTTACAATCAGCCTCATAATTCCATACTCTTAATCTGGAACAGATAACAAAGAAATACAAGACCCCTAAGGAAAGCCAAAATAGCACTTGGAAATTAAAAACAGTAGAGCAGAAATGAAAAACTCAGTGGAAGTTTAAAAAATAAAATTGAGAAAAACTCCCAGAAACTATAACATGTAAAATAAGGAAAGAAATAAGAACATTTGAGGATTGTTGCAGCCTATTCAATAAGTGAATAATAAGAATTCCTGAAAGATTGGTCTCAACCCATCTGGATCAAAGGAGAATGAAGAACACCAAGGTCACACGATAACTATGAGCCCGAGACAGAAAGGGCCACATGAACTAGAGACTTACATCATCCTGAGACCAGAAGAACTAGACAGTGCTCGGCCACAACCGATGACTGCCTTGACAGGGAACACAACAGAGAACTCCTGAGGGAGCAGTAGAACAGTGGGATGCAGACCCCAAATTCTCATAAAAAGATCAGACTTAATGGTCTGACAGACTAGAAGAATCCCGGCAGTCATGGTCCCCAAACCTGTTGGCCCAGGATGGGAACCATTCCCGAAGACTACTCATCAGACATGGAAGGGACTGTACAATGGACTGGAGAGAGATGCTGATGAAGAGTGAGCTACTTGTATCAGGTGGACACTTGAGACTGTATCGGCATCTCCTGTCTGGAGGGGAGATGGGAGGGTAGAGAGGGTTAGAAACTGGCAAAATGGTCACGAAGGGAGAGAGTGGGGGAAGGGAGCGGGCTGACTCATTAGGGGGAGAGTAAATGGGAGTACGTAGTAAGGTGTATATAAGCTTATATGTGACAGACTGACTTGATTTGTAAACTTTCACTTAAAGCACAATAAAAATTATTAAAAAAAAAAAAAAAATTCCTGAAAGAGAGAAAGAGGAAATAGAAAAATTTATCAATGTAACATTTCTGAAACTAAAGGAATGAGTTCCCAAGATTGAAAGGGATCATATTCTTTGGAGTATCATTGTAGTAAAATAGATCCATGTAAAGACACATGAGAGTAAAAATTTAAGGGACCGAGGACCAAAATTATTCTAAAACTTCTAGAGAAAGGAAGGGAAAGCAAACCATAAAGAAGAGATAAGGAATCAAATAGCCTTGGACTTCTCAACAACAACCCTGGAAATTAGAAACAATGGAAGTTTTTCTTCAAAACTGTAAGGAAAAAATGATTTCCAATTTAGGATTCTATTCGCAACCAAGCTATCACTCAAGTATGGCATAGAATGAATATATTTTTAGACAAGTCTCAAAAAATTTACTTGCTACTACCTTTTTCTCTGAAAGCCACCAGAGGATGTACTCCGCCGAAATTGAATAAGCCATGAAAGAGAAGATGTGGGATAGATACAGAGAACAAGAGATCCAGCATAGGTGAAATGTGGATGAAGTCTCTAGAGGGTAGTAAAGGGAGATCCCAGGATGAGAAGTGTGCATTTGGTGTAGAGGACAAGCCCATATTGGAGGGCTGTGACTGAGGAGAAAAACATCTTGAGAGCTACCATTATTTTTGCCTTCTGCAATTCTACTCTGTTTTCGGCCTGATGAAACTACTTGAGGATGTATTCCAGCAAAACAAAGGAGAAAACAAGAAAGGAAGATATGAGAACCAAGAAACAGGAAATCTAATGTAGGAGAAAAGCAAAGGGAATTTCATATGATGAGAGCAAAAGAAATTCTCAGGATGACAGCTATATAGTAGGCCTAAAAGCAAACAATACAGATAGAAAAGAAAGTCTCCAGCAGGTAAGTCAATAAGAAAAAAAAATAGAACTAGCTAACTACCTAATGGAACAGACCTCGCAGAAAAGTTGCAGTGAAAGGCACTGGGACAATGTGGTAAAACTTAGCAAACAATATGCACAAAGAAAACCAAGTAAATTAGTAAACAAGAAAATTATTGTAATTCAAGAAAAACAAGTTGAAAAAGAAATGTAATCAGAGTACACCACAATGTTCAGCTGTGGTTAATAACTGCAGAGGCACAATCAAATAAACACTGGATTCTATTATAAGCCTTTTAGTATATTTACCTTTAAAATATGTGTATTTACTAATTTGATAAAAATAAAATTAATTTAGAAAGAAGGGAGCAAGTAACCAATAGTGCAGATTGCCTGGGGAATATCAAATAAGAAAAAGGTTGGATTCGACAATTGAGGGAATTTAGTGAGGTATATGAGACTAGCTTCAACGAAGCAATGGAAATAGGAGATCCATCGAAGTGACAGACGAGAAGAAAAGGGGATGCACTGAGGGTAAACTATTTTTACTAAACCTGTTGCCATCAAGTCAATTCCAACTCATAGTGACCCTATAGGACAGAGTAGAATTGCCCCAGATGGTTTCAAAGGAGTGGCTGGTGAATTCAAACTGGTGACCTTTTGGTTACCAGTTGAGCTGTTAACCACTACACCACCAGGGCTCCATTTTTACAAGAAGCAAGATTGTAAAATGAGGGAGAGAGAAAGGGTACTATCTAGAGGGAGGTGCTGGTTTGATGATAGCAAACTACCAAACCCAGACTGAATTTTATCTCTTTGCTTTTAGTCTTTCTCAAATTGTCTTTCTAATGATCATTTCAAAGATTGGTTCAAAATGGCAGTTTCTTAGGAGCAGACCGGGTTCAGTGTTCACTCTGCTAAATTATCTAAGGCCAAAACCAAACCAAACCCGTTGCCATCAAGTAGATTCCGACTCATAGCGACCGTATAGAACAGAGAGAACTGCCCCATGGAGTTTCCAAGGACTGCCTGGTGGATTCGAACAGCTGACTTTTTGGTTAGTAGCTGTAGCACATCACCACTATGCTACCAGGCAGTGGTTCTTAAAATATGGTCCACAGATCCCTAGGAGTCCCCAAGACCCATTCAGGGTCTGTAAAGTCAAAACTATTTTCATAAAATATATTATTTGTCTTTTCCACTGTGTTGGCATTTGTGCTGATGGTGCAAAAACGATGACGGGTCAAACTGCCGGCACCTGAGCACAAATCAAGACAGTAGCACCAAATTATCCTAGCAACCATTGTGTTATTCACTGCCACGCACAGGCAGTTAAAACAAAACTCTAGATTAGTTTAAGAATGTTCTCAATGAACAAAAATTATTAATACTGTTACCTTGACTCTTGAGAACACATCTTTTGAACAGTCTGTGTAACCAAACAGGAAGTCCACATAACGTGCTTCTGCTGCTTACTAAGTGCAGTGGTTCTCTCTAGGAAATGAACTTCTGCAGTTGTTGTGAACTGAACTCACTGCTTTTTTCAGTTTTTTTTTTGTTTGTTTGTTTTACCTTGAAAGAACAACCGACCGGCAAATACTAATATTCTGACATGGATATTTGGCAGTCACTTCTCAAAAATGAATGAAGTAAGCTTGTCTCTTCAATGGAAACAACTGAAGTATTGTTGCCAAAAATAAAATTAGAGCTTTCAGCAGAAAATTAGAATTTTGAAAGATTTTTATCTACCACTGTGAGCTTGACAACTTCCCAATAATTAAAGATTTTTTCTGATGAGATTGGAAGTAAAATAAACAAATGTGATTTTTTTGTTATATAATAAATTGTATCAACATTTGGAGTATCTGCATAACTCAGTGAACCAATATTTTCCAAATGACCAATGCATGATGTTATAAAATTATACATAGGTAAAATATCCACTCAAAATCCAAGAGAGACTAATGGTTTTTTTTTTTTTTGTAGTTTTGTTTGTTTGTTTATAATTTTTATTGTGCTTTAAGTGAAAGTTTACAAATCAAGACAGTCTCTCACACAAAAACTTAGGTACACCTTGCTACATACTCCCAATTACTCTCCCCGTAATGAGACAGCCCACTCCTTCCCTCCACTCTCTCTATTTGTGTCCATTTCGCCAACTTCTAACCCCCTCTACCCTCTCATCTCCCCTCCAGGCAGGAGATGCCAACATAGTCTCAAGTGTCCACCTGATCTGAGAAGCTCACTCCTCACCAGCATCCCTCTCCAACCCATTGTCCAGTCCAATCCATGTCTGAAGAGTTGGCTTTGGGAATGGTTCCTGTCCTGGGCCAACAGGATGTCTGGGGGCCATGACCACCGGGGTCCTTCTAGTTTTAGTCAGACCATTAAGTCTGGTCTTTTTATGAGAATTTGGGGTCTGCATCCCACTACTCTCCTGCTCCCTCAGGGGTTCTCTGTTCTGTTGGCTGTCAGGGCAGTCATTGGTTGTAGCCGGGCACCATATAGTTCTTCTGGCCTCAGAATGATGTAGTCTCTGGTTCATGTGGCCCTTTCTGTCTCTTGGGCTCGTAATCGCCTTGTGTCCTTGGTGTTCTTCATTCTCCTTTGATCCAGGTGGGTTGAGACCAACTGATGCATCTTAGATGGCTGCTTGCTAGCGTTTAAGACCCCAGACGCCACTCTTCAAAGTGGGACGCGGAATGTTTTCTTAAAAGATTTTATTATGCCAGTTGATTTAGATGTCCCCTCAAACCATGGTCCCCAGACCCCTGCTCCTGCTACTCTGGACTTCAAAGCATTCAGTTTATTCAGGAAACTGCTTTTGTTTTAGTCCAATTGTGCTGACCTCCCCTGTATTGTGTGTTGTCTTTCCCTTCACCAACATCTACTATCTAATTAGTGAATACACCCTCCCCCCTCCCTCCCTCCCTCCCTCCCCCCCTCCCCACTCTTGTAACCACAAAAGAATGTTTTCTTCTCAGTTTAAACTATTTCTCAAGTTCTTATAATAGTGGTCTTATACAATATTTGTCCTTTTGTAACTGACTAATTTCACTCAGCATAATGCCTTCCAGGTTCCTCCATGTAATGAAACGTTTCACAGATTCATCACTGCTCTTTATCGATGTGTAGTATTCCATTGTGTGAATATACCATAATTTATTTATCCATTCATCTGTTCTTTGGCACCGTGGTTGCTTCCATCTTTTTGCTATTGTAAACAGTGCGGCAGTAAACATGGGTGTGCATATATCTGTTGGTGTAAAGGGTCTTATTTCTCTAGGATATATTCAGAGGAGTGGGATTGCTGGATCGTATGGTAGTTCTATTTCTACCTTTTTAAGGAAGTGCCAAATCTATTTCCAAAGTGATCATACCATGTAACATTCCCATCAGCAGTGTATAAGTGTTCCAATCTCTCCACAGCCTCTCAACATTTATTATTTTGTATTTTTTGGATTAATGCCGGCCTTTTGGCCTTTTTTGTTGGAGTGAGATGAAATCTCATAGTAGTTTTGATTTGCATTTCTCTAATGGCTAATGATCGTGAGCATATCCTCATATATCTGTTAGCTACCTGAATGTCTTCTTTAGTGAAGTGTCTGTTCATATCTTTTGCCCATTTTTAATTGGGTTGTCTTTTTGTTTTTTTGCAGTATCATGTAGATTTTAGAGATCAGGTGCTGATCGGACATGTCATAGCTAAAAACTTTTTCCCAGTCTGTAGGTAGTCTTTTTACTCTTTTGGTGAAGTCTTTGGATGAACATAAGTGTTTGATTTTTAGGAGCTCCCAGTTATCTAGTTTTTCTTCTACGTTCTTTATAATGTTTTCTATACTGTTCATGCCATGTACTAGGGCTCCTAACATTGTCCCTATTTTTTCTTTCATGATCTTTATTTTTTCAGATTTTATATTTAGGTCTTTGATCCATTTTGAGATTGTTTTTGTGCATGGAGTGAGGTATGGGTCTTGTTTCATTTTTTTGCAGATGGATATCCAGTTATGCCAGCACCATTTGTTAAAAAGACTGTCTTTTCCCCATTTAACTGTTTTGGGGACTTTCTCAAATGTCAAGTGCTTATAGGTGGGTGGATTTATGTCTGGATTCTCAATTCTGTTCCACTGCTTTATGTATCTGTTGTACCAGTACCAGGCTATTTTGACTACTGTGGCAGTATAATAGGTTCTAAAATCAGATAAAGTAAGGCCTCCCACTTTCTTCTTCTTTTTCAGTAATGCTTTACTTATCTGGGGCCTCTTTCCCTTCCAAATGAAGTTGGTGATTTGTTTCTCCATCTCAATAAAGAATGTCTTTGGAATTTGGATCGGAATTGCATTAAATGTATAGATCGCTTTTGGGAGAATAGACATTTTTATAATGTTAAGTCTTCCTGTCCATGAGCCAGGTATGTTTTCCCACTCGTGTAGGTCTCTTTTGGTTTCTTGCAGAAGTGTATTGTAGTTTTCTTTGTATAAGTCTTTTACATCTCTGGTAAGATTTATTCCTAGGTATTTTATCTTCTTGGGGGCTACTGTAAGTGGTATTGGTTTGGCGATTTCCTCTTCGATGTTCTTTTGTTGGTGTAGAGGAATCCAAATGGTTTTTGTATGTTTATCTTGTATCCTGATACTCTGCTGAACTCTTCTATAAGTTTCAGTAGTTTTCTTGAGGATGCCTTAGAGTTTTCTGTGTATAAGATCATGTTATCTGCAAATAGAGATTTTACTTCTTCCTTGCCAATCTAAATGCCCTTTATTTCTTTGTCTAGCCTAACTGCTCTGGCTAGGGCCTCCAACACAATGTGGAATAAGAGTGGTGATAAAGGGCATCCTTTTCTGGTTCCCTTTCTCAAGGCAAATGCTTTCAGGCATTTAGGATGATTTAGGATGATGTTGGCTGTTGGCTTTGTATAAATGCCCTTTATTAAGTTGAGGAATTTTCCTTCTATTCCTATTTTGCTGAGAGGTTTTATCATGAATTGGTATTGAACTTTGTCAAATGACTGTTCTGCATCAATTCATAAAATCGTGATTCTTGTCTTTTGTTTTATAGATTACATTAATTGTTTTTCTAATGTTGAACCATCCCTGCATACCTGGTATGAATCCCACTTGGTCATGGCAAATTATTTTTTTGATATGTTGTTGAATTCTATTGGCTAGAATTTTTTTGAGGATTTTTGCATCTATGTTCATGAGAGATATAGGTCTCTAATTTTCTTTTCTTGTGGTGTCTTTACCCGGTTTTGGTATCTGGGATATGGTGGCTTCATAGAATGAGTTTGGTAGTATTCCGTCCTTTTCTACGCTCTGAAATACCTTTAGTGGTAGTGGTGTTAACTCTTCTCTGAAAGTTTGGTAGAATTTTGCAGTGAAGCTGTCCGGACCAGGGCTCTTTTTGTTGGGAGTTTTTTTGGTTGCCTTTTCAATCTCTTCTTTTGTTATGGGTCTATTTAGTTGTTCTACCTCTGTTTGTGTTAGTTTAGGTAGGTAGTGTGTTTCTAGGAATTGATCCATTTCTTCTAGGTTTTCAAATTTGTTTGAGTACAGTTTTTCATAGTAATCTGATATGATTCTTTTAATTTCAGTTGGGTCTGTTGTAATATCACCCATCTCATTTCTTATTTGGGTTATTTGCTTCCTCTTCTGTTTTTCTTTTGTCAGTTTGGCCAGTGGTTTATCAATTTTGTTGATTTTTTTCAAAAAACCAGCTTTGGGTCTTGTTCTTTCAACTGTTTTTCTGTTTTCTATTTCATTTAGTTCAGCTCTAATTTTTATTATTTGTTTTCTTCTGGTGCCTGAGGGTTTCTTTTGTTGTTCTCTTTCTATTTGTTCAAGCTGTAGGGATAATTCTTTGATTTTGGCCCTTTCTTCTTTTTGTATGTGTGCATTTATTGATATAAATTGGCCTCTGAGCACTCTTTTGCTGTGTCCCAAAGGTTCTAATAGGAAGTGTTTTCACCCTCATTGGATTCTCTGAATTTCTTTATTCCATCCTTAATGTCTTCTATAATCCAGTCTTTTTTGAGCAGAGTATTGTTCAGTTTCCAAGTGTTTGATTTCTTTTCCCTGCTTTTCCTCTTATTGATTTCCACTTTATGGCCTTATGGTCAGAGAAGATGCTTTGTAATATTTCAATGTTTTGGATTCTGCTAAGGTTTGTTTTATGACCTAATATGTGGTCTATTCTAGAGAACGTTCCATGTGCACTAGAAAAGAAAGTATAGTTGGTTGCTGTTGGGTAGAGTGTTCTGTATATGTCTAAGAGGTCAAGTTGGTTGATTGTGGCATTTAGATCTTCCATGTCTTTATTGAGCTTCTTTCTGGATGTCCTGTCCTTCACCGAAAGTGGTGTGTTGAAGTCTCCTACTATTATTGTGGAGCTGTCTATCTCACTTCTCAATGCTGATAGAGTTTGTTTTATGTATCTTGCAGCCCTGTCATTGGGTGCAAAAATATTTAAGATGGTTATATCCTCTTGGTGTATTGTCCCTTTAATCATTATATAGTGTCCTTCCTTATCCTTTCTGATGGATTTAACTTTAAAGTCCATTTTGTCAGAAATTAATATTGCCACTCCTGCTCTTTTTTGATTGTTGTTTGCTTGATATATTTTTTTCTATCCTTTGAGTTTTAGTTTGTTTGTGTCTCTAAGTATAAGGTGTGTCTCTTGTAGACAGCATATAGACGAATCTTGTTTTTCAATCCATTCTGCCACTCTCTGTCTCTTTATTGGTGCGTTTAGTCCATTTACATTCAGGGTAATTATGGATAGGTATGAATTTAGTGCTATTTGTTTGATGTCTTTTTTTGTGTGTTGTTGACAGTTTCTTTTTCCCACTTAATTTTATGTGCTGAGTTGATTTTCTTTATATATTGTCCTTTCCTCATATTTGTTGTTGTTGATTTTGTTTCTGCTGAGTCTCTATTTTCCCCTTGTATTTTATTTTGTTAAGTAGGATAGTTTGTCTCCTTTGTGGTTATCTTATTATTTACCCCTATTTTTCTAAATGTAAAACTTAACTTTTATTCCTTTGTATCATCGTATCTTCGTCTCCACATGGAAGGTATATGATTACATTCCTTAGCCCCTGTATATTATTTTAATGTTGCCTTCTTTTATATAATAACATCACTGTTATCCTGTTTTGAGTTTTTTTTTTTTTTTTAAATCTTGCTTTGTTTTTTTGGATCTCCCTGTCTGGGTTGACTTCTGGTTGCTCTGCCCAGTGTTCTAGTCTTGGGTTGATACCTGATATTATTGATTTTCTAACCAAAGAATGCCCTTTAGTATTTCTTGTAGTTTTGGTTTGGTTTTTATGAATTCCCTCAACTTGTGTTTATCTGGAAATGTGTTAATTTCACCTTCATATTTAAGAGACAGTTTTGCTGGATATATGATTCTTGGCAGGCAATTTTTTTCGTTCAATTTTTTAAATGTGTCATCCCATTGCCTCCTTGCCTACATGGTTTCTGCCGAGTAGTCCGAGCTTACTCTTACTGGCTCTCCTTTGTAGGTGACTTTTCATTTATCCCTCGCTGCTCTTATACCTCTCTTTATCTTTGGTTTTGGCAAGTTTGATTATAATATGTCTTGGTGACTTTCTTTTAACATCTACCTTATGTGGAGTTCGATGAGCATTTTGGATAGATATCTTTCACAATATCAGGGAAGTTTTCTGCCAACAAATCTTCAACAATTCTCTCTGTATTTTCTGTTATCCCTCCCTGTTCTGGTACTCCAATCATTCATAGGTTATTTCTTTTGATAGAGTCCCACATGATTCTTAAGGTTTCATTTTTTTTAATTCTTTTATCTGATTTTTCTTCAAATATATTAGTGCCAAGTGATTTATCTTCGAGTTCAGAAATTCTAGCTTCTATTTGCTCAGTTCTGCTCCTCTAACTTTCTATTGAGTTTTCTACTTCTGTAATTTTATTTTTAAACTTCAGAATTTCTGATTGCTCTCTGTCTATGGATTTTTCCAGCTTGTTAAACTTTTCATTATGTTCCTGAATAATCTTTCTAATTTCTTTAATTGCTTTATCTTTGTGTTCCTTGGCTTGTTCTGTATATTGCCTGTTTTCCTTCCCGATGTCTTGAGGGGTTCTGTATATTAAACTTTTGTGTTCTGCATCTGGTAATTCCAGGAATGCACTTTCATCTAGAAGATCCCTGGATTCTTTGTTTTGAGAGCCTGTTGAGGTGATCATGATCTGTTTCTTTATGTGAGTTGATATTGACTGTTGTCTCTGAGCCATCTATAAGTTATTGCATTAGTTTATGCTTGCTTACTGTGTCGTAGCTGCTTGCTTTGTTTAGATTTGGTATATCCCAATGGGTTGCTTGAGTTAGCTAGCTTGGTTATTTTCGCCTTGGGAACTCTGATGTCCTTTCCCCAGCTGGCTAGAGCTGTTATTAGGTATATCAGGCTAGGAGTCCATTCAGTTTTCTTGTATGAATTCAGCTCAGGTATCCAGGTAGCTGATCATCACATGTGTGGTACAGGCTCTGTCCTACAGTCTTAGAGGGGCAGGGATGATTGGCGTATATACCAGTATCTGATTGCAGCAGGTGGTCATGCTCAGAACAAGGCAGGGGGCTGAGAACCGATCCCTGAGTGTCTCTGAGGAAAACGCGTCCCTGTTCCCTAGAGCATGCAGGTGGATGGGTTCTGCAGAGGGACCATGGGCACCCAAAGTTTTTGGTTGTAAGGGCTGGGAGGTACCAGTTATCTGTGGACCCCTGTCACGGGTGACTGGGTGACCTGAGTGGAGCTACCAGTCCTTAGGTCCCTGATGTGAGTAGGTGAGGACCTTGTTTAATAGGCAAAGCAATATCAAACATCAAACACCCACCTTTCAACCGCACAGCTAAAACATTTGGAGTCTGCCAGCAAGGGCCTATTCTCCCGAAATAGGCCCACACAGGTCCACGCAGAAGGGAAAGGTGCTCAAGGTCCACGGACGGTTTATACCTAAACAGGAGCCGCTTTTGTCCTGAGCTCCCCCATTTAATGGAGGTAGCAAATTATCTTTTCCTCCCAGTTGCAAATTTTTCCCTTCCCCATGGCCGGGAGGGTGGCTCTACGTGTTCTACAGGGCCTATCTCAGGCCCAGGGATTCAGCCACTGAAGCCGGCTTAGGGGTGGGGGGGGGGGGGCACAGTAAAATATATGCAAGTACTTAGCTTTTGCCGAGAACACCGTTCTTCTCAGGTTCCAGAGGTGTGAGTGGTCTCTGTGACTGGCTGCTTCTCCCTGAGGAAACTGCAGCCCAATGCTGGTACCAGCCCACCACCAGCGCCACTCCGGGAGTGGTGACTGAGGGCTCCCTGCAATTCAGGTCCAGTAACTCCTCTCCACTTCTGAAGGGTCTCTTCGTTGTCTAAGCTTGCCTTTGATGCTCAGGGGTCCCCGCTTGTCACAAATATACTCATTTCACTTGTTTTTTCAGGTCTTTGTTGTAAAGAGGGCTCGCCAAAAGCATCTATTCTGCCATCTTGGCTCTGCCTCTATTTTAAATTTTTAAGTTTGTATATAGGATCAAAGACTAGCCACAGTTATCCAAGCAAGTTATTAAAATACCCCCCTCACTTTTCCAACTACCTAACTGTGTAAGGCTGAATTTTCACATATTTCAACCAAACCAACTGACCACAACAGATTGCAGAAGCAGGTGTGAGAAGGCAGCCACCTTCAATGAAGCCACATTAAAGAGATTTGCAAAATATAAAACAATGCCTTTCTTCTCACTAGTTTTTAAAAATATAGCTATTTTTCATAAGAATATATTATCCATGTTAACATATAATGGATTTCTTATTATTTTAAAATCAATTTATAAGTTTTTTTCATTTTCTCAATTGTAATTTCTAATAATGGAAATGTCAACAGCTATTATCCAGGTGGATCCCTGGTGGCAAAGTGGTTAAGAGCTCAGGCTGCGAACCAAAAGGTTGGCAGTTCAAATCCACTATCTGCTCCTTGGAAACCTTACGGGGTACTTCTACTCTGTCGTATAGGGTTGCTGAATCGGAGTCAACTTGACAGCAATGAGTTAATTGGTATTATCCAGATAAACAGAAGTTCTTTCATGTCCCCTATAATTGTTAAGAGTGAAAAGGAGTCCTGAGACCAAAAAGCTTGAGAATCACTAATGCAAGCCTCTACGTGCCACTGTGAGCGATGTCATTGTTAGGTGCAGTTGAGTCGATTTCAACTCATGGAGACCCCACGTAACAGGGTAGAGCTGCCCCAGAGGGTTTTCTTGGCTGTAATCTTTATGGAAGCAGATCACCAGGTCTTTCTCCCGAGGAGCCACTTAGTGGGTTCAAACTGCCAAGCTTTTGGTTAGCAGCCAAGCACTTAACCATTTGTGCCAACAGGGCAATAGTTACAGATATTAGAACAGTGACTCGGGGACTAAAAGAGCTGCCATTCACAATTTTTTTTTAACAGAGAAGGAAAATGTATTCAGGATTTCCAAAATCTTAGTACTGTGGATTTAAACAGTTATTGTATTAACTTCAATTTAGATATTGGCTAATCAGTGTTTACCTGTACAAGAATTTTCTTCTCTGAGCCTCAGTTGTATCACATATAAAACGGACATAAGATTTGCTTCCTAATGAAACCTTAATTTCATTTACTCTGATGAAAGCAGAAGGCAATCATGCTTTGGAATATCTCTACCAGAATGTAATTATTCATCTCTAGCCCCTCAAGGTATTTCTTGTCTACTGGCATTGGTCATTATATCTGCCATCCAAATTAAAAGGAACCATGGTGTTGCAGAGGTTAAAGTGATCAGCTGCTAACCAAAAAGTCAACGGTTCAGAGAAAGATGTGGCAGTCTGCTTCCATAAAGATTTACAGCCTTGGAAACCCTATGAGGCAATTCTAATCTGTCCTACAGGGTCACTATGAGTCAGAATTGACTCGACAGCAGTGGGTGTAGTTTTCTGGTTATCCAAATTAAACATGTGGTTTCTATTTTTAATTGCTTCAGGGTATTGGAAGGCATAATTGATAAGTGTTGGCCAACGACTTTGAAGATGAAAAATACTATGTAATTATCACCATGAGAAAATTACTTTCCACGCACTTGGCGAAAATCATGCTTGAGCTTACAGAATTAAATTTTAACCTTAAGGGCTTCTGGTATGAACATGTTGGCATAGGTCTAGCGTCTTTCTTTTTCTTCTCTTTTAAATTATACACAAGCAACAAGAAGGTTGAACAAAATAGTAAACTCAGTGTTCAGCAAAATTGGGAGCAGATATAATTAATAGCCTTCGAAATATGAATCACGGCTGCTAAGAGCAGTTGAGATTACACAAAAGCCATATAGGAAGAGATGGCAAAGAGAGATGAGGCTTAACAGCAGCTGAATGCAGGAAGCATCAGCAAGCATACACTTCATAAGGTGAGGGACTCACCATGAAGTGTAGGTGTGTATCTCTTCTTGTTAAGGGCCAGTAGAGGATTTGAGTGAGCAGGACAGGTGGCAGTAGCTCTCCTGGAACCTGATTTATGTCAGCATAGCAGAGTATTAACCACAGAAGCCATTTTTCCGGGAAGCACTGTCTCTGTAACAACAGAAGTGAGAGCCTTGGGCAATAAAACCTGAAGGGCTACCTTTAGCCTCTCCCCACACAGTCAAATTACTGTTTTAAAGTAACTTGAAATAATTCCTCTCTGTGTGGTTATGTCATCAACTCAACACCCTGGTGTCTTAGGCTGGGTTTTCTAGAAAGGCAAAACCAGTGAGACAAATATATATATATATATATATATATATATATATATATATATATATATATATATATATATATATATATATATATATATATATATGCAGGTATGCATGCATGCATGTAATTATATCGATGGCACTGCGTTTTCTGGGTTATATATATATATATATAATTGGAAACCCTGGTGGCATAGTGGTTAAGTGCTACAGCTGCTAACCTAACGGTCAGCAGTTCAAATCCATCAGGCGCTCCTTGGAAACTCTATGGGGCAGTTCTACTCTGTCCTATAGGGCCGCTATGAGTCAGAATCGACGGCAGTGGGTTTTTATATATATATATGTATAGAGAGAGAGAGAAAGAGAAAGAGAATGATCTCAAGGAAATGTCTCACAACGATTATAGAGGCTGACAAGTCCCGAGTCCATCAGGCTAGAGGCTTCTACTGACTCACATAGCTACTATAGCTAAAGGGGTGGACAAACCCAAGATCAGCATGTCAAACAGCAGGCCGCTGGCTCACAGGCTGTGGAGGCCGAGGAACCCCAAGATTGGCAAGTAAGATGACAGGCCACTGGATCACAGGCTGCAGAGGATGATGAACCCCAAGATTGGTAGGTAAGCTACTAGCTCATGTCCCAAGAATCAGAGGTCAGATGATGACAAGCTAGATGCAGGATCCAGAGTGAGCAAAATCCAGCAAGCTTTACCAGAATGTCTATATGTATTGGATGGAGGCCACGCCCCAAGGAAACTCCCTTTCAACTGATTGGCTGCTCATCAGATCTCATCATGGAGGTGATTACATTATATCAGAGCTCATCATGGACGTGATTACATCATTATATAACTGCCAGACTGCATCGTAACTGCTAAACAACTGAGAATTATGGCCCAGCCAAGTTGACACAATCTTAACCATCACAGTCCACCTCTTGTCAGCTTGGCACCTGTACACAACTCCTTAAACTGTACATAATCTCTAAATAAAGATGATGATAAAGTTATGCTTGCACCTAACATGATATAACTAACATGAGTACAATGGAAAATGCACCAGCGCTGTTTGCACCTTTTATTTTATAAGTGAAGAAAACAAAAATATTTGATGCACACATACAAAGAAGAAATACTCATAACAATTACAGTCCTCATTTCTGCAACTGGTCAATGGTCGTAGCTGGTATTTAGAACTACCTTCTTCCACCCCCCATTCTGTATTCCCTTTACCCTCTACAAGCACCTCAGCTGGTCATGGTTCTTTGCCTGGTGGGGTGACCAGGCAAATCTTTATCCTGAAGGGTCTGGGCCTTTAGTAGTCATGTCAGAATTGAGATGCTCTAGTTTTCCATTGACTTTAATCACAGGGCATAGTAGTACTAAGAGATGTCCTAAGGGATCTGTTCTATTCCAGACATATTTTTCTTTACCTCCATTATGTAGTATCAATCCAATTTCCTCTTAGTAATCAGGAGCAATCACACCAGCCAGTATGGTAACTACCTTCTTTGCCTGTTGATCCAGAGGCATGAGAGTCCAAAGTGGCCAGGTGGCATTCTTAACTTCCAGTTCAGTGGAATTAGTATTGTGTCTCCTGCTGGGAGCATTCCCCCGTTTGGAACTAAGACCTCTAGACCCACAGAGTATAGGGTTGTGGGAACAGGATGCAAAAATCTTGCGAATGAGTCACTACGGGTAATAGAGAGTGGTGTCATTCCCATTTCCACCCCTTGATTCCTGGATCCATGAGTCCTGGCAATGGGCGAAACCACTCTGTATATTGGACACTAGTTTAGAGCATATACAGCCTCCTAGAGAACATTGCCCCAACCCTGCAAGGTATTGCTACCTAGCTGGTGTCATAATTGTGTCTTTAGAAGGCCATTCCATTATTCTGTCGAGCCAGCTGTTTCAGGATGGTGGAGAACATGGTAAGACCAGTGCATTCCATGAGCATGGGCCCATTGCCACACCTCATTTGCTGTGAAGTGAGTCTCTTGATCCAAGGCAATCCTATATGGGATACCATGATGGTGGATAAGGCATTCTGTAAGTCCATGGATCGTAGTTTTGCCAGAAGCATTACATGCAGAGAAGGCAAATCCGTATCCAGAGTGTCTATTCCAGGAAGAACAAAATGCTGCCTTTTCCATGATAGAAGTGGTCCAGTGCAATTAACTTGCCTCCAGGCTGTTGGCTGATCACCTCGAGGAATGGAGCCATATTAGAGACTCAGCGTTAGTCTCTACTGCTGGCAGATTGAGCATTCAGCAGTGGCTGTAGCCAAGTCAGCCTTGGTGAGTGGAAGTCCATGTTGCTAACCCCATGCATAACCTCCATCCATGCCACCATGGCCACTTTGTTCATGAGTCCATTGGGCAATGATAGGAGTGGTTGAGGAAAAAGGATGACTGATTTCCACAGAGCACGTCATCCTATCCATTTTAATTTTTTTTTTTTTTTGTCAAGGTGACCCCTTGGTGAGCATTCACATGAGACACAAATATCTTCACTTCTTTGGCACATTCGGAGAAGTCTATCCACATACCTCTTCCCCATACCTCCTTGTCACCAATTTTCCAATCATTTCCTTCCATATCGCTGACCATCCAGGCAAACCATTGACAATAGCCAATGAATTAGCATACAATCCCACATCTGGCCATTTAGCCTTCCAAGCAAAGTGAACAATCAAGTGCACTGCTCAAAGTTCTCCCAATTGGGAGGATTTCCCTTCACCACTGTCTTTCAGGGAGGTCCCAGAAAGGGGTGTCAGTGCTGCCACTGTATACTTTGGAGTGGTGGCTGCATGTTGTACAGAACCATCTGTAAACCAGGCACAGGTTTTTTCTTCCTCAATCAACTGATCATAAGGAACTCCCCATGAAGCCATAGGTGCAGACTGGGAGAGGGGGGATATGTGACAGAAGTGGAGACCATGGGGCATTTGAGCCACTTCTTCATGCAACTTACTTGTTCATTCAGGTCCTGCTCAGGCCCGATCTTGTGTATACCACTTCCATTTAATGATGGGGTGCTGCTGTGCACATCTGACTTTATTACTATGTGGTTCAGACAACACCCATTTCGTGATTGGCAGACTCATCCTTTCTCCACCTCGTCTTTTCAGTTGACAATATATCCTAGAGATCACTTCATAGCAGTAAATAGAGATATTGCTCCTTCCTTTTTATAGCTGCACCATCATTGATTTAACCAATATCTTATTCATTGATTTTGGATTTTTTACAGTTACATGTAGTGCTACAATTAACAGTCTTGCTTTCTTTTTTTTTAATTTTTGCCAATATGTTTTTGAGCTCTCTCTGCTTTACTATTTGTTGAAAAATATGGCCTCATACTTTTGCTGGCTCTGTTCCCCTTCTCTATTGGGCCCTCTGCTTCCTTCATCCCTAGAGTCTCTGTTCTGTTCAATTTGGATCCTATTCCCAGCTGTTCTCTTTAGCGTGGGGCTCTGTCTTGGAAGAGAACTTGGGCTTATTAGGTTTGAGAATTCATAGGGCCCAGGTTGCCCCAGCACCTAACCAACCTTACCCACAAATAAACCTGTTGCCAATAAAGCAGTTCCGACTCATAGCAACCCTATAGGACAGGGCAGAGCTGCCCCATAGGGTTTCCAAGGAGCAGCTGGTCGATTTGAATTGCCGTCCTCTTGGTTAGCAGTCACTTAACCACTGCACGACCAGAGCCCCTACCCACAAATAAAAAATAGGAACCTGCAAAGTGCCCTCTCAGTTTGGGCTGCAGTTCTTAAGGTGACTGCTGAGCTTTCTGTGCGTGTGTGTGCGGGTTTGGGTTCTTCAGCTTGCAGGACCATCAGCAGTCCCTTGCCTTCCCTCCACAGTGACTAATACTCCAAAGATCTTATTGCTCGCAGCAATTCATTCCACCTGCTTGTATTTTGGGGTGCACAGGAATACCTTGCATGTAGTCTGGAGATCTACTTCCGGAAAGTCAGCCATTGAAAATCCCTGGAGCGCAGTTCTGCTCTGACACACACCGGGTCTTCATGAGTCAGAGTCAGCTCCGCAATAACTGGCTTTATTTGTTGTTGTTGTTTAGTTTTGTTGAAAATGGCTTGGTCAATTCTTTGGTTTTACTCACAACATTGCTCTTAATTAGAACAATGCACATTAAAGCTCAACTGAGAATATGCAGGAAACCTTTGTATATCCTTACAATTTTCTATCAGTTTTAACCTATATCAAAATTAAAAGTTACCCCCAAAATAAATAAATGAATAAAATAAGCAGATACCATTTTTCACTCAACAACTTGGCAAAAATCCAAAAGTGTGATACTATACGTTCTTGACAAGGCTGTGGGAAAACAGGCCCACTCATACATCGCTAGTGGGAATTTGGCACAATATATTTCAAATGTATATACACCTTTTGACCCAGCAGTTCAACTTCCAGGAATTTATCCTACAAATACACTTGCACATGTGTCCAATGATGTATAAACAATGTTATTCATTGCAGTGAAACAAAAGTAATAGCAAAAATTTGGAGAACAACCTAAATGCCCATCCGTAGAGACTGGTTTAATAAATTATGCTGCATCCTTTCAATGGAAAGAATGAACACGCTTTCTATATCAACAAAAACAGAAAGGCCTCTAAGATATTAATAGAAGAAAAAGTACAGAACAATGTATACATACCAATTTCTAAAATAAATAAAGGGATGATGTAATAGAAATATATATTCCTGTTTATGTATATTTGCCAAGCATGCCTCTGGAGGGCCAGAGAAAGAGGAATTAATTTTTGGAACTGATTTCTGATAGAGTTGTGGCTTTCCCTTAGGCACATCTAGTCCCCTTGTCAATCTCACCGTGTGCCTGGTGACTGGACACGTTCCAGTTCTGCCAGGAAGCCTCACTGTGCAGCCCCCGCAGTTCAAAATATACAGCCTCTCTTGTCTGCCATTCCCCCCTGACTGACTAATTTGTCTCATAGTTACTGTCATTCTGATAGTATTGGGATGATAACACCACCTTTTTTCTGAAAGCAATTTCAAATGTAATTGCTTTCTGAGGGAATATATTCACATGGTTCAGAAATAAAAACAAACTTTCTGCAGCCTGTCGTCCTAGGATAAGATTTGGAGTCTCCTCGCTGTCCTTGTTTCTTTCTTTGGGACATAGGGCAGTGAGTCAGTGTCTCTCCGAAGGTGTACTTCCCATCTGCAATGCTAAGTAGCAGACCAGACTGGAGGTTTCGCCTGCCTGTGCTGGATACCCTGTTTCTACTAACGCAGCCGATCTGAACAAACCACACTAAGGCAACAGTGACTCAAGTACCCCCACCTCTTCATCGGTATTTCAAAAAAGGCAGCTCGAAAGGGTGACACTTAACTTCATCAGAACTAAGCTTTAATGGAAAAGTTCAGACTCTCTGAAAAGAGATTAAAAAAACAAACAAATAAACACATTGCCGTGGAGCTGATTCTGACTCACGGTGACCCAGTGTGTTACAGAATAGAACTGCTCTGTAGGGTTTTCTTGGCTGTAATCTTTACAGAGGTAGATTGCCATGGTGCTACTGAGTAGGTTCGAACTGCCAACCTTTAGGTTAGTAGTTGAGTGCAAAGCATTTGTGCCATCCAGGGACCTCTGGAAAGGATTGGAGGGGTATTTGAGGGGGAGGCTAGGGCCTTCTTTTTGTCCCTTAAATCACACGATTGTTTAAAATAAAAAAAGTGAAATTATAAGTGGCATCGATAAGTGTGGTGGGAGAGCTAGCCTTAGTAAACGTGCAGATGGAAGCTTCCCAAGAGGCAGCTGGGCAAGCGGAAGTGAATAATGGCTGGGTGTAGTACAGTGATGTGTGGAAACCACAGGGAACCGCCTCTCCACACAGCATTAGCTTGTCATTGGGGTCCCCACCATGCTGTCCCTCATGTATCCAGTGCTTCACCAGGCCTTTACCCAGGCCTCCTACTCTCAGAAGGAGTCCTGGTAGTGCAGTGGTTAAGCACTCGGCTGCTAACCATATAGGTCAGTGGTTCAAACCCACCAGCCACTCTGCAGATAATAGGGCAATGAGTTTGGTTTGGTTTTTCCTACCCTCTGGAATCAGCTACAAGTCCCACCAGTGGTGAAGTGACTGCCAGTTTGAGAAAGAAAGAGGAGGGATGTGGGCCCAGACCAGGTCACCTTCCCTGACCGCCCAGCCCACTGCCATCACCCCTTCCTCTGAGCTTTGCTCCCTTGACAATGATGTCCAGGGTTGCCTGTGAGGGCTAGTTCTATGTTTCGACTTGGCTAGACCAGGGTGTCCAGTTGTTTTGGGCAAGTGCCAGTCTAGATGCTGCTATGAAAGTATTTATACATGGTTAACATTTACAGTATTTAAGTAAAGCAGATGTCCCTGGAAAATGTGAGTGAGCCTCATTAAACCCATTGAAGGCTTTAAAGTAAAAACTAAAAGGAGAAGAAATTCTCCCTCAAGACTGTAACATAGATATCCCGCTGAATTTTCAGACCAGTGCCTGGCCTACTAATTTCAGACACAAGGCTGCTGGAATTTCCAGCCAGCCTCCACAATCACATGAGCGCCAACTCCTTAAAATAAACCTCCCTCTCTCTGTATGTATGTTATGTACTTACATACGTGTGTGTGAGTTTATATATGTGGAGTCCCTGGGTGGTACAAACAGTTAATGTGCTCAGCTGCTAACCAGAAGGTTAGCAGTTTGAGTTCACCCAGAGGCTCCTTGGAAGAAACCCCTGGTCATCTACTTCTGAAAAAATCAGCCATTGAAAACCCTGATGTCTCCCATCAGTTCTGTTTTTCTGGAGAATGCTGGCCAATACACTGCCACAGTGTACAGCACCAGGGAGTGCCATTCTCATGGCATTCTCTGTGTGGGCACAGAGCCTGTGCCATTTCTGGGCACAAGCACATGGGTCTGGTCATGTTCTGTGTATGAGTTTGTCTTACTACCTCAGCTAGACTGAACTCCTTGAGGAATGTGGGACATGTTTATATATCTTTTTCTGTAACTAAACCACCTAGCATCAAACCCAGCTTGATAAATATTTGCTGATGGATGGGCAATCCAGAAATGAGGTCACTGGCCTCAATCATAGAAAAAGGGGCTATTTCAGATCATAAGACCCCCTACTTTGGAACTCTACAAACCTGACTCTGCCCAGCTCTGGCATCTGGTACCAGCCTTAGCCACTTAGGAATGTAACTTTTAATGATACAGGGCATCTCCGAGCAGCAGCATGACGTGACCCACAGCTGCTCTCTACCACTTCTCTTAGTGTCAGTTTCCTTCCTCAAAGGGTTCAGTCATGAGCAGGGATTTCACAAGCCGCAGGGAAAGCTGACGCAATCTGCAAAGCCCTGAATGGGGCTTGCATTAGTCATGGCCATAACCACTGTTTGTGCAGCTCCAGAGCGGACCAAGGATCACATTTCTCCCAGAGGCCCACAGTAGTTCTGTGGGATTGTTTTGAAGCAAGAGACCTCAAAACCATACTTAAATATTTCTCTTCTCATGTAAGACTTTGAGTAGCTAAATTATACTTTATGGAGCCCTCCCAAGCCCGGCTACCACTCACACACAGTAAGAACACTCTCTGGCACTTTAACTACATTGTCTCTGTGCTGGGCTGCCCTGCCAGAATCACTTGGAAATGAGGGCAAAACAGGAAAACCAAAATAAAACAACAAAACAAAACCAACGCTGAATTGAGAATTAGAGGACTAGGGTTTTTGGTCTATAGCTCGTTGTATGGCCTTTAGCAGGTGACATCTCTCTCCTCCACGCTGTCTTTGGTAAAATGCAAGAGAGGAACAAGCGGAGGTGTCCCTGGCCCACCATCCACAGGACACCTCCTGAATCCTATGTCCCTCTGGTGGTAAGAATTGAGGAGGGCAGGATGGGGGTGGCCTCCCCTGAGTCATTCAACCCTTACCTGGTTGCCCTTGGCAGACAGCTGAGGTTGGGATGTAATCTGTGACTACAGAACAAAGGTAGTAAGTTTTGGGGGCCAGTAGTGGTTCAGTGGTGATTCAGGGGTAGAATTCTCACCTTCCATGCGGGAGATTCAGATTTGATTCCCGGCCAAAGCACCTTCTGCGCAGCCACCACCCTCTATCAGTGGAGGCTTGCGTGTTGCTGTAATGTGAAATAGGTTTCAGTGGTCCTTCCAGCCTAAAACAGCACAGGTCCAGGCAGTGTTTCATTCTGTTGTCCATGGGGGTCGCAACAAGTCAGGGACCAACTTGATGGCAGCTAACAACAAAGCTTTTTCAGGGCAGAGATTGGGGTGGGAATTGTTCTCATGGCAGTTCCCAAGCCCTCTAGTTCCTAAGATAATTATCTAGACTAATAACCTGACCTCTCTGTTCCAAGAACACTTTGGAGTAAAGGCCCAAACTCCAAAAGCCTGGGAGTGAGGGGGAGTGTCCCTAGCTCCCTGGGCAGACAGGAGGACTGGGCAGACAGAGTTGGACCTGCACTGTCCCAGGAGACTTGGCTCTGGTTCTGCTCTAGTTCCACCCTTCCCTTACAGAGTGACCTCAAGTCTGCCCCATTCCCTCTTAGGGACTTAAGTTTCCCCATCTCTGCAATGAGTGGATGGATTAAGGAAGCCCCAAAGCCCCCTTCAGCCCTGAGGTTTAAAGATTTGTTTTCTTCCCCTGAAGACTTCCTTCCTTTCTTCTTAGTCTTCTAATTACTTTCCCCACTCTTGCAAATGAGAGTCTTGTTGTGGATTGAATTTTGTCCCCCCCCAAAATGTATGTATCAATTGGGCTGGGCCATGAATCCCAGTATTGTGTGATTTTCCTATATGTTGTAAATCCTGCCTCTATGATGTTAATAAGGGAAGACAGGTGGCAGTTGTGTTAGTGAGGCAGGACTCAACCTACAAGACTGGATCGTGTCTTGAGGCAAACTCTTGAGATATAAAAGAAAGAAGCAAGCAGAGACACAGGGGGACCTCTTGCCACCAAGAAAGCAGCACTGGGAGCAGAGCATGTCCATTGGACCTGGTATCCCTGTGCCTGAGAAGCTCCTCAAACAGGGGAAGATTGAGGACAAAGACCTTCCTCCAGAGCCCACAGAGAGAGAAAGCCTTCCTCTAGAGCTAACACCTTGAATTTGGACTTTTAGCCTACTTTACTGTGAGGAAATAAATTTCTCTTTGTTAAAGCCACCCACTTGAGGTATATCTGTTATAGCAGCACTAGATGACTAACACAAGTCTCAATTCTCTTTCTAGCTGGTCTCGGGTATTTCTGGGCCACACTTTTTTCAGTGGAAAAGGAGAGAGTTTGACTACGAAGCATCTGAAGGCTTGCCCAGCTCTGATGGAACAAAGTCTTAGATGGTGTGCCATCTTGGGGTGGCTGGGTAACCTGGGCTGGGGCCCCTACATTCGTCCATTACAGTGAGACTCAAGCCTCAGGTCACAACTGCCTCTTCACCTACCACTCTTCTCAGAAGGATTCCAAGGAAATGCCTTAGAGGTCAACAGGCAGAAATTGTATCTATATCGGATTCTGGTCTGATCTGTAGTCTCTGGACTATGACATATTTTTCAGAAATAGTTCTTGAAGAGTCCAGGCCCTCCTGACCTTGACAGCGAGTGTCAAACACTTTCTAGTTGGACAGGGTAAATTTGCCCCTAATCTTAGCCACATTCTGGACAAGGTAAACTGAGGTTCCTGAAGTCTTTTGCCTTTGCTAGTTTTTAAACACTCACAAGTACTTGATCATGGGATTCTTTGTATGTTTCGTTTACCTTAAATTATTTTTATTGGTAAAAATTTATTGGTAGATGCTTCTAAATACATCTACTGAAAATGAAATATTCTACTCCCTCACCATTCAATTTAACAGCTGTGGTCGATTGTCTAAAATCAAGAAAAATAACCAAGTGTAACCAAGTGTGTGAGGGAATACAAGTGTAACCAAGTCTCCAGTGAACACAAGGAAACTGTGTGTGAGAGTTAAAGCAACTTTGCAAATTAGGAGACTGTGAGGAATCTTGGGCTGGAAAGGATATCTTGGGTGAATGAAATCAAAGAACCAAGAGTTCTTTGCCTTTTTGTTTTTAAGACCTCAGCTTTATATACCTCTCTCTTCACCTGGCAAATACAGGCATGCCAGAAAAACAGAATATACCCATTACGCCCATTGCCGTTGAGTAGATTCCAACTCATAGCGGCCCTATAGGACAGAGTGGAACTGCCCCATACAGTTTCCAAGGAGCAGCTGGTGGATTCAAACTACTGACTTTTTGGTTAGCAGCTGAGTTCTTAACAACTACACCATCAGGGTTCCATATATATATAAATCCTCATAACTGGACCAGTAAGCAACATCGTGATAAACAGAAAAAAGATTGAAGTTGTCCAGAATTTCATTTTACTTGAATCCACAACCCACATCCATGGAAGCAGCAGTCAAGAAGTTAAAAGACACATTGCATTGGACAAATCTGCTGCAAAAGAGGTTTTTAAAGTGTTAAAAAGCAAAGATGTCACCTTGAAGACTAAAGTGCACCTGATCCAAGCCATGGCGTTTTCAATTGCCTCATATGCATGCGAGAGCTGGACAATGAATAAGGAAGATCGAAGAATTGACACCTTTGATTTATGGATTTGGCGAAGAATATTAAATATATCATGGACTGCCAAAAGAATGAACAAATCTGTCTTAGAAGAAGTACAACCAGAATGCTCCTTAGAAGCAAGGATAGCAAGACTACATCTCACATACTTTGGACATGTTATCAGGAGGGATCAGTCCCTAGAGAAGGACATCATGCTTGATAAAGTAGAGGGTCATAAAAGAGAGGAGACCCTCAATGAGATAGATTGACACAGTGACTGCAACAATGGCTCAAGCATATCAACAATTTTGAGTATGGCGCAGGACTGGGCGGTGTTTCATTCTGTTGTACATAGGGTTGCTATGAGTTGAAACTGACTCAACGGCACCTAACAGCAACATATGTATATGTACATATAAAAAACAAGCCGAACCAAACCTATTGCAGTAGAGTTGCTTCCAACTCATAGTGGACAGAGTAGAATTGCTCCACAGGGTTTCCAAGGAGCACCCAATGGATTTAAACTGCCAACCTTTTGTTTAGCAGCTGTAGCTCTTAACCACTACGCCACTAGGGTTTCCAAAATCATGGCATTCTTCTAAGGAGCATTCTGGCTGTACTTCTTCCAAGACAGAGTTGTTTGTTCTTCTGGCAGTCTTCACCAGCACCATAATTTAAAGGCATTAATTCTTCTACAGTCTTCTTTATTCATTGTCTAGCTTTCCCATGCATATGATGTGACTGAAAACAACATGGTCAGGCATGCCTTAGAACTGGTGGTGAAGTGGTTAAGAGCTCAGGCTGCTAACCAAAAGGTCAGCAGTTTGAATCCACCAGCTGCTCTTTAGAAGCCTTATGGGGCAGTTACACTATGTCCTATAGAGCCTCTGTGACTCGGAATCAACTCAACGGCACACAACAACAACAAATCAAGGACTGAGGAGCACCTGACCCAACCCATGGTGTTTTCAATCACCTCATATGCATGGGAAAGCTAGACAATAAATAAATAAGACCATAGAAGAATTAATGCCTTAGTATGTTGTCATGGATTGAATTGTTTCCCCCCAAAACATGTGTCAACTTGGTTAGGCTGTGATCCCCAGTATTTTGTAGTTATCCTCCATTTTGTGATTGTAATTTTATGTTAAAGAGGATTTGCGTGGAATTGTAATACCCTTACTAAGGTCACATCCCTGATCCAATGTAAATAAAGGGAGTTATCCTGAAATGTGGCCTGCACCACCTTTTGTCTTACAAGAGATAAAAGGAAAGGGAAGAAAGCAGAAAGTGGAGACCTCATACCACTAAGAAAGTAGCACCAGGAGCAGAGTGAGTCATTTGGACCTGGGACTCCTGCATGGAGAAGCTCCTAGTTCAGTGGAAAATTGACGAGAAGGACCTTCCTCCAGAGCCGACAGAGAAAAAAGGCTTCCACTGGAGCTGACGCCCTGAATTTGGACTTCCAGCCTATTAGATTGTGAGAAAATAAATTTCTCTTTGTTAAAGCGAACCACTTGCAGTATTTCTATTATAGCAGCACTAGATGTCTAAGAAAACCCGTAACCCTAAGACATACGTGTATATTTATTTTTAATAATGAATAATGTAGATTCCATTAACGTCTGTCCCAGCTAGATGAGCAGGGAATCTGCAAGGTGTGTTGACTTTCCTGGTACAGTTCATAAAATAGGGAATCTTGGCCATAATGAGCCCAGCAGATCCTTCTGCCAGGGGTGGGGGTTAGGAGCGGACTGAGCTGGGGAATTAGGGTCTCAGACACCAAGAACAAAGGTTGTCAGTGAAAACTATACAGAAGGCAAGCAAAGTTTGCCTGAGTTCTTCCATCTCTGGACAACCCCAGCCCACAAGGTTCAGTCTGCTGAACTATGGCGACTTTTTCCCAGTGAGCACAAGACTTTGAAAAAGCCTGGCCCCCTCTGATATGCAGCCATGAAGGAGGGCTGGACCAGCTGGACCTTTATGCGGAGCTTCTATTTTCTTCTGGCCTTTCACCTGTGCTGACATGTAAGCTGTCTCAAAGCAGAAGCTCCCTATTGCTCAGCCCTGGGGCAGCTCCCAGGGCCTGTCTGGGCCTGGCAGGAGGACATCGGCTCAGACTGCCAGGCTGTGAGGAATGTGCAGACCTCTCAGCTGACATCTTGCAGGCTGTGCTGTAGCACTGACTCATCTTTCTCTTCCCACGGCTTGAAGCCAAGCAAGGAGAGCTTCACTCAGAGCAGGAAAGAGCATAAGCCCTTCTGCAGCCCACGACATTCTTAGGCTCCTGCCCTCAAGGCCAGCAGAGGAGACTTTGTGGTTGATTTCAGCTTTCCAGCTCTACAGGTTGTATAACCACAAGCTGGTGTACCTGGGGAACCAATAGCTCAGTGTGGTGCAGCTTAACTTGCATTTTGGGTGTGCTGGGAGATGAGGCTAAAGAACAGGGTGGGGGTTGGGGGTATACTCAAAATATAAAGTTGTAACTGGCATTAATATTAATCTTTTGACATTCAAAATAAGATTATTATAGCTTCATTGATATATAGTTGAAATACAGTAAATTGCACATTTTGAAAATGTACAGTTTGAAGAGTTTGGACATATGTATATGTCTGTGAAATGGTCATCACCATCAAGATAATGAATAGTATCATCCCCCAAAGTTTTCTTGTTCCCCCAATTCAGTTCCCAGGCAACCACCGATTTACTTTCTGTCACTATAATTTGCATTTTCTATAATTTTACATAAATGGAATCATACAGTACATGTTTTTTGGTCTGCTTTTTTTTTCTTTCCCTTTGCATAATTATTTTGAAATCCATCCATGTCATTGCTTGAATCAATAGTTCATTCCTTTTTATTGCTGAATAATATTCCCTTATATGCTTATGCCACAATTTATCTGTTTACCTATTGATGAGCATTTGGGTTGTTTCCAGTTTTGAGCTATTATAAATAAAGCTGCTATCAGTATTCATGCCCAAGTCTTTATGTGGACAAACGCTTTCATTTCTCTTGGGGAAATACCTAGGAATGAAATGGCTGTGAGTCATATGGTAGGTTTATGTTTATCTTTTTAAGAAACTGCCAAATGGTTTTCCAAAGTGGTTGTACCATTTGATACTCTCACTAAAAAAAAAAAAAAATGACTAGTACAGTATGAAAACTCCAGTTGCTCTACATCCTCACCAACACTTAATATGGCCAGTCTTTTTAATTTTAGCCATTCTAAAAAAAAAAAAAAAAGGGGGATATATAGGAGTAGTTCATTGTGGCTGTAATTTGCACTAAAGACATTCAAAATAAGATTTTCAGCAAGACATTACTCAAGCTATCCTGACTACTGCTTGGAAAGAGGATTTTCTAAATTCCTTTATACTGAAGCAACATACCATAGTGGTTAAGACATGGGCTTGGTACATGGGTAATGAAACATTTGTTTATATAAGCAGAAAATGAAAAACCTAAATGTCCATTAATAGACCCAAAAAAACCCAGTGCCATCAAATCGATTCCGACTCATTAGCAGTCCATTAATAGAGGGCTGGTCAGAGTATAGTATGAATGGGATGTCATGCAGCCATTTAAAAAAAAAAAAAAAAACAGGTGTATATATATGTACTGAAATGAATACATCTCTAAGGTTATATTGTTAAGTTAAAAAAAAAAATCCAGATATAGAATAGTATGTAAGGTATACTAGTATCTTAGTTACCTAGTACTGCCATAACAAAAAATACCACAAGGTAGATGTGGGTGGCTCTAAAGAACAAGAATTTATTGTCTCACAGTTTCAGAGGCTAAGAGTCAGAATTCAGGGTGTTGACAGGGCTGGCCATTCTCTCTCTCTCTCTTTTGTCTGTTGGTTCTTTCAGTTTCTAGTAGCTACTACAATCCTTGGCATTCTTTTGATACTTTTAGATGCATTTGCCCCCATTGTCAATTGGCGTCTCCCACTGTGTGTGTCTGTGTCTATACTCCCCTTTATAAGACCCCACTCAGAAGAGATTAGATTTAGGTTTCACCCTACATTGATATCACCTCATTAGCATAACAAAAGAAACCCCCTATTTCCAAATAGGGTCACATTTATAGGTACAGGGTTACGACCTCAACTTAACTTTGGAGGGACACAATTCAATTCATAACATCTACTGTTTATTTATTTTTTTAAAATAATATATGTGGTTATGATTAGATAAACACATAGTATATATCTTGAAGGATATATTTTTACACAAATAACGCACACCTTCTATGTTTGTTTGCCAACCGTGCCCTCTTCCCACAAGGCATCTTCATAAGTGCCACTGTGACAATTTTTTTTACATGTTGCTGTAAAAAATTAGCATAGCGCACTTACAAAAATACCTTGAAGGGGGGAGGGGGCAGTTGGCAAACAAATGTGGAAAGCACATGTTATAAATTGAATTGTGCCCCTAAAAATGTGTGTCAACTTGGCTAGGCCATGATTCCCAATATTGTGTGGTTGTCCACCATTTTGGGATCTGATGTGATTATCCTATGTGTTGAAAATCCTAACCTCTATGATGTTAATGAGGCAGTATAAGAGGCAGTCAATCTCTTTTGAGATATAAGAGAGAAAAGTGAACAGAGAGAAGAGGGACCTCCTGCCACCTAGAAAGAAGTGCCAGAAGCAGAGCACATCCTTTGGACCTGAGGTCCCTGCACTGAGAAATTCCTAGACTCAGGGAAAGATTGATGACAAGGACCTTCCCCCAGAGCCAACAGAGAGAGAGAGCCTTCCCCCCTGAAGGTGGTGCCCTGAATTAGAACTTCCAGCCTCCTAGACTGCGAGAGAATAAATTTCTGTTTGCTAAAGCCATTCACTTATGGTATTTCTGTTATAGTGGCACTAGATAACTAAGACAACATGCGTTATTTGTGTTAAAAATATGGTATACAAAAAACTGGTATGAGAAATAGAAGGTAGCCACCAGAGAGGGGGACTGAGTGGCCAGGGAATAGGGGAGAAAGGAGATATTTTTTATTTCATTCTATACCCTTTTGCATTTTTAACTTTTGTGACATGTGCAGAAGCCTGGACTTTAAGTCTCAGTCCTATCAATTTGTAGTTATGTGACCTTAGAGAAGTCACTTAACCTCTCTGTGTCTTGGTTTCCTTATCTATAAATGAAAATAATAACACCTACCTCATAGGCTGGACTATGTGAAGAAGAACGGGGCATCAGGATTGGAGGAAAATTAATTAACCTGCATTATGCAAATGACAGAACCTTGCTTGCTGAAAGTGAAGAGGACTTGAAGCACTTAACTGACGAAGATCAAAGGCTACAGCCTTCACTATAGATTATACCTCAACATAAAGAAAACAAATATTCTCACAACTGGACCAACAAACAACATCATGATAAATGGAGAAAAGGTTGAAGTTGTCAAAGATTTCATTTTACTTGGATCCACAATCAATACCAATGGAAGCAGCAGTCAAGAAATCAAATGACACATTGCATTGGGCAAATTTGCTGCAAAAGATCTCTTTGAAGTGTTAAAAGGCTAAAATGTCACTTTGAAGATCAAGGTGTGCCTAACCCAAGCCATAGTGTTTTCAGTTGCCTCATATGAATGTGAAAGCTGGACAATGAATAAGGAAGACCAAAGAAGAATTGATGCATTTGAATTATGGTGTTGGTAAAGAATATTGAATATACAATGGGCTACCAAAAGAACGAACAAACCTGTCTTGGGAGAAGTGCAACCAGAATGCTCCTTAGAAGCAAGGGTGGCAAGACTATGTTTCACATACTTTGGACACGTTATCAGGAGGGACCATTCCCTGGAGAAGGACACTATGTTTTTGTAAAGTAGAGGGTCAGCAAAAAAGAGGAAGACCCTCAAGGAGATGGACTGACACAGTGGCTGCAACAATGGGCTCATGCATAATGATTGTGAGGATCGCGCAGGACCGGGTTGTGTTTCGTTCTGTCATACGTAGGGTTACTATGAGTCAGAACCGACTTGATGACAACTAACATCAACAACAACCTCATAGCGTTGAAAGTGTTCAATAACTTAATACAGATAAAAAAACCATAGGATATTACTTAGCACACAATAATTATTTCATGTCACATGAGCTACTGTTATCTCCTTTTCCCCTCCCTTTTTTTTATCATTACAAGAAACAGCTCCAGCAGCCTCAGCTTACAGTGCTCTCCAGTAGAGTAGAAAAAGAACGCCTTCTGCCGACATCATGGCTAAGCCATGTGATTTGCTATTGTGTACTGAAAGGAAAACCAAAAACCAAACCTGTGGCTGTTGAGTCAATTCCAACTCAACCGTATCATGGTGACACCATATATTACAGAACAGAACTGCTCCGTAGGGTTTTCATGGCCGTAATCTTAGTGGAAGCAGATCACTAGGCCTTCCTTCTGCAGTACCATTGGGTGGGTTTGAACTACCAACTTTTAGGTTAGTAGTTGAGCATGAACAATTTGCACCACCCAGGGACCTAGTGCTGAAAGGAGGCTAAAAGAAAATCCACCCATGTCAGTCCAGAGAATTGTGGAGGCAGAAAAGAGGCTGAGCAGGAAGAGCTGGGGGTAAGAGACGTGTCCCAGGCTTCCTACTCAAGGGCTGCATGGCACCGGGGACAGCCATATTTGAGCAAAAGTGGTGGCAAGAGAGAGATGGGCAGAGGTGGAGGCTAGAGATGCTCTCCTCAGAGCTCTCGTCTCCCCAGGTACCAAGAGTGAAGCTCACTCCTTTGCTTTGGGGTGGACAGGCTAGGCCAGGGCCTGAGGAAGACATGCCCAGGGCTCAGAGAGGCCTGCTAGAGCCAAGATGAGGCCAAAAAGCACCACAGGCTCCACCAAGCAGTGCTTTTTGCTTTTCGGTGAAGTCTGAAGGGCTCACTTCTTGATCTGAAGATGGGGAAGATGGCATAGGTCCCACAGGTCTTTAACCTCACCCAGAAGAAATCCCTTTCTGCCTACAGACTACACTCTGCCCTGACATTTTGGGTGACAAATCTATCTAAAAAGACGACCTCCTCAGAAGGCACCCACAAAAGAAATCCCTACAAATGGTGGGCAGGTGAACCGTCTGCATTTCCAGCTCTTTAAGATGCTGACTCCACAATAAAAACACTTTGCCTTCAAAAAACCAGCATGCGTTACAAATTTGCCATCAACATATGGTAGGAGTTAATAGCATGCTGTCATTAACTGAGTAATTCCAAATTCCTCCAGCCCTCCCTCCTCTTTCCCATGCTCCTATCATCCTACCCCTACCCCCAATTCCCCTAACTCCCCCCAAACTCTAGACTAACTCGATTCCCTTCTTCCCAGTCTCAGCCTGATGATTTCACTCATTCCTTTACCATATGCTTTCGAAGCAGTGAACAGAGCCGAGCTCTGGCCAACACTCGTTGACAACCCTACACTCATTCACTCATCACACGGACCGGGTTGTGTTTCGTTCTGTTGTACACAGGGTCACTACGAGTCAGAACCGACTGGATGACAGCTAACACCTAACAACAGCGTCATAGTGTTGAAAATGTTTCCTTTTGTTTATTTAAAAAAAAAAAAAAACAGTATTTAATGCTTCAGGACACAGTGAAGAATAATAGCAAAGGGGAAAAGCTGATAAACGAGTTTGTCCCATTAACTGATCTAAGCTGTCTTTCAAACGTAACAGCCCCCGCCACCACCACCACCAGTGTAACTTATAATTAAATCTTGTTTATTTCCTAAACTCTTTTAAGGAGGTTAAGTACATTTCTGAGAAAAGTACAGACTGTACCTTCACTGTCTTATATCATGTGTGTCAGGCACAACATTCCAAAGGACAAATACAACCAAGCCCTCTTAGATCTTGGAAGATACAGGCCTTCTGGTGGTGACTCATGTTGCTGAACCTGCCACACTGACATGACAGAGCCATCCTGCAAGTGGACAACCGATCTCCACACCCCAGCCAGGGCTTTCCTCCTAAAAGCAGAAATAAAGCACCTGCTATAAATTCTTGCCCAGTGCAGGACACATGTCCTTGGTCCTCAATTCAGACGGAAGTTATTTATACCCAGTACTCAAGACAGAAAGGACTACCTAATGTGTAATCCTTGAGTCCATCTGTTTCTTCACCTCCCACCTCCATTAGCAAGTACTATAGGTCCTGCTCCCAAAATATATTTTGCAAATGTCTGTTTCTCTTCATCTTCACTGCCATCATGCTAATCCAAGCTACCATTATCTCTTGCCTGGAAGACACCATAGCTTCCTCACTTGTTTCTTTGCTTTTTGATTTTGGTCTTTGCTTTTGTGTGAGATTTCTGAAAAGTTGTCTCTGTGCTTTTCTCTTCTTTGCCTCACTTCTTCCCCTTCCCCCATTTCATCTTTCAAGCAGATAGGCAGATTTTATCATCCTGTGCTCTTGGAATCTAGCAAAGCTGTAAACCAGACTAAAGGCGTTTCTGCATTTGCAAAAGCCTGAATCAGAGAGCACTTGTGGCTAGGTGCCCTGGAGGGTATGGGGAGAGAAAGTGTCTAGACCCAGCTTGAGGGCCAGAGATGAGATTTTCCCAGGCTGGGAAGGGAGAGAGTTCCATGGCTTCTGAGAGCAGTGAGGTGTCCTGCCAAGACTCCAGGAAAGGACCTCAGGAAGTGCCCAGATCAGACGGTTTGACAGCCTTGGCTACAAAGAAAGGACAATTTACCTACAGCCATTAGTGGTTCAGTGGTAGAATTCTTACCTTCCGTGCAGAAGACCTGGGTTCGATTCTCAGCCAATTTACCTCATGTGAAGCCACCATCCATCCCTCAGTGGAGGCTTGTGTGTTGCTATGATGTTGAACAGGTTTTAGTGGAGCTTCCGGATTAAAGATGAACTAGGAAGAGAGGCCTAGTGACCTACTCCTGATAAGCAACCAGTGAAAACCCTGATCCATAAAGAGCCTGATCCATAAGCAGTCATGGAGGTGGTGCAGGACCCGACAGTATTTCATTCTGTTGTGTGTGGGGTTGCCATGAGTCGAGCCGACTCAGTGGTCACTAACAACAATACCCTTGCAGCCAGGGTACAGAATCATGAAAAGAACCGTCCTAGTCCTGAACAGCCAGGGCACATGTTGTAACCAGGCCAACTAGAGGCCTATGTTTTGAGTACCAATTAAGAATTCCCTTGTGATCCTGAAAGGGGAAGGCATCTCAATAAGAACTTGCCAGGAAGGAGCAAGTTGCCAGGATGGGGGCTGTGATGGATTGAACTGTATCTCCAAAAAGTATCTTATAAATTCTAACCCCTATACTTGTGAATGTAATTCCATTGGGGAATAGGGTTTTCTTGGTTAATGAGGACATATTAGTATTAGGGTATGTCTTAAATCAATCTCTTTTGAGATGTTAAAGAGTGGATTAAGCAAGCAAGCACCAATGGAGGGGAAGATACAGGCCACATAATCGCCAAGGAACCTAGGAATAGAACCTGAAAAGAGTCAAGGACCTTCCCTCAAAGTGGGCAGAGAGAGAGAGAGATTTCCCCCAGAGCTGCCACCCTGAATTTGGACTTCTAGCCTCCTAAACTGTAAGGAAATAAACTTCTGTTTGTTAAAGACACCCACTTGTGGTATTTCTGGTATAGCAGCACTAGATAACTAGGACAGGGGCTGAAGGCAGAATTAGGTTGAGCTACTGGAAGTAAGTGATGCTTCTTGAAGACCTAAGTGTGGATCAAAATTCATGTCTACTACATACTTAGGGTGACCAACCATGCCAGTTTGTTTGGGACCAAGAAGTTTACTGGGACACAGGACTATCAGTCTTGGGCAATCTGGGATGAGTTGCTCACCCTATTTCAGCCCCTGAAATTCCTTCTACAAACAGTAAATTTAAAAAAAAAACTAAGTCAGATCATGTTACATCCCTTTGTTGTTGTTGTTCTTGTTAGTTGCCGTCAAGTCAGTTCCAAGTCATGGAGACCTCACGTACAATAGAAGGAAATGTGCCCAGTACTGCATCATCTTCATGATCATTGGTATATCTGAGTACCTTTTTACAACTATTGTAAAAATGCAGTGCCTTCTAACCTAGGGGAGCTCATCTTCCAGAACTATGTCAGACAATATTGTGTTGTGATCCATAGGGCTTTCATTGGCTGGTTTTCAAAAGCCAATCATCAGGCCTTTCTTCCTAGCCCATCTTAGTCTGGAAGCTCTGATGAAACCTGATCACTGTGGGTGACCCAGCTAGTATTTGAAATACTGGTGGCATAAGTTCCAGCACCGCAGCAACACACAAGCCACTGCAGTATGATAAACTGATAGATAAAGTGGTGGTTGTGTCCCTTATTCAAATCCAAAGTCCTTACCATGGCCTCTAAGGCCCTTCTGATCTGAGTCCTGCCTCCCCTCCCACCTCATCTCATTCTGCTCGTGTAATGCTCTTCACTTCCCTCCTTTCCACCCAACCACTCTGCCTTCATTCAGCCCTCCAGCAGGCCAGGTTGATTCCCGTCTCTCAGCCTGTCTCTTGTTGTTCCTTCTGCCTAGACCACCTTTCCTCTCTTCCTTCTGAGTCTTCCCAAAGCTGAGCCCTCCCGTCCTATACCTCATTAACATAACAAAGAAACCCCTATTCTCAAATGGGATTACATCCAATAGGATGGGTGTAGTATAGGAATCCTCCTGCAGATCTCAACTCAGAGAAACCCTCTCCCACCACCCTCTCTAAAGGACCTTTTCAGCACCCTGGCCCCAGTCCTTCTTTCTGATATTACTGTCTTTAATTAGCTCATGGTACTTACCACGAGCTGAAATTAGCTCAGTTGTCTGTGTACCTGTCTGTTGTCCGTCTCCCCTTAAGCACGTGAGCTCTACAAGGGGAAGAACTTTGCTTGTTTACTACCCCATTCTAGACTTTTGCTCAGAGCTTTGCATAAAGTCGGTGGACAATAAATAGTTTTGGCTGACTGCACAAAGGGTCAATTTTTTTCTTGTGCCCTTTCTTTTTCTTGTGTTAACAAAGAAGAGCAGTCAATAAGCAGATTATATTTTTTGAGACCAACACTTTGGTGGATCAAATGAAAACCAGTGGTTCATCCTGCTTAGTCTTGGGGTTTATTTAGAATAAGTATTGTTTTCATCTTCTTAGTGAACATTATAACCAGTTTCCCTTTATTCCAATCCTCTTTTGGAATTTTCTTTCTAATCTCTCTCACGTATATAAAGAACCTAGCACAGATAAGAGAGGAGAAAAAATAAATACAGAACAGTGAGGCATATAGCACAAAGTAAGACGGTTAAAAACAAGTCAAAATATATCAAAAAGCACAGTAAATTTAGCTGTCCTTAATTTTCCAGTTAAAATTACGAGATTATCAGCTTGAATAAAGAATTTTAGCTGTGAGCTCTTTACGTGGAACACACCTACAACAACAAAAAAAAACAACAAAAAGGTATGAAAAAGTTGAAAATTAAAGAACAGGAAAAGATAGATCAGGCAAGCACTAACCAAAAGAAAGATGGTATCAAACAAAATAGATTTTTAAGCCAAAAATATTATTAGTGATAAAGAGGATCGCAATATATGGCAAAAGTTTTAATTTACCGGGAAAATGTAACAATTCTAAACCTGTATACCAGTACCAATACCTGTTGCTGTCAAGTTAACCTGACGCATGGTGACCCCATGTTTTTCAGACTAGAATTGCACTCCATAGGGCTTTCAATGGCTGATTTTTTGGAAGTAGATCATCAGGCCTTTCTTCCGAGCTCTGGGTGGACTCTATTCTCCAACCTTTCGATTAAAAGTCATGCACATTAACTTTTGCACCAGCCAGGGACCATAACATGTGTAGTACCTATTAAAATAGCCTCAAAATACAAAAAAGCAAAAATGGCACACTACAGGAAAAAATTAACTCACCGTAACGGTGAGAGATTTTGATATTCCTCCATCAAGTATTGTAAGCCAAACACACACACACACACACAAAAAAAAAAATTAGGAAGATTTGAAAAAGAGTAATTAGCAAGTATGACTTAATTTTTTCACATAGTATTGGGAAACAATTCTTCATTGATCTTTATCGTTTCTATGTATCTTAAAAGTAGAAACACTGACAACTTTTATTCTGGGCTATCTATTCAAGAATGCTTGTATAGTGAACAGCCTTGGAAGATGGAGATAGTGTCTCCTTCTGAAGCAGAGGGTAAGTTTGTTCATTATCCACATAATAACAATTATGTCTCCCTATTTTTTTTTTCTAGGGCAAAGTTCGAGCAGGCTTGCTTATAGTCCATTATAAAAAACTGAGGCTTCCTAAACTTGGGGCTCTTCAGCTATGAAGCAACCCCATGTGTGCCCAGCATCACCTGGACTCTCCAAATCACCCCTGTGGGACCAGGGGGACAAGGGAACAGCACAACCATGAAGTTCAGCCTGCTTATTGTGAAGTGAGTAATAAAGCCTTTCATCTCTGATCCACAAGTCTCATGTCTTCTGTTAGCATCCGTGAAACTGTGGCAGGCTAAAGCACAAGACAGCAAGTAAGATAAAATATCAGATCCTTCTCTGTTCTTGACACCTAAAACCTAGCACCTACAGTAGACAATACACCATCTTCTCAAGCAAAACATAGAACATGAACAAATTACGTAGCAAAGTGCCTGCCCCATGAAAGGCATTCAATAAATGTTAGTTCTCATTTCCCTCCAGTATTCCTACTGTGCTTCTTTGAGTAGTCTGCAGCCTCAGGGAAGAAATGAATCAGTAAACAAAAATCTTAAACTAGTGTTACAGTCTGAGACATGACTCTGTCCATCCCAAGCATAAAATGGGAGCATAGGGAGCCACAGTGACATAGGCCAGCCCCTTCTGCGTTGGCCCTCGGTTGTGTGACTTCACTATTTGATTTGAGGCAAGGCCACTCCCAGTAATGCAAATATTGCATATTTGTATTCAAAGGTAAGGACACTTTTCAAAGGTCCTATAGAAATTAAATCTGTGTTATTAACCATTACAACCTAGATCAGCAACAACCTGACTTATTAAGTCATTACAAATTCATGTTTTTAAGGAATTTCTGAGAATGAGACATTTCTTCATCCCTGCCTCCTCCCAGAGGTATGAAGACTTAATTAATCTTGGCCTAGTTCTATTTTTTCTGACACTGGCTTATTTCTGTAGCAAATTTGACTATACTACCTATAGGCTCAGAGAGAGAGGAAACACGTGTGTGAGGCTCCAGCCCTATGCTGGAAAGCTCATTCTTAATTGACTGGAGCAGGATCACTTTCAGCAAACTCTCAGCTTCCAGTGTACAAGAATCTAGGTGACTAACAGGCAAGCTCCAAGTCCTACCCCCAGTCTTGTAGCCATACTCCAGGGAGGAGGGGGTCTAGTGGGTCAGGCCTTGGATATATGGAGGGAAAGCTGATAACAGCCTGATATACCCATTTCCAAATCAGCCCAGCCATGTGTAATCAAACGGAACTGGGCCTTTTTAGACAGCTTGCTCTTGATTGTACTGTATTTGTGACCACTCTCAGCTTATAACGGCAGCCCCTTAAATCGCAACTCCAATGCTAAAGCACTGGTATATGGGATAGGGTAGCTGTTACTGAAGATTTCATGGGGAAGAAGTGGTGTTATTCTGTACTTACTCAGAAAAGCTTACTATGTATAGATTCTTCCCCCAGATTCATTTCCCTAGAGCATTTCCTCCTTCCTTCTCTCTCTGCTTCCCAAATCTCCCCCTTGCCTCTCAAATGAAGCCAGCTCCAGCGTCCTCCCCCATTGCCCCTCTCTAAATCCAAGGCCTCGTGGGTACTCCACTCAGCAAATCTAAAGCCAAACCAAGCAGTCCATCTACTTGTTTTGTCAAACCCACTCCTGGAGAGTCCCACTCCCTTCCATTACATGGTAATAGTCAAATGCAAGATCTATGGGATTTGCAACACTGCAGACTTCTTAGCTGGACTCCTGCCCTTACAAAGATTCCCCACATGGATATGCTCTCTGACTTCAGAGGTTTTCTGCATCCATTATTGTATTCAGTTCCTCATTCAAATAAGAAGATTGAGGAGCAGAGAGATTAAATAAATTGCTGGGGCTTACCCAGCTAGTAAGTGGTGGAGCCTGGTTTTCAGCCACGGTCTCCTAACTTGAAGTCAAGTGCTTCTTCCACTTATTTAAATAATCTCAGCAAGGGAGATGTCTGTGAAGTCAGCAAGTTTTCTAACCATTGAAGCTCCTAGGGTAGCTCTGGTTCCCACTAGTTTTCAGGGAAGACGAATGAAAATGACCGGTGGATTTCTTGGTCTGGATCCCAAACAAATTAAACTTGAGGTGTGTTTTGTAATGCATACTCAGTGAACATCTAGAAAATGATGATTGCCTGATCAACCTATCTGTGGTATAGTTTTCCATTCTAGTAAGTGGAAACTATTCATTCATTCACTCTTCCATTCCACTTGTATTGAGCAGGGAATGAGACATGGTCTCTGTCCTTGAAGAGTCCTCAGTCTTATAGGAGACTAGGGATGGGCCAGGAGAATGGGGATTGGCAGATTAACCACTAACACAATGTGATCCGTCCCCAAACACCAAGACAGCATGATCCATAATTAATGCTGCTGAGAGGAGACCTCACAGAGGAGGTGACATTTGAGAACTTAGCTGGGTCTAGAATAATTTTCTCAGGTGGAAAGTGAGGAGACTTACAGCTTCCAGTTTGCAGATGCCCAAGGTGTAAAGTTTCCGTGGTTGTTCTGGATCCCAGGTCACCCCAGCCTGTGCCACATGTGACCCAAATTTGTCCTCAGTGCTATTACAGTTGTGTTTTAAGGTGGTGGTGGTGATGGTGGAGGTAAGGTCTGTGTCATATCTTCCCAGGGCCCTAGGAAAGATCCTGTGGTTCTGTTGCCCAGGAAGATAGTGATGATTTTGCTGACACACCCAGTGACTAGAACCCCCAAATCAAACTCCCTGCTGTCAAGTTGATTCTGACTCATAGTGACCCTATGGGTCCGAGCAGAGCTGTCCCATAGGGTTTCCAAGGTTATAAATCTTTATGGAAGCAGACTGCCACATCTTTCTCCCACAGAGTGACTGGTGGGTTCAGATCACTGAGCTTTCAGTTAGTAGCCGAGTGCATAATCACTGAGCTACCAGGGCTCCTTTTCCAGTGACTACTGTCCACTTAGGGTAAAGAAGGCAGCAACTTGCAAATCTTCTCCGTCTACCAGACTACTACAAACCATCATAAGATGCGGGTGGGGTGGGGTGGGGAGGGACTTAAGAAATGCAATGGAAAACACCAACAATGAATGCCCAACAGCTAAGGCTGGTCTTTAGCCAGGGCTTGTCCAGAGCCATGATAGAGACCTGGGGGTGTCCAGTGTATTAGATGAGCAGTAAGGAGCTCTCTGAGGCTGTGTTCTGGCAAGAACTCACTAAAGTTTTCACTGGAGAAAAAAAAAAAAACACTATGGTCGGAAGTATGGACAAAATTACAGGAATCCAAAGAGAGCGAAGTACCCAGGAGCCAGCAACAGTGGAAGCGTGAACAGTTCTAGGCTCAAGGACCGGGGGAGGGACAATGCCACCTGCAGGGCTCAATCTGATCACTTGACAGAGCTGAGTTGGGGCAGATGAGAGCTTCTGCAAGGAGGGAGTGTATGTATGTATTTGAAGAGATGGGGATAAATGCCTAGCCCTTTCTGTCCTCCTGTGTTCCCAACTTCTGCTGGTGTCTCCCAATGACCTAACCCAAATGGAAGCCAGAAAGTAAGGGAACATGGGTGATGTGGTCCATATTCTCAGCATCCCACTCCCATGGCAGATGAGGGTAAAAGAAGGGATGACAAATGGAATATAACTATCACCCCCAATGCAGGAGAGCAGGAGCCGCTGTTGGGTAAGATAACTCATGAATCAGTGGGGGCAGAGATATATTAGCTGATCTCCAAGGTCCTACTTAAGCTAAATCCCAGAGTCTGCCACTCTTTGAAAAAAGGATAAAACATGCATCTCAGAGAAACTGCCAGAAACCTACATGTGTCCAGAAGACACTTCTGATGCACTACATGAGGACAGCTGGAGATGGGAGACAGCTGTTTCAGCCCTGGGCAGCAGGACATCCTCCAGCTCTGCAGCAGGTCTGTTGCCTCCCTGAGCCCAGGTCCTCTGGCCCCTGAAAAGGGATAGATTTTTGCTAAAACCTACAGAGTAGGGAGAACTCAGAAAACCTACCCATCATGACTCAAGTCCACTTTATAGCAGATGTTAGAGTATGTTGCCTGAATGTCATCCTTCAAAGTGTCCCCAAAACACACTTGGTTCTCTCAGGTGCATATGTGGCTCTATAATTCATGACTTTATTGAAATGTTTCCTTAATTTGCCACAGGGTCCCAAATTTACCTACATCACAACTCAGACTAGCAGAGAAAACAGCTTTTTAAATTTCACGTGAAGGTAGATCTGATCTTCCTAACCAGCCACGACCCATTCAGCAAAAAAAGAAAAGCAAAATGACTTTAGCCCATTCAAGAGACTTAGTCTGGTGCATTCATTTAAATAAATTCTCTAGACAGCATTCTGACTCTTGGGGTGAAAATGTTCAGCTTCTGTTATAGATTAAATTGTGTATCCCCAAAATATATGTTGAAGTCTTATATGTCCCTGTTTGGAAACAGGGGCTTTCTTTTGTTATGTTAATCAGGACATACTGGAGTGTGGGTGGGTTCTAAACCTAATCTCTTCTGAGTGGTGTCTTATAAAAAGAGAAAACAGAGAGATACACACAGGGGAAGACAGACGCCGTCTATAAGCAGCCAAGGATTCGAGGAATGCCAAGAAACACTCAAGGCCAAAGAAGCTGAAAGAGATAAGGAGGTTTCCCTAGAAGATCTGAGAGAAAGCCTAGCTCTGCTGACACCCTGAGTTTGGACTCCTAGCCTCCAAGATTATAAGCCAGTGAATTCCTATTCTCTAAGGCCACCCACTTTTGGCTTTTTTTTTGCTATGGCGCCCCTAGGTAACTAACTAGCTTCTGGCTGAGTTACTCAGTCAGCTTTCTACTTCCACTCCTCCTTCCTCTCTGCAGAATGGCATCTAGGATACGAGACTCATCTGTGCAGGGGCAGATTGTCCAATAGGCAAGGTAAGCACGTGCTTACCTTGCTTACTAGATCATCGGTAGTGAAATCGTTCTCTATAAATTGGTAAGTAAGCACAAGTAAGCCCATGGTTACCTTGCTTAGTGGGTCATCCACCTCTGTCAGGGATTGTACATTTGAAAAGAGGCTTCCCTGTGCTGTGGAATTGGGAGAGAGACAGATGCCAGCCATACCAAAAGCAGAATCTTTGATGTGATAAAAAAGTGTGAAATAGTTCACAACAAATGATCTGGTAAATAAGCTAAGTACCGTCCTTACTTTGCCTATTGGATAATCCGCCCCTGCAGCTGTGGCTTGTGTCCTCGTGGCAGAGGCATGGGTCCTTGGGTCTGTGAGGTGGCTCTGATCCTCCCTGGTCTCCACAGTGATGCCCTTGGTTGCTGGAATTTCCCAGCTGAAGGCAACAACTGGTTTAACTTTGTCCTGGCTCCAAGCATCTGCTTTCAGTGAATGGGTACTGGGGAACCTTCGAGGTCTGATCTAGGAGGTACTTGGGCTTGGTGTGGCTAGGGTGTTGCCAACCATGTTTATTTTTCAAGCTCAGATGAGGCCTGTGCTGGGTGGTCTGTGACAGAGCCTACACCCAGCCCTACAGCAAACCAGGAGTCAGCTGGCCTCAGCTGCTGAGAAGCCCCACTGTCAGCTGGGGTTCAAGGTGTCTGGGCTGCACTCTGGACTTCCTGAATGGGCCCCTTCACCCCCACTCCTCATATGATTCACCTCAAAACCCCTGGGCTTCTGGCCCAGCCCAGCCCAGCCCAGAGCTGGGGAGTGGACCACAGCCCAGAGGGTGCTAGCCAAGATCACTCTGGGTTCTGCCAGCTTATGGCCCTGGAGGAGAAATCTCAGCTCTCCTGAGAAGCAGCAGGTGCCAGAGGGCTGTGGGCTGGCCTGACTGCAATGTGGCAGAGGCTCGCTGCTCCAGAAATGCCCTTCTCCAGTCCACCTTCAGGTGTTAGGTCTCATAGTAAATAAAGCTGGTACTGAATGCATCCACAAAGCCAGATCACCCCCACCAATCGGGAGGGGGAGGCAGAAGTTAACAGCTTAAAAAAAAAAACACCATCAAAATGTTAGTAAGTCTATCATTTTTACATTTACACTTCAGAGTCCTGTTTGGGCCTCAAAGTTCCGAATCCAGCCCCCCCAACAACAAGCTCTTTCTGCTCAGAGGCTCAACTCGCAGCAACAGCACACCTTGCTTCTTTGAACTTTGTCATATGGGTCACTCGGTTTAACGCGCATTTCTGAGCACTGCTCTCTGCCGGATGTCGGATGTCGAGAACATAGAAATGAGGAAAGGCTCCGTTCCTGACCTGAAGGAGTTCACAGCAGGGGCGGATTACACAATAGGCAAGGTAAACACAGTGATTACCCTGCTTACCAGATCATCTGTAGGGAACAATTTCACATTTTTTTTTTTTTTTAACACATCAAGGATTCTGTTTCTAAGTATGACTGGCATCTGTCACTCCCCCAACCCCACAGCACCTGCCTACAGAATCAAAGCCTCTTTTCAAATTTACCGTCTCTGACAGGGTCCGCGTACCCAGTGAGCAAGGTAAGCACGGCCTTGTTTGTGCTTACTTATAATCTGTAGTGAACAATTTCACGTGTTTTCACTGCATCCCTCAGCCTGCATTGCCTCCAGCTTTGATGCTTTGGGGCATCCCAAGGGCATCAGACATCGGGGCCTACCACCCCTCCGGTGGGTGGGGGGGAGGCTAAGTCTGGTTCCGCTGTTGTTTTCAGGCCCAGTCCCCATGGACCCCGCCCCCTATGGGAACCAGTGCCTCTTGACCCAGAGGAAGGGCTCTGTTCCAGGGGTCTCTGTGCCCTGTGGACTGCAGGAGCTGCGGCAGGAGAGTGGAATGCATCTGGGAGACCCAGGAACCGGGGGCTTGGGCCCTGGCAAAGGCCCATCCTCACTGTGGGGCAGGGCAAACTGAAAGCTTATATGTGGGTCTGAACTGGCAGCAAATGGAAGACCAGGTGAAAGGGCTCCATTAAAAAGCTTTAATGATGGGACTACTATGGAGCATGGCAGAATGAAGGGGATTAGTGCAAGGTTACCAGATTTAGCAAATAAAAATACAGGATGCCCAGTTAAATTTGAGCTTCAGATAAACAATGAATAATTTTAGTATAGATACTTAATAGCCATACTTAAACCAAACTTGTTGCCATCAAGTCAATTCCAACTCATAGTGACCCTATAGGAAAGGGTAGAACTGCCCCATAGGGTTTTCAAGGAGCAGCTGGTGGGTTCAAACTACTGACCTTTCAGTTAGCAACCGAACTCTTAACCACTGTGCCAGTGTTTGGGACATGTTGTTTCTGTTAGTTGCTATCAAGTTGGCTCAGACTCATGACGACCACACGTAGAAGAGAACAAAACGTTCGCTGGTCCTGTACCATCGTTGGTATGCTAGAGTTCGTTGTTGCAACCACTGTGTATTTTGAGTGCCTTCCAACCCAGGGGGTTCATCTTTCAGGACTATATTGGACAATATTCTGTTGTGATCCATAAGGTTTTCATTAGCTAATTTTCTGAAGTAGATCACCAGGCATTTCTTCAAAGTCTGGAAGCTCTGACAAAACCTGTCCACCATGGGTGACCCTGCTGGTATTTGAAATAGCAACACACAAGCCACCACAGTACGACAAACTGACAGACAGGGGTGGATTTGGGAAACACTTAAACTAAAAAATTATTCATTATTTATCTAAAATCCTAATTTAACTAGGCATCCTGTTTTGTTTTGTTTTTTTTGTTTTGTTTTGTTTTGTTTTCTGGCAACCCAAGATGAAGGGCACCAACATGGGATGATGAAGCACCCAAGGACAAGCTACAGCAGGATGCCGTTGCGCTCCCCAGGCCGGAAGGTGTAGTGGGAGGAAACTACCACCCACAGGTACTGGGGTGCAGCCAGCACAGAACTCAGTGAGGCAGGAGCAAATGGGGAGTTGGAGGGGGGAGAGTAAACACCCCCATCTCATCTTGGGGTCTGCCTTAGTTATCTTGTGCTGCTATAACAGCAATACCACAAGTGGGTGGTTTTAACAAACAGAAGTCTATTTTCTCACAGTTTGGGAGGCTAGAAGTCTGAATTCAGGGTGTTAGCTCCAGGGGAAGCCTTTCTCTCTGTGTTGGCTGTGGGGGAAGGTCCTTGTTCCTTGGTTCCTTGGTGATCTTCACCTGTTGTAATATCCATCCTCCCCCATCTATGCTTGCTTGTCCTAATCTGCTCTTTTTATGTCTCAAAGGTGATTGGTTTAAAATCCATTCCCAAATGGGATTATAATCACAGGCATTAGGTGTTAGGATTTGCAACACAGATCTTTGGGGGATACACAGATCCTTACACAAAGCAGGGCAGAGAATGGGGCTGGGGAGAGAGACAAATAGAAAATATCCAACTCAGCTCCCATACAGATTTCTTTCTCCTCCTCATTCCGTCCTCAATAGTTTGAATTAATCGTGTTACTACCTGCTTCCTCTAGCATCTGCAGTGGCTCCCACTGCCTACAGCACCGAGTTCAATCTCTTTAGAATTCTCCCCTCTGACCCCCTAAAACTCTTCCTCTGCTCTGAGCAGGCAGGGCTCTTGGCCAAACCATGAATTTGTTGTGGTGCAATCTAGTCTTGGGGTCTATGCTCATGCTAGTCCCTTGGGGGGTCATAGAACTTAGCGCTAGAAAGGCCTTTAGGAGAATCTCCTCTGATGCCTTCTTGCCCAGATAGAAGCCATAGGCTTGGCAAGGAGAAAGGATACACTCAAAGCTATGTCTTTTCCAGCCAACCCCCACCCCCACCTCCAGGTCTTTAAGGCCCAGCCACGTCCTCAGCCAGGAAGTTGTCCAGGGCCACTTGGCCATGAGCACACATGTGGCTAATAGTTCTCTCCTTTTTAACCGCTTTGTTTCCAGTTGCTGTATGCCTCGTAGACCCTTTTCCTTGACCAGAATACAAGGTTCTCTTTCTTAGCTTTCCCTTCAACACAGTGCTGGGTATGTGAACTCAGTAATTTTCTTTTTAAATATTACATCCTTTTATTATAGTTCAACAATTTAATCATAGTTATTAAATAACTAAAGATCTGCCTAATTTGGTACTTGAGGCATAATGGAAAAAGAAAAACGAATCCACAGGCTTTGGAATCAGATAACTTGGCTTTGTTTACCTTTATTTATTTATTTACGGTAAATCTTTATTGAATCTACTCTGCTGAAATTCTTATAACAGCTGGAAGTGTTGTACAGGGGTCGGGGGATCAAGCAGCCTGACCTTCAGGACCTCCTATCCCTGGTAGAGTGGGGGGACCTTTCTGATGGGCACTTAAATTACTTCTGCTTTCTGCACCGTTTCCCACAGGACGTGGTTTTAAACCAGTTGCCGCGGAGTCAATTCCAACTCATGGTGACCCCATGTGTGTCAGAGTAGAACAGTGCTCCGTAGGGTTTTCAATAGCTGGCTTTTCAGAATTAGATTGCTAGGCAGGAGCCCAGTGGTTAAGCCTTCAGCTGCTACCCGGAAAGTCAGCGGTTTGAACCACCAGCCACTCTGCGGGAGAAAGATGTGGCAGTCTGCTTCCGTAAAGATTTACAGCCTTGGCAACCCTATGGGGCAGTTCTACTCTGTCCTCCAGGGTGGCTATGAGTTGGAATAGACCTGACAGCATGGGTTTTTTAAGATTGCCGGGATTTTCTTCCGAGGTACCTCTGGGTTGATGCAAACCGCCAACCTTTTGGTTAGCAGGCGAGCACTTCAAGCATTTACACCACCCAGGGTCTCCCTAGGACATAATAGCATTCAAAAAAGGCTAACTTTAATATGAAGTTTATTTTTCTATTAACATACAAGTTCCTTTTCATTTTTTTTTTTTAACAAGGATTTCTTGATTCATGTGATTTATGTTGCTTTTTCCATGAAAGAAAGAGTTTTTCTCTAGTTTTGCTTTTCTTTACTTGGGGTACATGGATGAATTTCAAGGAGCCTGTGAACTCTTTTAAGTAACATAGAATATTGTGCTTTTGTGTTCACGTGCAGTTTGTGAGGGTCAATAAACCAAAACCCACTGCCAATGAGTCAATTCCAACTCATAGTGACCCTATAGGATGGTGTAGAACTGGCCCATAGTGTTGCCAAGGAGTGGCTGATGGATTCAAACTGACGACCTTTTGGTTAGCAGGCATGCTCTTAACCACTGTGACACCAGGGCTATTATCAAACTCTTAAAAGGAGTTCCAAGGATTAAGAACCATTACTCTAACATATGATTTCTCAACTCGAGACCGTGACCCTGGAGCTGCTACCTAAATCACCTGAGAAGCTATTTAAATCAGAGTTTCCCCAGTCCTGGTGCCAAGGACACTGCCTCTGTACATGGGCAGAGGATATACTTTGCACTTTTAAAAGAACTCTTCAGGTAACTTGGAAAATCAGCCATGGGTGGAAACTAGTAATCTAGGGCAGTGGTACTCATAGTGTGGTCCCCGGGCCAACAGCATCAGCATTAACGGGAACTTGTTGTTGTTATTGCCATCAAGTCGATTTCAACTCATAGTGAGCCCATGTGACATAGAACACAGCGTTTCTTGGCTGTAATCTTTATGGGAGCAGATAACCAGGTCTTTCTCGGGAAGAGCAGCTAGATGGGTTTGAACTGCCAACCTTTCAGTAAGCAGCCAAGCGCTTTCTCTGACCCTACTGGATCAGAAATTCCTGGGCTGGGAGCTTTTAACAGAAACCCTGGTGGCGTAGTGGTTAAGAGCTATGGCTTCTAACGATCATCTTTTAGAATCATTATGAGTTGGAATCAACTCGATGGCAATGGGTTTGGTTTTTTGGATCCATTGCTGGTGGGAATACAAAATGGTATAGCCATTGTGGTAAACAGTGTGGTGATCCCTCAAAAAACTAAAAATAGAACTATCGCATAACCTAGCAATTCCATTTCTAGAAATATACTCAAAAGACTTGAAAGTAGAGACTCAGAGACTTGTACGCCAGTGTTCATTGCAGCAGTATTCACAATAGGCAAAAGGCAGAAACAACCTAAATGCCCATCAACAGATGAATGGATAAACGAAATGTGGCACATGCATAAGATGGAATACTACTTAGCCAGTAAGAGAAATGAAGTTTTTATGCATGCTACAATTTGGATGGAACTTAAAGACATTGTGCTGAGTAAAATAAGCCAATCATGAAATGACAAATACTGTATGAACCTCACTTACATAAAAAGACAAGAATAGGCAAATGTAAAGGGAAAAAAGTTTATTAGTGGTTCTCAGGGGCAGAAGCCCTGGTGGCATAGTGATTAAGAGCTTGGCTGGTGACAAAAAGGCCAGCAGTTTAAATCCACCAGCTGCTCCTTGGAAACCCTATGGGACAGTCCTGTAGGGTCGCTATGAGTCGAAACTAGCTCGATGACACCTAACAACAACAACAACAGGGGAAAGATAAAGGGGGAAAGCGAGGGTTATTGTTTATGAAGTACTCAGTTTCAGTTTATGGTGATAGAAAAATAGCATTGCTAAAGGGCAGGGTTGCACAGCCGATTAATGTAATTGCTGTCAATAAGTTGTACACCTGTAAACGGTTGAATTGGCAAGAGTTGTGTGATAGATATATTCACAACAACAAGAAAGGGGAAAAAAGCTGCTGAGGCTGCTAACATACAACCAAACACCTCATGGCATTTTGTTCCTTGGTTTGGAGGTCTTGTTGTTGTTAAGTGCCATCAAGTCTGTTCCAGCTCACAGTGACCCTACGTACAAGAAAATGAAACACTTCCTGGCCCCGCGCCATCCTCATGATCGTTGTTATGCTTGAGTCCATTGTTGTAGCCACTGTGTCAGTCCATCTTCTTGAGGATCTTCCTCTTTTTTGCTGACCCTTTACTTTGCCAAGCATCATGTCCTTCTCCAGGGAATGAGGCCTCCTGATAAGATGTCCAAAGCTTGTGAGATGAAGTCTCACCATCCTTGCATCTAAGGAGCATTCTGTTTGTACTTCTTCCAGGATGGATTTGTTCATTCTTTTGGCAGCCCATGATATATTCAATATTTTTCATCAAAACCATAACTCAAAGGTGTCAATTCTTCGGTCTTCCTTATTCATTGCCCAGCTTTCGCACACAGACGAGGCAATTGAAAATATCATGGCTTGGGTAAGGTACACCTCAGTCCTGAAAGTGATATCTTTGCTTTTTAACACTTAAAAGAAGTCTTTTGCAGCAAATTTGCCCAATGCAATGCGTCTTTTGATTTTTTGATTGCTGCTTCTATGGGTGTTGACTGTGGATCCAAGTAAAATGAAATCCTTGAGAACTTCAATCTTTTCTCTGTTTATCATGATGATGCTTATTGGTCCAGTTGTGAGGATTTTTGTTTTCTTTACATTGAGGTGTAATCCATACTGAAGGCTATAGTCTTTCATCTTCACCAGTAAGTGCTTCAGTCCTCTTCCTTTTCAGCAAGCGAGGCTGTGTCATCTGCATATTGCAGGTTGTTAATGAGTCTTCCTCCAATCCTGATGCCCCATTCTTCTTCACATAGTCCAGTTTCTCATATTATGTGCTCAGCATGCAGATTGAATAAGTATGGTGAAAGGATACAACCCTAACGTACATCTTTCTTGACTTTAAACCACACAGTATCCTGTTGTTCTGTTCAAACAACTGCCTCTTGGTCTAAGTACTGATTCCTCATAAGCAAAGTTAGAGTTCTGGAATTCCCATTCTTTGCAAAGTTATCTATAATTTGTTGTGGTTCACACAGTTAAATGCCTTTGCATAGTCAATAAAACAGAGGTAAACATCTTTCTAGTATTTCTAGTATCCTGCTTTCAGCCAGGATCCATCTGACATCAGCAAAGGTATCCTTTATTCCATGACCTCTTCTGAATCTGGCTGGAATTTCTGGTAGTTCTCTGTCAAGGTACTGCTGCAGCTCCTTTGGAATGATCTTCAGCAAAATTTTGCTTCTGTGTGATATTAACGACATTGTTCGATAATTTCCACATTCGGTTGGATCACCTTTCTTTGGAATAGGCATAAATATGGATCTCTTCCAGTCAGTTGGGCAGGTAGCTGTCTTCCAAATTTCTTGGTGTAGATGAGTGAGCACTTCCAGCCCTGCATCCATTTGTTAAAACATCTCACCTAGTATTCTCTCAATTCCTGGAGCCTTGTTTTTCACCAGTGTCTTCAGTGCAGCTTGACTTCTTGCTTCAGTACCATCAGATCTTGATCATATGCTGCCTTCTGAAAAAATTGAATGTCAACCAGTTATTTTTGGTACAGTGAATCTGTGTATTCCTCCCATCTTCTTTTGATGCTCCCTGCATCATTCAGTATTTTCTCTATAGAAACCTTCACTACTGCAACTCGAGGCTTGAATTTTTTCTTCAGTTCTTCCAGCTTGAAAAATGTTGAGTGTGTTCTTCCCTTTTGGTCTTCTAACTCCAGGTCTTTGCTCACGTCATTATAATACTTTACTTTGTCTTCTGGAATTGCTCTTTGAAATCTTCTGTTCAGCTTTTTTACTTCAGCATTTCTTCTGTTCACTTTAGCTACTCTATGTTCAAGAGCAAGTTTTAGAGTCTCTTCTGACATCCATTTTGGTCTTTCTTTCCTGTCTTTTTAATGACCTCTTGCTTTCTTCATGTATGATATCCTTTATGTCATCCCATAACTCATCTGGCCTTCAATCATTAATGTTCAGTGCATCAAATCTATTCTTGAGAGGTTTAGAGCCATGGTTTCCTGGAACATTCCAGTTAATCGGCCTAATAATGTTTTTAGTGCTTCTGTTCTCCCTCCTAGTTTGTTACATCATGCCTGGGGTCTTAAAAGCTTGCAAGTGGCTATCCAAGGTACAATAAGAGTAACAGAGAAAGGAGAGTCAGGAATGGGAGTAGGAAATGGAATGTGTGGCTAACTGCCTCCATGCATAACAGTCCCTTTTGACATGAGACCGGAAGAACTGGTTGGTGCCTGGCTACCATTACTGAACGTTTTGATCAAAGATTCTGCAGAAGAATCCTGATCAAGAGGGAGAAAACGAAGAACGGAATTTCAAATTCTTATGGAATCTAGATATTCTGGATTCATGGAGGCTGGATGAACCCCTGAAACCATTGCCCTGAGATCATCTTTAAACCTGAAACCAAAAATATCCCCTGAAGTTTTGTCTTTAAAAAAAAAAAATAGTTTGGCTTAGCTAACAAAAGAATGTCTGCCTTGAATATTGTGCTCTTTTAAGAACTATCCAAATGGGATCAAATTAAAAACAGCAACTTGAAAGATTTGATAGGAAACTCAGAGAACAGTGAGTTTATGTGAATGCGGGAGGAACAACTCGGAAAAGGAGGGTGAGAATGGTTGCACAACTCAAAGAATGTAATCAATGTCACTGAACTGAACATGTGGAAACTGTCTAATTGGTGTATGTTCTGATGTGTTTGCACACTTAAGATGGCTCGAGCTGGCTTGATAGCAAAGGCAGGGCACATTCAAGGAGCAAGGGCAGGTACCTAAGTCTGTGCGTAATTCAAGGGGCAGGGGCTTCAGCCCACGCTAGAGGGAACTTCATCAGAGATAACAGCATACTGTGGTGGGACTGACCACATACGGATGAACTAGTATTGGTTTAATTTGCTAATGAGAGCCCATCGGGGCCAGAGGCCACTGGAGACCAGTGATCCTCAAACTCTACAGTGCATGAGAATCACCTGGAGAGGTTGTTAAAACACAGATTGCTGGGCCCAGCGATTTCTTTTTATTTATTTATTTATGCTGTTGTTGAGAATATACACAGCAGAGCATACACCAATTCAACAATTGTAGGAAAGGCCGTCTAATTGGCTCCAGCTAGTCCTGGTAAACTGAGGTCATGCTTAGCCACAGCAACAAGCTGGGCACAGGCAGGAACCGTGAGGCAGTCAGTGTGTTACCTGTCCTCCCACCCCTCCTCTTTTGTCTTTGATGTTCCCCCACTGTTATTGCTGTGCCCGTTGGTTTGAGTATAGTGATTATAGTATTGCTGGATTTGTTCAAACAGTTAAGGTACTCAGCAGCTAACTGAAAGGTGGGCAGTTCAAGTCCACTAGAGGCACCTCTCAAGAAAGGCCTGGTGATCTACTTCCAAAAAATCAGTCATTGAAACCCCTATCGAATGCAGTTCTACTCTAACACACATGGGGTCTCCATGAGTCAGAATCGACACAACAGCAACTGGTTAGTGTTTATTCCACATGGCCCTGGAAAGCAAACCAGCCAAGGAATTTGAGGGCAATGTATGCCCTGAAGTAACGAAGGAGATATTGTTATTCCTTGGTATCCGAGGGGGATTGGTTCTGGGACCCCCGCAGATTCCAAAATCTGCGGATGCTCGAGTCCCTTATATAAAATGGCGTGGTATTTACATATAACCTATGCATATCCTCCCATGTATTTTAAATAATCTCTAGATAACTTATAATACCTAATACAGTGTAAATGCTATGTAAATAGTTGTTATACTTAAAAAAATTTTTTTACTGTAGAGTCAATTCCAATTCCTAGCGAACCTATAGGACAGAGTAGAACTGCCCCATAGGGTTTCCAAGGAGCAGCTGGTGGATTTGAACTGCTGACATTTTGGTTAGCAGCCAAGCTCTTAGCCACTGCAGCAGCAGGGCTCCGATTGTTTAGAGAATAATGACAAGAGGTAAACAAAGCTCAAACAACAAACCAGTGCTGGAGAAAGATGGTGGATCTATGAAATGGCGGGAGGCTCCGGCAAGGGATACCTGCACATCATTTAATTTGCGTAAATTCAGCGTAGTGCTCGGCACGCAGCAAATTCAAGTTTTGCGTTTTGGAGTTTTTTCTTCCCAAATATTTCGATCTGCCATTGGTTAAATCCACCAATACAGAACCCTCAGATATGGAGGGCTGACTGTACTAAAGCTCTGCAGACAACAGTGGCTTGTTCCAACTTGTTGAAAGACATATTACCAAGTACAAAAGCATACACTGTATTGTCAATTTGAGATGTTAAGCAGATTCAGGTTTGCTACATTTCTCTTTGTAATGTAACTGCCCTCTCAAGCCAAGAATATTGTGTATGTGTTTCACCTGCTGACCACCTGGTGAAATTCGTTGTGTGGTCTTGACACAGTAACGCTACCCAGCCTGGAATCTGGCAAATCGATCTAGACCTGGAAAACAAAGGCTGTGCTTCCAACTTTTTCCACATCATCACATACAAAGAAAATGATCATATTTGTACAACATTTTGAGATAAAGAGAACAGGCTGCCCCTACTTGGTTGCCTGGCCAGGGGTCTAGCCACCTCAGGAACTTCTCCACTGAGAGAGTCAATACCTGGGAACACCTGGGACCCACTGACAGCTCTGTGCCAAGAATTTGTCCCGGTTCCTCCTCAGGATAGTAGTAGAGCTGGAAATCACTCCTATCCATGGCTTTTTGCCTCACCAGGTGGCATCTTCTTGCCAGTTTCCAGGATTTGTGACACCACGAGAGTACCTCAGACTCCTTTGGATGATCATCAACCCAGAGAGGACTTTCTCTATTCAGAGTTGAGTCAGACAAATCCTGTGTTTGGAGGTATAAACATGCGTGTGTGTGTGCATGTGCGTGAGTATGCATGGGTATGTGTGTGTACATGCAAGCGGAGCTGCTATCTCTTGTTTTTATCAATACAGTATAAAAAAGATATCTTTGGACTGATGCCCAATTTCAATTACTCTGCACCTCCACCAGCATGAAGTAGGCCCTTAGTATCTCTGTACCTGTGTTTGGTCCCTTGGTTATTTTTTTTGGTGCCCCTAAAAGTGGACCTGCATGCGTTCCCAAGTCTGTTGGTCCACTATAGATGCCCTTGGCATTCATGGTGATCTCATTCTGCTGCTCTGGCTCCCCCCTCAGTGCCCACTAAGCCACTTGAAGGACTATGGGATAGGGCCCCAAAGATGTGACTCCTGAAGGCCACCAAGGTCCCACTCCTCAGGGCAGGGGCACAAATGCTGCTGGGTTCTGGGTTCTGTGGGGACACGGAAAAAAGTGCTCTTCCCAAAGCTGCCTCCCACAGAGTCCCTCATGAAAGCAGCCCACCTCAACTCCTTCCCTCTGCATGCCCCGCCATGTCCCCAGAGAATCTCTCTCTGCTCAGGGTTGCCAGATTCCTCTACAACGTGCCAGAGCATCCGCTTGAGGAAGGGACAAAATGGATACATTTTATTGACCATATATACTTACACATTTCAACTATTAATTTATACTTACTGATGGTGCCACTTTTATATTTTCATATTTTTATTGTTTAGAATGTGATCTTTCACTTTAAACCAATGCTATGCAATTACACGTTAGCATGTATGTGTTGTTTATGTACTTTGAATACTGACAAAAAAACTTTAAAAAGATCGCACACCATCTGGTACAATATGTTTATCCAGTAACCCCCATCCCCTCCGGAATAAGCAACGGTTAAGGCATCGTGTTTACAGCCACCCTACACACTTCCTGAAACTTTTCTCCTCCCTTACGTCTGTGTCCCACCACCATTACCAACCCATACAAAATCCCAACAGCTTTGGTGTCATAGTTCAGGCACATCTATACACAATCCCTCAGGAGTTAATCGTAACTGTAGTTTTCCCCAAGAACAATGATTACGTTATATTCATAAAATGCAAGGACCCTTTCTGGTGAGGAAGGCAGCAAGGAAGGAAGACTGGAAAGAAGGAAGGAAGGAAGGAGGAAAGGAGAGAGAGAAGGAGGGAAGGAAGGACCTTCCCTGAAGGATAATAATTGAAGCTCCACCAAGAAGCTGCTTGCAACCCCTTCCCCATTAATGGAAGTGAGAAAGTTCTTAAGACTTCAGCCTAAGGAAGATCCTTGTATACAGGTGTGGGTATGTGGTATGAGCATGCGTGTCATGTTTATATGTGCTGAAACACGATGCAGGGGTCAATGCCATGTCCCAAGGGTGCATCCTGCACTGTGCATGCTGCCATCTGTGTCTAAATCACCCTTCCTCTACCATGCCCACCTCTTGAGAAACCTAGTCCTTTGAATCCACCTTCTCCCTGAAGCTTTATCTGACCACCCCCTCCCTTTCTCCTTCTATTGTTATCACTTTCTGTCATCTGTTGGGACCTTCAAGATAAGGGACCTAGTCCTGAGCCAGTGTTCAGGGATGTTTCAAGAGGTAGAAGAAATTAGAGGAGTACTATGGGACTTAACATTGGAAATGACTGCTGGAAAGAAACAATATAAAACAGCTCTCTGGCATGCAGTGGAAATATCCCGGCCAAGGGAGGCGAGGCTTGGCACAGGGAAGGACAGCTGCAGGGAATTAGAGCATCTGGCCCACGTGGGCAGAGCAGGAGGGACTCAGTCACCCATTTTGCCTTTTTACACACTGCAGCTTGGTTTTGTTTTCTGAGGGCAAGGAGGAAGCAGAGAAGGTGCTCGATAAATATTCTTGAAAGTGTATGCATTAATGAATGGTCTTCTGTTGCTTGGGGGATTTCCAGGGGCTTTGAGTCTCAGAAATCTGCCATGTTGCGTCTTATGAAGAAAAATGAAATTCCTGAGTCCGAGCTGCAGAGAAAACAATAAGGTTTGTCAGCATAAATAGTGTTTACCACGACTGGGGGTCCCCAGGCTCCTGAGGGGGCAGCTGGCTCCAGCATCTAGCAAAGACTCTGGTTTGGCCAGTGTGACTCAACAGCCTCATCCAAAGGGGGCAGCTGGCTCCAGCATCTAGCAAAGGCTCTGGTTTGGCCAGTGTGACTCAACAGCCTCATCCAAAGGAAGGATGTTTAAATGACCCTCCGAGTCTGATTTCTCTCTGCATCAAATTTCCTGAGGCTTCAAGGCCTCCTCTGGTATCTCACTGATGTCCAGGCCAGCCCCTGGCCTATGAGCGAGCAAGGTGAGCCCCATTTGTCAGTCCTGTTTCAGAACCAGTGGTGGGGGCAGGAGTGCCTTTTCATGATTCATCTGCCCAGAGAGGGTTGTTGTTGCTAGGTGCTGTCGAGTTACTTTCTCACTCATAGCAACCCCCTGTGACAGATGAATCCTGCATGTGCCAGCAGAGGCCAGCTGAAGTACCTGTGGAGTGACTCCACACAAAGGTATCTCCCGCTGCTTCCATTTCCCACCAAGGATCTGCCACTGCCAGGCCCCACTGCCATCCTTGCTTCTAAGGAGCACTCTGGCTGTATTTCTTCCAAGACAGATTTGTTCGTTCTTTTAGCAGTCCATGGTATATTCCATAGTCTTCGCCAACACCATAATTCAAAGGCATCAATTCTTCTTCTGTCTTCTTTATTCATTGTCCAGCTTTCACATGCATATGAAGCAATTTGAAAACACCATGGCTTGAGTCAGGTGCACCTTAGTCTTCAACGTGACATCTTTGCTTTTTAACACTTTAAAGAGATCTTATGCAGCAAATTTGTCCAATTCAATGCGTCATTTGATTTCTTGACTACTGCTTCCATAAGTATTGATTGTGGGTGGATCCAAGTAAAACAAAATCCTTGACAACTTCAATATTTTCTCCATTTATCACCATGTTGCTTATAGGTCCAGTTGTGAGGATTTTTGTTTTATTTATGATGAGATGTAATCCATATTAAAGGCTGTATAATCTCCATCAGTAAGTGCTTCAAGTCCTCCTCACCTTCAGCAAGCAAGGTTGTGTCACCTGCATGATACAGAGGTCCCCAGGCTGCAGAAAATTCCACTGCAGCTTACTTGCCCAGCTTCACCATTTCCAGTCCCACTGCTTGGCCAGCCTCACTATCTGCATCAGAATTCCAGTTCTTATGCTTGGCCTGCCCTGTGAAAATCCTGGTGCCTGTGTGGTACGGTTAAGAATGTTGCTGACTTAACTCATATGAACTCCCTACTTGTAAACCCCTTAAAAATAGCTTTTTTATCTCTTGCCCTCTTGACACAGTCTTGGTGGCGTAACTCCAATTGCTTCCTCCGTTGCACAATGAAATAAAGGCACCTTTATACTCTCCCACCTCAGTCTCTGTCATGCCGAGGAAAACCAGGGGTTTCCTCCTGGTAGCATGCATATCACAGGTTGTTAATGAGTCTCCCTCCAACCCCCATGCCCTGTTCTTCATATAGTACAGCTTCTCAGATTATTTGCTGAGCATACAGGTTGAATAAGCGTGGTGAAAGAATACCACCCTGATGTATACCTTTCCTGACTTTAAACCGTGCAGTGTTCCCTTGTTCTGTTTGAACAACTGCCTGTTGATCTATGTATAGGTTCCTCATGAGCACAATTAAGTGTTCTGGAATTCCCATCCTTCTTAATGTTATCCATAATTTTTTATAATCCACACAGTCAAATGCTTTTGCATAATCAATAAAACACAGGTAAACATCTTTCTGATATTCTCTGCCTTCAGCCAAGATCCATCTGACATCAGCAATGACACCCCTGGTTCCAGGTCCTATGGCCACATCACACAGATACTGAATGGCTAACAGAGGGTGATATGTGTTTAACGTTAGTTTTCATTTTTATCAGTTATACATACTCAATTTAAAACAGATGCTGGTAGTCCCAGGTCTTACCTTTTCCTTCTACCCAACCTCTTAGCTGGTTATTTTGGTACAGCAGACCCCAGGTTATGAGATCCATTCCTGAGTCTCTAAGAATTTGTAGGGAAGTCAGAACAGGTGCATTTAGTTCTTATTACTTTTAGTCCAAGAAAAAGGAGCCTTGGTGGTGCAGTGGTTAAGCGCTTGCCAGCCACTCTCCAGGAGATGTGACAGTCTGCTTGCATAAAGATTTACAGCCTTGCAAACCCTATGGGGCAGTTCTACCCTGTCCTACAGGGTTGCTATGAGTCAGAAACAACTTGACGTCAGTACATTTGGCTTTGGTTTAGTGTGAGAAAGGCTCGAAGCTTTTTCAGTGATTTAAAACCTGCACGTGCAGCAAGTGAAGGTGATCATGATGAAGAATTTGTTGCAGGTACGGATTGGTTCAATCATTTCAAAGTGAGGACAAATTTATGTAACATTAAAGGGCAAGTATGAGTTGTCCTTAAGTCAGATGCTTGTAACCCAAGGACTGCCTGTATTTACTTCCATAGGTCTAAATATCAGGTTTACGTACTACTATTTGATTTTCCAGTTTTAATGTCATTCACTGAATCCCAACTGTAAAAGGTGAGGATTTCACTACCTCTCACTATACATAAACATACTTCCTATTTTATCCTTTCAAACATTATAATTTTAGTTGGATCAGTATTTTTTGTTTACATTGTCATTACTATGTCAAGGATATCACAGCTGAGTTATATAGTATACTATGGTAACTTTGTCTTTCATGCTTATTTTTGTGCTTTTCCTGAAATTAATCATTGTCTTATCTTTGTTTTGTTTAGTCTTGCTTAATTTAGCTTTCTAAGTATTTACCACTAGTTAAACCCCAAACTCTTTATCAAGTACATAAATCTCCTTTCGAGATCTTCAGAAGCCTGTGATGCCCTATCAATTTCATATTCCTGGGAAGTCCCTCCTGAAACCCTGCTCCAGTCTCTTCACCCCTCTCCTGGGTTAGAGTTCGCTTGCTGTTTCTTCCTTGTTTTACCCTTATATTTGGGTGGAGCATATTCCCCAGTGGCTACCTGAGAAAAGGTGCCTTGAAGATAAAATTTTTTGACACTTGAATATCTGGAAAAGTCTTTATTCTAACTTCATGGTTGACAGTTTGGCTGGGTATAGAATTCTAGGTTGGAAATCATTTTCCTTTATTATTTTGAAAATATTGGTCCATTGACTTCAAAATGTTCCTACTGAGAAATCTGAAACCACTTTTTTAAAAATAATTTTTATTGTCCTTTAAGTGAAAGTTTACAAATCAAGTCAGTCTCTCACATATAAACTTATATACATACCTTACTACATACTCCCACTTAATCTCCCCCTAATGAGTCAGCCCACTCCCTCCTTCCAGTCTCTCCTTTCATGACCATTTTGCCAGTTTCTAAGCCCCTCTACCCTCCCATCTCCCCTCCAGACAGGAGATGCCAACATAGTCTCACTCCTCATCGGCATCTCTCTTCAACCCATTGTCCAGTCCAATCTATGTCTGATGAGTTGGTTTCAGGAATGGTTCCTGTCCTGGGCCAACAGAAGGTTTGGGGACCATGACCGCTGGGATTCTTCTAGTCATAGTCAACCATTAAGTCTGGTCTTTTTATGAGAATTTGGGGTCTGCATCCCACTGTTCTCCTGCTCCCTCAGGGGCTCTCTGTTGTGCTCCCTGTCAGGGCAGTCATCGATTGTGGCCAGGCACCATCTAGTTCTTCTGGTCTCAGGATGATGTAGTCTCTAGTTCATGTAGCCCTTTCTGTCTCTTGCGCTTATAATTACCTTGTGACCTTGGTGTTCTTCATTCTCCTTTGATCCAGGTGGGTTGAGACTCATTGATGCATCTTAGATGGCTGCTTGCTAGTGCTGAAACCACTTTTGATTTGTTCTTCTGGTATGTTACAGCATTTTTTTTTCTCTCTGGGAGCCGTTAAATTTTTTTTTTCCTAGTTTTCTGAAATTGCGCAATGACTTACCTTGCCGTGGATCTATTTCCATCCATTGTGTTGGAATGGGTCCTTTCAATGTGGACACTTATCCTGCAGTTCTGGAAAATTTTAGTGAAATATTTAATTGATTTCCTGCCAGTAGGTACTTTATTCTATCCTCTAAATATAGATAAAAATACCATTTCTTCCAGATATAATCAGATCTTGTGGAGCTAGAATGTATCCAGGGAAGCAGGTTATGGGAGAAAAGTGAGCAGATATATTCAGTTTAATCTGTCTGAAATAGGAATCAAAGTGTAAGTTTACTTTAGAAACGGAGTTCTGAAGTCTACTCCCAGCCCTGGCTGAGGTCCTTTATGTCAGGGAGGTGCCTGGGTGCCCACAAGTCTCACCTTATCGGAGAGACTTTCCCTGAACAACGTAAGGTAACAACCCACCCATCAGTCCCTAGCATCTTACTCTGGTTGATTTTACTTGCCATATTGCAGGTGCTCGCTGTTTGTTGAACTGGGTTGAATTGGATTATCTGGGCAACAGTTACTCCATCCTTAAAGGGTTCTATTACCTCTAATGTCCCATAACTCTACCTATGTCCCTGAGGTGGGAAATGACTCATAAATGAGAATGAAATAGTATCTGTAAATATGTTTTTTCTATCTTTGTTTAATGAATTATTTCCCTGGGGGAATATGTGCCCTACGTAATGAGCCAGGGAGCCCCTGGCTGCTAAAGATTCTGTTCAAACTACCGAGGTCCACCTGAGAGCCCTCAGGTGTGGTCAGTCACAAAGCCTGCACCATCGTCAGGAAATGAGCAAACTCAGTGTGGTGGGAGCCTGTGAGGAAAATGGCCCCATCTTGGAGAACATGTTACCCCTTCCGCTCCAGGCATCCTGGAAGTTGTCCTGGGCTATTCCTGTTTAGAAACCCTCATGGCATAGTAGTTAAAGTGCTACAGCAGCTGACCAAAAGGTCAGCAGTTCAAATCCACCAGGCGCTCCTTGGAAACTCTATGGGGAAGTTCTACTCTGTCCTGTAGGGTCACTATGAGTTGGAATCAACTCGATGGCAATGGGTTTGGGTTTTTTTTTTTTAATTATTCCTGCTTTAGCCCCTTCCTCACTCCCTCCATTCAGTTACCAAGCCTCCTACATTCTGCTTCTCAAGTTTCTCACTCTCCTGGCCCCTGCCCTCCATCCCTATCACCACCTTAGGGTGGCTTTCATCTCTTGCCTGGCCTCTTATAACTACCTCCTAACTCATGCTCCTTCATCTGTTTTGTCCTCCAGTAAATCCTCCTCACCAGTTACCAGAGAAATCTTTCTAAAGCACAAAACAGACTATGCCCTTTTCCCTACTAAAAACCTGCCATTACCTCGCAAAGCAGGAGAGAAAAGAGATGTCCACAAATATCCATACTTTGTACTTTAGCATTCTGTGGTTGACAATGCCCATCCCATCATTATGCTGTCTGATTCCATAACAGGGTTCTGACCCAGGCAGGTAGTACCTTTTGAAAAATGAGGAAACTGTGGCCCAGCAGAACACATGATTGGCCCAAGGGTACTCAAGAAGGCACAGGAGGAAACCAGATCTCTGATCCAGCTAGTGTTCTTCTTAGTGCCCTAGTCCTACCCCAAGGGCTAGGTCTAATTAGTTGTTATGAACCAGTCTCTGGCATTGGTAACCATAGGGGTGGAACAAAGACAAGAACCAAGAAAAACAGCCTTATGACATCACAAAACAATGAGTCACATGCCAGCCATAACAGGGAGTGGCCAACCACAGCACTGATGTTCCTACTGCGGAGCCACATAGTAAACGTTTCCTTCCATCATCACCAGGGCGCCATGGGAAGCCAGCGTTTCAACGGCCCTCTTCAAGAGGTGCAGTGTGAGATGCATGACGTCTTGCTTTTCTGCAAGGACCCTCCTGAGGGACCAAGAGCAGGTGGGGTCACAGAGTTCCTTATTCAGGCAAGAGACCACCCACCAGTGTGGAGTCGATAAACAAGTAGGCAGCTCATGTTTACTGGAACATAATTTGGGCCAGAGAAACACAAGAGATGATGAAAAAGTTATATCATCGCTGACAAGAGACAAGAATCTTTTTTTTTTTTTTTTAATGTGGTGAGTAAAACTGACGTTCGTATTGGTAATCCCTGTATTCATCGCCGCAAAAACGTATGCTGATTGGTAGGGGCGCCCTCATGTGTCACCGCGGTGTAATGGCAACTTCAATTATACCAGCATCAGCGTGAAACCAAAAAAAAACAAACCCGTTGTGGACGGGTCAATTCTGACTCCTAGCGACCCTAGAGGACAGAGTAGAACAGAAACAGCCCCGTAGGGTTTCTAAGGAGAGGCTGGCGGATTCGAACTGCTGACCTTTTGGTTAGCAGCCGAGCTCTTAACCACTGCGCCACCAGGGCTCCAGAATCAAGGTAATTCTTCTCCTTCCTGCTTGCCCGTCAGATCACTTTTTAGGCTCTAAAGAGCAGTTTGGATTGGCCCTCAGGGTAGAAGCGGCTGCAGCCAGGCTTCTGAGTGTGTGAGCTCCACTGACCCAGACCCATTGCTGTCGAGTCGATTCCGACTCATAGCGACCCTATAGGACAGAGTAGAACTGCCCCCATAGAGTTTCCAAGGAGCGCCTGGCGTATTTGATCAGGCGACCCTTTGGTTCGCAGCCGCAGCATTAGCCAGACCAAACGTTCTGTCTCTTTCCACTTGTTACACGTTCAGATTCTAAAAAACACCAGTATGTTTATGTGGGTTCTATCCATCAATTTGTACTATATTAAGAATTGGAACTGAGAATTTTTTATGACAGTCCAAAATCTGGTATTTATTTTGAGTAATCCTCTTAATAGTGTTTTTTTTTTTTTAACTCCCCCATTCCCTCCTCCATCAGGATTTACCTGTTCTAGATATTTCATGCCAGTGGGATCATTCACATTTGTCATGTTGTGTCTGGCGTATTTCACTATGATTTGTCAATGTTCGTCTGTGTGGTGGCTTGTATCAGAGAGTCATTTCAATTTTACAGCTGAATAATATTCCATTGTATGGATAAATAGCACATGTTTATCCATTCATCAGTTGATGGACACTTGTGTTGTTTCCCCCGTTGGTGAATAACTCGACTGTGAACATTGGTGTACCTGTGTCCGAGTCTCTGCTTTCAATTCTTTTGGGTATACGACTAGGAATGGAATTGTTGGGTCATATGGTAATTCTATGTTCAACTTTTTCAGGAATTGCCAAACTGTATTCCACAGCAGCTAAACCGTTTTACAGCCTCACCAGCTGTGTATGAGTGTTACAGTTTCTCCACACCCTCACCAACACCTGTCATTGTCTGGTTCTGTTTCTTATAATAGTCATCCCAATGGGTACAAAGTGGTATCTCATGGTGGTTTTTATTTGCATGGCCTTTAATGACTAATAAGGAAACACTGGTGGTGTAGTGGTTAAGAGCTACAGGTGTTAATCAAAAGGTCAGCAGTTCAAACCCACCAGGCACTTTATGGGACAGTTCTACTCTGTCCTCTAGGGTTGCTTTAAGTCGGAATTGACTCAACGGCAACGAGTTTGGTTTTGGGTTTTTTAATGACTAATGATGTTGAATATATTTTCATGTGCTTATTGACCATTTGTATATCTTCTTTGAAGAAATGTCTATTCAAGTTCTTTGTCCATTGTGTAATTGGGTTGTTAGGTTGTCAGTCTTTTTATTGTTTAGTTTTAAGAGTTCTTTATATATTCTGGATATTAAACCCTTATGTGATATATGGTTTCCAAATATTTTCTCTCTTTCTGAGCTGAGCAAAGGTTTCTTGATTGTCCCAAGAAACAAACCTGTCCCTGACCCATCTGTTTCCATACAGAGGGCTCCTCCCTGGGCACTTTGCTTTCTGCTCCCCGAATCCCCTGATCCTCTCCTTAGAGCCTTAAGCTTCATCAGGAGTTAATGAGTTACTCTTTCACACAGTAGACAGTGGACTTCAATGCCTTAACCCTCAGAGATGAATCTCTGATGATGGGGATTTTGGGCAAGAGGAAGAGTTACCAAATGGGTTTATTTTAGGGCAGGAGATTTTGGGGTATATGGACATCAGTTCTCACCCCCTGGGGCTGGCCCATGACAGCGCTGGTTTTGATTTATGGGAAGGATGTGGTCAGTAATGACATCCTGAGCCTTGGCAAATGGGGTTTTGGAGTCTGACAGACGTGGTTCTGAGACAGCCACTTACTATGTGTGTGTAAGCAACTTACTACGTGTTGGAAGATGACTTTGTCTGTCTTAGTTTCAGTTTCTTCATCTGTAAACTTGGTCTAATAGAACACACCTTTCCAGATGTGGCAAGATTTAGAAGGAATATATGTAAAGCACTCAGGCATGGGCCAGGGAATCAATAGACCTAAACCCTAATCCCAGCTGTGTCATTGTCTAATTATATGTGACCTGGGTCATGTTCCTCTTAGCAAGATTCTACTTTCAAAATATATCTAGACTCTGACCACTTCTCACCATCTGTTCTATGATAACCTTCATCCCAGCCATCATCATCTTTAATCTGAACAAATATTAAGAGCCTCCTAACTCATCTTCTTGCTTCCCCCCAGCCTTTCCAGCCCTGGTCTACACTCCATGTAATGACTAGAATTAATATCTAAGTCAGATCGTGTGATGTCTCTACATATTATCCTCTAATGGCTTCCCATTTCACTCAGATCAAAATCTCAAGTCCTTACGTGACCCTGAGGCCCTACAGGATTGCCCTGTACCCTCTCTGACCTCACCTCCTACCACTCTGCCTTTTGTACCCTATGCTCTGGCCACACTCACCTGCTCCTGTTTCTTGAACGTGCCAGGCATCCTCTGACCTCAGGTCCTTTCCACTTACTGTTGCCTCTGCCTGGAACATTCCTTCCCAAATATTGCATGACTTGTTTCTTCACTTTCTTCAGGCCTTTACTCAAAAATCCCTTTTCAGGGAGACTTTCCCTGAACATCCTACCTAAGATAACACCCTATCAATCAGTCCCTAGCATCTCACTTTGCTTGATTTTACTTGCCATCTGGTAGGAGCTCAATGTTTGTTGAATTGGATTATCTGGGTTATAGGGTTGCTACAAGTTGGAAGCAACTCCACGGCAACGGGTTTGGGTTTGGGGGGCTACAACTTCTCCATCGTTCAGATGAGGGGGGATTGGACTATAATTCTAAGGGCCCTACCAGCTTTAATGTCCCATAACTCTGCTTATGTTCCTGTGTTAGAAAATGACTTGTAAATGAGAATGAAATAATGTCTGTAAATATATTTGTCTGCCTATGTTTAATGAGTTATTTACCACAATGAGCAAGATTCCTGTTATAGTCTCCTATTTCAGCAGCAGTATTATATTTTTAAACAGGGTCCTGAGGAACAGAAACGTCACCCTTTTGGGGTGAGCTGAGCAGTCCAGCCCAGCCTGGGATGCTCAGACAAGTGTGGGCTCGACCAGAAAGGCCCTGATCTCTACACCTTGGTTCCAGCAGCCCAGAAATCTGATCCAGAAGCAAGACAGCATTACAGGGGGCCAAGGTGCTGGGCCTGAGTGATGGAAATGGTGAAGCACCAGGCCTTATTTCCTGACATTTCCAGTCCATAGCCAGTTGACAGACATAGGAGAAAAATCCTGAGATGGGGCAGTGCCAGATGGAACCTCACATAGTTATTCTTGCCTCATGTTCAGGACTCTGCAGGTAGTTGCTTGAGGAGAGGGGCTCCAATCACCACTCTGAAAATGGACTACCCCCAAGAGATGTCTCATCACTTTGATAAAGGACATGCTATAGACTAAGCTATTGTCGTTAGGTGCCGTCAAGTCAATTCCGACTCATAGCAACCTTATAGGACAGAGTAGAACTGCCCCATAAGGTTTCCAAGGAGCTGCTGGTAGATTCAAAACTGCTGACCTTTTGGTTGGCAGCCATAGCTCTTAACCACTGCACCACCAGGGCTCTGTTGACTTAGCTAGAAATGGTTAAACAAGGTGAATGAAGGATACTCTGTACTTTACAGTGGAGTTACATTTTATAAAGATAACAGTGCTCACTACTTGCCAGGCATTACACATATTCATTCATTCATTAAACACTTGCCAAGGCCAAAGACATATGTCCCTTATTTGAAACTGTTTACTCAAAAAGTATCCCGTCTGCCTCTGGAGATTTTCTAAAATTCAGAAAACAGGGCAAAGACATTTTGACTGACACAAGGAACACACCTCTTCCCACTCTTTGCCCTTCTGTTTTACAGAGATAGGGTCTAGACTTAGTATTCTAGCTAGCACATTCTACTTCGAACTTTCCACTAATTTAGACCAGACTTCTGCCTTTAGCTGTTAGTCACCGAGGCCTCCCTATGCCATGATACTAAATCTCAGCAAAGCTTTGGGGATTCAGACTGGTTGGAGCCTCAGGTGAGGGATTCTGGAAGTTCAAGGAACAAGCTCCAGGGTTTATTCCGGTTTCTTCCTTGGTTGCTTTGTTTGGATAACACTGCTCACAGCCATAATTATTGGAATGTAGAAACTGAAGAACCTCCTGGTCCTGAGGATTGTGGGACAGGAGAGATCAGATGGAAAATAAGATCATGGGAGTCTTCAGTGTCCTCAGGGGTCATCTGGTTCCTTCATTCATTCAACATTCACTGAGCCAGGAACTGGGGAGATGGAGAAGAGCAAGACACAATCCTTGCAATTGAAGACTTCATGGCCTACTCCACTATTCAAATTATACCCATGAGGAACCTGAGGCCTAGAGAAAGGCAATGACTCATCTTGGGACACACAGCAAGTCAGTGGCAGAGTTGGACTCAGACCTGGTCCACTGATTGATTCCCAGCTAGCTGCTCTTTCCTTCTGCTTAGCATTTAACTCCATTCATTCAATTCACACAGGTTGGATTTGTCTAAGCATGCAGGCCTTTTGATCAGGGTCAACATGTTGTGGTGTATCTTTGGCACAGAATGCTAATGCCCAGTTATACCTGGTCAAGGTCAATGCCACATTCACTGAAGATTAGCCTGCGTTGAAGTATTCTTTTCCAGGGCATTGACTTCCTCCCACATGTAACCTTTGACTGGGATGGCTCTCCTCTCTTCTTGGAAGATGGGTTGAGGGCCCTGGCCTCCATGCCAAGGATAAGGCTTTTCTGGGAAAGGTCTCACAGGGTCTACTGATGTGGTGCCTAGTGGGCCCCCCAGCAGACAGAGTGAAATCTCACTGGAGTTCTACAGGGAGGGGCTGCTCCAACTGATCAACGTCTGCAGAGTAGGAATTCCCTTGGTAGAGAGAACTTCCTCTGAGCTGGCAGGGTTTCTCCAGCTTCTCATCTCTTCCCCAACCCAGGCAGCAGCCCCTTAGCCCCTTGCCTTGACTCACGACCATTCTCCTGCACTGGAGAAGCCAGAGTGATCTTTATAAAACACCATGTGGCCTCCCTGCACTCCTGTTTAAAGCCTCCTCGCCAAGTGCTCCCCAGGGCTTCTGGGCATTACCATGGGTGCACTTCCAGGGCATGGCAGAGAGAATGGGGTCCTGGTACCTGAGGATACATTCCGAAGCAGCCTACCACAGCTCAAATGAATGAAAGTCTCCTTTTTCAGCTTTAATGATAGGGATTTTGTCTTACAGATTCCATACTGTATCTACTTTTAATTTTTTTAATTTATGTATTTAATTCTGTACTCTCAAAGTAGAGAAAGGCAAGCCACATTTATTGTCACTTACAGATTTCCGTAGCATATCACGAATTGGCTCTGGAAGTAGGGGCGCTATCCCCCTTTTGTTTGAGAAACAGTAACCTCCAGAAAGTTCCAGGTGGTCAGTGGGACACTGAAGGGCCTCCCTGACCCAGCCTTGCCTATGGCCCTTCCCTGTACCGTAGGGTCACACCCCCTCCAACCTTGCCCCCATTCTTGCTCTTCTCTCCCACAAGAAGATTGCTGTCCTATCCCCACACCCTCACGGATCTCTGGTGTCATTTCCTCCGGGAATACCCCTGCCCTTGCCCCTGTTTGGTATAGGTCACTGGGCTATGCATTCTGGCACTTGACTCTGGGTTTGTGCCCTCGATGGAGGGCACCCCGCGGGGAAGGAAGCTGCATTCCTGGCATCCAGGTGATGCTCTGTGAGGATCAGGCCTATGGAGGTGAGTGGTCTGCGCGGGAGGGGGGCGGGGCGCGAGGTGCCCCTCTGAGTCCAATTCAAGGGCTAGGCGGGAAGCACGATGGATAAGCTGCGCTTAGTCCCCGCGCCCGCAGTTCCAGCTCCGGCCACACGGTGGGGCGCGCTGGGCGGGAACGGGGTGGCCCAAGTGGCTCAGGCTAGGAGAGGCGCGTGCCCGCCCAGCGCAGAACTGAATTACCGGCCGTGAACCTCCAGGTGCAGTCCCGCCTAGGGCCAAGGGCCGCCTCCCTCTGCCAAGGTCCCGGCTGGGGTGAGAAGGATGCCGGGAGGAGGCAGAGCCTCCGGGGTGGAGGTCCGCCTTAAGTGGGACCCAGTTAGTGGAGGGGGCTGCAGTCTGAGGGACCGATGACCTGCGCGACAACCAGAGGCCCTCACAGCTTGACGATACCTTTTGGAACACAGGGGTCTCTGTAAATTAGAAACAGTGAGAACTGGCCATCGCCCTTTCCCACCCTCATTCCAGCGACCTCTCCGTGTCATCTTGGGCCTGAAAGCTGCAGAGTCCGTGCTTTGCCACTTAGCAGCTGTGTGACCCTGATCAAGTGGATGAAACATTTGAGGTCTAGGTGACCTCGTTTGAACAAAGTAGATGCATCCCTGGCAGAGCCGGGGGGTGGGGTGGGGAATATAGAACAAAAAGTCAAAATCGCAAAAAAGACCAGACTTACTGGTCTGACAGGGACTGGAGGAACCCCCGAGACCGTGGCCCTAAGATACCCTTCTGACCTGGAACTGAAGCCATCCCTGGAGGTCACCTTCCAGCCAAACAATAGACAAGCCTGTAAAATAAACAATAACACCCAAGAGGAACATGCTGCTTGAAACAATTGATAATATGAGATCAAAAGGGCAATATTTGCCCAAAAACAAAGATGAGAAGGTGGGAAGGGGTAGAAAATCAGGACAAAAGGAATCGAGGAACCCAGAGCAGAAATGGGGAGAGTGCTGACACATGGTGGGGAATGAAGCCAAGGCCGTGAGACACTTTAGGTACAAACTATCAAATGGGAATCTAATTTGCTCTGTAAACTTTCACCTAATGCCCAATTAAACAAACATTGGGTGAAACTGCCTACCAAGCTGATTTAATAGAAGGCTAAATGTTGGGGCGGGGATCAATGTTGGCACACAGCCATCCCTGTTTCAGGCCTGATGTCTCTGAACCAAGTGTCATAATCTCACACCAACCCTGCCCTCCCTAGAATTCCTATTTGGACCTTCACACAGCAGGGGTCCTGGGCTACCTCTTAGGTCCTCAGAGCCTGCGGGGCCTGGAGCCAAGCAAGGCCTCAGGATGCGCGTCCATTATGCATGGATTATTTGAGCTCCCACAATGCCGGGGGGAAGCATGAGGACCCTCCTTCCTTAAACCCTCCCAGACCCTTTCTGACCTTAGGGTGCCATACTTCCTGGCGCATCTCTGCCCTGCAAGCAGCTTGCTTTGTTCTGGGGGGTGGCCTCCCAGCCTTCCTCCTGCACACATGTGCTCCCCACCACTTGTAAGTGTGAAAAGAAGAAAGTTTGCTTTCATTGTGGTGTGTGTGCCTGAAGTGTGTGAAGGAGGGAATGTGAGCGTTCTCAGTAAATATTGCTTGAAACCATTTTCAGCGTGATCTAACGAGAGGCTTTTCGTTTTCTGTTTACGTTTCATGTTGATAATTGCCAATTACAGTGGGCTGGAGTGGAGATAGAGGGGCTGGAGTGACAATAGAGCCAGTGGAGTGAGGAGTCCCTGAAGTCAAAGCCAGGGAGAACCTGAGTGTCTGCCGGCTCGCCGGGCTTGAACTAGCTCTGTCTGAGCTCAGTCTGGTGAACTCCCAGGGACGCCAGGGGAGTCCGGGCATCTCCCCCACCAACTCACAGATGCTATTTCCGAGCCCCCACTCCACGCTGCCTTTACACCAGGGTTTTCCCAGCCTGGGACCTGACCTTCCAAGTCTCACGCCCCCCTCCACTCAGATGCCTTCTGCTTGCTGTTTATTTCCTGGTGTTCTTCCCCGCATGCAACCCTGACCTCAGATCTCCTAGTGGGATGGCCCACAAATTCCCCATCAGCCAATCCCCACGGGCTCCAGCCGTACCTCCTAACCTATTCACCGACTCCTCATTTCTCTCCGGTGACCCTGGATCAGCTTTGCCCACAGCCTGTACCTGCCAGCAGTTTTTCACTCTTGATCATCGCTAGATACTAGCTGTCCCTCCAGCCTGTGTCACTGCAGGTCTGTTTCCCAAAGCTTTCTCTGAAACTCCTGACACCCTTCCTTCCTGACCCATGCACGCATTGCACTTATGTACTGGCCACACCGGGCCACACCTGGCCACATTCAGCTCAGCCCTACTTCCCCTGTCCTGCCTGTTCTCTAACTGGGCACATAGCTGCTCCTGTGCATTGACTTGGTCTGCCCAGCTGGGCTGTGAGGTCCTAGAAGGTAGGGCCACCCTGAGCCTGCCTCAGCAGCCCCCCTCCTCCCAGGGCCTGGCTGTGGGCTGGGCACAGGGAGGCACTGAGTAAATGCTTGCCAGGGATACGGTAAGGAGCTGGAGGACAGACTGGCCTGGAGCGGGGGCACTGAAGGAGCAGTGGTGGTAGCATCCTGGGACGGACCCAGGGTGTGCTCTGAAGTTATTGTGAATGACAACAAATACCAATTGAGGGAAGGAAGAGAAACAGATCCATGAAGGGAGAAAAAAGGGGGGTCATGGAGAGGTCACCAGCTATAGGAACACCTCCCCATCTGGGGCTGTTGAAAACCAAGAAGGGAGCAAAAGGGGTCTCTGAGCAGCTAAGATCGATGTCACCAACTTCACGTACTAAAGCTCCTGCACTTTACCCAGAGTTGAACCCCTCAGTTCTACAGGCGCGGGAATCGTTGCTTTTATGAACATTTCTAACAAATGCAGGCATCTGGTTTGGAAATCCTCCACAGATTAGAAGCAACAAATCAAAGTGTCATTAAACTGCTTTAGGCTGACATTCCACCAGCACTGAGAGGTGACAGCTGACAGCCTTCATAAGGGACAAGACTGATGATCTATAAAGACTATCACAGGACTGAGCCCAGCAGCCTGGGGCGTGCAGTGCAAGCAGAGTCACACCTAGACTCACCACTGCCCTCTAAGCCTGTCATTCTATCACAGCTCAATACGGACACGGATGTTTGTAATGATTAACCCTGAGTCACCGAGAAAAGTTAAATGGTGCTCAAGACGCTATGTCTAAGGAGATAAGGAAGCACCTAATTCATTTAAAGTAAACTTCCTTCCAAATGATTTTTAAAAATATTGAAGGATGCCTAAAAGAATCAATCATTTGCTAACCGGAAAATTTAATCGTAGCTTCCATTTACAGGAGGCCATGACGGTTCAGTGATAGAACGAATGCCCTCCTTCCATGCCGGAGACCTGGGTTCGATTCCCAGGCGTTGCACCTCACGCTGTCAGTGGAGGTTTTGTGTTGCTGTGATGCTGAACAGGTTTCAGTGGAGCTTCCAGGATGAGACAGGCTAAGAAGAAAGAGCTGGTGATCTGCTTCTGAAAAGCAGCCGATAAAAACCCTACGAATCAGTTGTGCCTGGAGTCACCATGACTCAGGGGCTGACTGGATGCCAGCTAACAATAGCCTCCATGTGTGGTTTCTCGGGCACTCGGTGTACACACTCTCATCTGGGAGGTTACACAATTTGTCGCCATTTTGGAGATGAGGACAGTTGACTAACAGTCCCATGGCTAATAGTTAAAGCGCAAGTTTCTTATAACAGCCTGGGGCTGCTCAGAGTGACTTTCAGCCAAACCAAATCTCCCCCACAAGCACGCCTCAGCACTAGGGATTCCACTATCGACATCACTTTGGTTTAGGCCCTGGATCTCTCCAGATTGGTTCTTTGAGAAGTGGATGGATTGAGGCACTCCTGCTACCAGGACCCCTAACCCAGAGCTGCTACCAGGACCCCTAACCCAGAGCTAACCACTTCCTGGGAGGCAATATGGTATAGAGCTACCAGGACCCCTAACCCAGAGCTGCTACCAGGACCCCTAACCCAGAGCTAACCGATTCCTGGGAGGCAGTATGGTATAGTGGGCTCTATGGCCAGACTTCCTGGGTTCACATCCTACCTCTACTACTAACTGCGTAGCCTTGGGAAAATTACCTTGACCTCTCTGCCTTGTTTGCTCCATCTGTAAAATGCAGGTGTCAGTAGTACTCCCTCACAACGTGGCTGTGACCATCAAATACGCTCATATGTGCAAAGTGCTAGAACACTCAGAGAACATTTGACAAACACCAGTTGATATTGCTAATGCAAGGCAGTTTATATACCATACCAGCTGCCATCAACCCAACTCCAACACATGTCATTGTTCTGGCCAACATGTGTGTCAGAGTACAACTGTGCTCCATAGGGTTTTCAACAGCTAATTTTTCAGAAGTAGATCACCAGACCTTTTTTCCAAGGCACCTCTAAGTGAACTCAAACCTCTAACTTTTCGCTTAGCACCTGAGCGTGTTAACCATTTTCACCATCTAGAAAAACAAAAACCAGTGCCGTCTAGCCAATTCCAACTCATAGTGACCCTATAGGGACCCCATTATATCCACAATCTGTCTCAAATCCTTTTTTAGAGTCATACTGGTTAGAAAGAATCATCGTACCAACTCAGTAAGGTAGGTATAAAAAAAGGCTTCCCCATTTTGTAAACGACTTGCCTGAAGTACAGAGAGGTAAAGTGACTGATCTGAGGACAGAGTGCCAGGAAGTAACGGAATTGGGATTTGTCCCTGGGCCTTCCTGACACTGAAGCTGTGATCTTTCCACTACATCATAACTGCATCCCTTAGGGGGAATGTTGAAGAGACTAACTTCCTTTTGTCTTGGGGAAATGAGTAAGAGAGCGATCTTACAAATTCTCTCTTTCAAATTCTGCTTTGACAGACTGAATCACCCAGCTATTATGAAGTTTCAGAACCTGAGAAGGGAAGTTTGGGTAGAAGGAGTATACTTTATTTTTTGATATCAGAGATGCCTGAGAGGCAAGGGTTGCCCGTTAACATTGTTCATGGGGGTTCCGGTTATCTACTGTTGTGTGGCCCATCACCTCAAAACTTAGAGGTTTAAAACAACGATAATCATTTTATTATTTCTTGCATGGTTCTAGGGGTTGGCTGGGCTTGACCAGGTGGTTGTCACTCAGGTTCTTTCAGACAGTTGCAGTCAGATGGCGGCTGGGGTTGGCATCGTCTCAAAAGTCTCCTCACTCATGTATCTGGTCGTTGATGTTGGTGGTCAGTTGAGACCTAGCCAGAGCTGTTGGTCAGAACACCTACATGTGGCCTCTCCATGTGCCCTGGGCTTCCTTACAACGTGGCAGCTAGATGCCAAGAGCGAGGGTCCCAAAAGAACAAGGTGGAAGTGCATGGCATTTTTCTGGTGTAGCTTTGGAAGTCACTTGGTATCTATTCTGCTGCACTCTTCATTAAGGCAGTCACAAAGATATACCCAGTTTCAGGGGGAGGAGACATGGAGCACTATTCAATGAGAGGTGTGTCAGGAAGAGTGTGTGAGACGGGATATGTTGGGCACGCCATCTTTGAAAAATACAATATGCTTCAATAAGAATGCTTTCCTGGCAAAAGTTTCCATTGAAGGACAGAGGTGACAAATGCTGAATTGATGCTCTAATAAGGACCACTCCCTGCCATCACGTCTGATGGCAGCTCCTTCAGAGAACAGGCCACAAGAGACATGGTTGGCAGCAAGATTTACTGAGCTGCCAAAGCTGTCATTGAAATAAATAGGATTAGGGCAGCAGTGACTTCATCATCCGGGCTGTTCTAACAACATGTAATTTGTGGCAGTGCTGTGACCAGCAGAGCCACTCGGACATGTGTGTGGGAATACCTGGTCACCTCTGGGACAGGTCCGTGTGCTGGAAATATGGCAGGTCTCGCCCCGGTCCACCAGCGGGCACATCTTAAGCCCTCCCCTGGCCAATTTTTCTAATGCAGGCAAAAGCTGGAGGTGATTTTGCTTTTGAAGTCCCTGCGTCAGCCAGAGCCCCAGGAAATGTCCTCCTTTTTCCCCCAGGCCCTCTACCTGAGGTCCCAGGCCCAAGCCTGGGAGCTCTGGAAATCCAGTCAAACGAGTTAAGAGCTCTCCTGCTGGGAAGCACATGTGTACTGGGGCCGAACCAGGGGTGCCCTCGGTTCAGCCTCCAGGGAGGCTAATGCCCTGTCATTGGCTCAGTGTTTGTCCCTGGTCCAGTCTGCAGGCCGTGCTAAGGATGGCTCCTACGCTGTGGAGCACAAGCCCTGGGATGGCAGAAAGATTTCCCTACCCCACTTGTCCCACGTGTTTCTTCACGGCTCCCTGACCCAGCCGCCTCTGGTCCTTCCCACCTGCAGCTCCCAGCTCCTGGAGCATAAAGCACATCCGTGCCCCCCACCTTAGTGCCCAGGGCCCTTACGTGCAGCCCAGCCTGGCGCTACTCTGGGCCCATCCCCCTCTTACTGAGCGGGGGAGCCAAGGCTGGCCTTGCATAGGCTTACCTGTACCACATCTTTGAGGCTGACACTCTCATGGGACCTGCCTTTCCACTGGGGCCTGGAGTGAGGTTGCAAGTAGGAGAGGGTCTGAGGAGGAGGCAGGGCTCGAGCCCGGGAGGGGGAGGGGGGTGTGTGGCTGCTGGGACTGTCCTAGGATGTGATTGCATTCCCCCTGGGCTGCCTCTTTTGCTCCCCAAAAAGGCTCCTTCTCATCAGGGCCACACAAACAAAGGCTCGGCTAGATAGGGGGCTCTCCTATCTAGTGAACGGTCCCAGGTCTCAGCGTCTCCCTGTAAGCTCTCGGTAGAGAGCAGTATGAGATCCAGAGGTTCTCTAAACCCCTGGGGAGGCGGCCCTATCCAGAATATCTAGATCTTGAAAGACTTTCATAATAAGGATAATTTTTTTTTCCAGTTGCCACCGAGTCGATTTCTACCTACGGCACTCCCAAGTGTTTCAGAGTAAACCATACTCGGCAGGGTTTTCAATGGCCGTGGCCTTTTGGAAGCAGATCGCCAGGACTTTCTTTTGAGGTACCTCTGGATAGACTTAAACCTTCAGCTGTTCCATTAGTAGCAAAATACTTAACAATTTGCACCACCCGGGGACTCTAATAATAATAGTAATAATACTTATTCATATTCAATTCATGTTCAGTAATGATACCCATTCACAGAGGAGGAAACTGAGGCTCAGAGAAGTTAGATGAATTTCTCATCATGTCCACCTCATCAGTTTGGAGCCACTATGTGGACTTAGACCCGTTTTCAAACTCCTCCCTAAAAGCCATGAAGTTTCTGAGGGGTCCTGGGCCTTGACAGGCAGCCCTGGAGGTAACCCAAGCATCCTCAGTCCCCTTCACATGGGGCAGAATCAGAGCCAGTGGGGCAGGGGGTGAAGGAGAGGACAGGGAGCATGGCAGGCAGGCAGGCTCAGCAGGGGGAGGGTCTCTGTAATGGGTCTGGAGGCTTCAGCCAGGCTGTGAGCTCCCCACCATGGCCATCCCAGCTGAGGCTGGCTGTTTCCCTGACAGCTGCTGTGGAGGGGAGTCAGGCTCAGATGCCAAAGGTCCAGAAATGAGATGGGATTTCCTAAGATGCTCCCACAAAGCTAGGGTGCTGCTGGCTATCTTGACAGCTTAGCCAGCCCCCAGGTGAAGAGCCTTCCCAGTGACTGCCCTGGGATAGCTCTTCACCTTCCTCGTCCCCCTGGAGGAAGTGCCTCCCTTCACACAATGGAAAGGCCATGGAAGTTAGGGTCAAGTCCCTGATCTACCACTTACTAGCTGTGTGACCTCAAGGAAGTCATCTAACCTCTCTGAGCCTCAGTTTCCTCCTGTGTGAAGAGGGCTAATAATACCCACCTGACAGGGTTGTGTGGATTTGAGATCTTGGATATAAAGCACTCAGCACCTGGCACATGGAATGCCATGACTGCCTAAGAGAGGAGAAGGACACACACCATGGCTGCATTGATCAAGCCCAGGTCAGGGGATATTTTCTTTACCAGAAGCTAGACCTGTGGAGAAGCTGCTCCATGAGGACCCTATCCAGTCAGCAAGATTTGCCCAGTGCAGGTATACTTGGATGGGAGCTCACTGAGAGGGCCTCTGAGCTGGCTGGAGAGACAGGACGACACTTCCACAGCCAGCAGACAACAGCCACCATCTTAGAGGTGCCCTGAGAAGGCTCAGTGAGACGACCTCTGTGCTGGCTTGGTCTGGCAACCTTGCTGAGAAAGCGGCCCTGCCGGAGCAGTAAAGGTAGATACAAGAGGAGGGAAGAAAGCAGGGCAGGATCATAGGCCAGCACACAAAGCTGGGAGGTGGGACTGGGCCAAACGCCCCCCAAGAAGAGCACCACAGTGGCTGTTATGGGAGCAGGAAAACAAAGAGAAGGGCTTTGGAAGCCTGGCTGACTGTGGGCTTGAAAGTTCTGCTCTGCAGCCCTCTGGGCAGGGCAGGTATTTCACAGGGTTAGGCTGGGAACACAGACAACCTCATGTCTCAGGACTCTTTGGGGGCAGGGATGGAGGTGGGGACCAACAATCGTGGAATGCCTCCAACGTGCCAGGTGTTTTTACTTACATCTTCTCAGGTAATTCTCACAACCACCATACCAAAGCAGATGTTGTTATCCCAGTTTTACAGACAAGGATTGCAGACTCAGAGATAATAAATGGCTTTGCCCCAGGCCCCAGTTAGGAAGGGCCAGAGCTGGGATTTGAACCCAGAGCTATCTACCACTTTCCGTTGCACTAGGCTGCAGGGCACCCAACAGTCTGTGAACAGAGGGGAAGAAGGAAAAATTGTGCAGCTTGATGGGGCAAGACCTTGTTTTTCTGGAGCCCAACCCAAGAGGGCTTTGTATGAGAACTGGTGAGAGTGCCCTGCCCTCACCCAGGGTGCCTGACAAGGGCTGGGAGCACTGGACGGGAAAGGCAGGTTTCCTGTCGGCCTCCGGCTCTGGAGCAGCCAGGCCAGACCAAGAATTTCCTGCAGAGCAGGCCCATTCACCGCAGCCAGAACTGCCACTCAAACACAGCAGCTATTCTCACCATCCTTCGACATGAGCACCCACCCCCGTGACCCCTCATCCCCACATTCATGGTCACTGATGTGTCAAAATACAGGAAACTTCCTTCTCCCGAAGATGTGGAAGAAAGACAGGATCGTGTGACATAGTGTCCCGAGACCATTCTTCACGGTCTGACTCCGCTCTAAATATCTGAGAGTGGGTTCATGAGTGGTCAGAGCCCATTCTCCAGATGGGGCAGGTGTTGTCCTCATGAAGGACGGCAGCACAATGCCAGGACCCCTGCCACCACAGTCCATCTCTGCTCATGGGAATGTGGGAATTCCCATGAACCCACACGGCTACCAAAAGAGATAGTTTTGAAACCCATGGAGGAAATGACAACACAATAACATGGAATAAGTGGCTGCTGTGACGCTTGGGAAACCCTGGTGGCATAGTAGTTAAATGCTACGGCTGCTAACCAAAAGGTTGGCAGTTCGAATCCACCAGGCACTTCTTGGAAACTCTATGGGGCAGTTCTACTCTGTCTATAGGGTCGCTATGAGTCAGAATTGACTTGACGGCACTGGGTTTGGTTTCACTGGGTTTTTGCCCAGAAGTGTCTATCAGAGGCCCCCTGGTGTTTGGCGCTAGGTAGCTCCCCCCCGCCCCACCATTCCTTACACCTCCACTGCCCAGCACCCAGCAGAGGCCAAAGGCCACGTTCCCAAGCTGCTCTTGCTGGAAGCTGGCCAGGCCCCAGTCAGCACCTTTCACTGCCATGCCAGCTCAGAGCCCTGAGCACCTCAGGGTTTGGTCTGAGGGGAATCAGTCAGCTTCAATTACCTGGAAAGAGGGCTCACACGATCAATGCCTTTTTATCTCCTGGAAAGCTCTACACTTAAAGCAATGGGCCTCAGACAGACCTGCAGTCTTTTTCCCTCCAGGCAACCCCCTGTGGGCTCCTGGTGAAAATGGAGATGTGCCCCCCACCCACTCATGATGAACTGAATCTCAAGGCCTTGGCCACAACCTCTGGAGGGAGGGACACATGAGAAATCTAGGGGACCTGAATTCATTTATTCATTCAACAAATACACCTGAATGTCTACCACCTGCCAGGCTCTGTGAATGGCTTGGGGATATGGCAGTGATCAAGACAAGCACTGCAGCACCCTGAAGCTCTTGGAAAACTTATATGAGCAAGGTGTTCTCTGGCCTCATTTTGCCCCCATGTCCACAAGAGGACTGGGTGGAGTGGTCTTGAGGGGACCGTGCAGCTCTGGCAGTAAGTGGTTCTCAGTTACCACTCCCTGGCTTCTGCTAGAGAAAAGGCTAGAACAGGCCTGAATGTGCAGGCTGCTTAGGAGAAGACAGAGTTGCCAAATAGTCCAGCCAATCTGGCTTTCCTTGGGGGCTGTGGTGATACGGGTGTTACTCTGCCCTCAGGTCATGCAGCCAGGGAGGAGAGGTCACCGTCATGACTAGAAAGAGTTTGCAGATGCAGACACAGAGAGCTCGGGCTCTAGGGCTCTCACCTGGTTGCTTGGCTGGAAGCACCCAACAGTCAAAGAAGCGTAGCTCTCCAGGCCATGGCCAACCCCCCGGGACCCCTCTCCTGCCATGGACAGGTTAAGGAAAGCCTTGCTCTCTGGCCTCCCATCTGGCCATGGAGACAGGTACTGGAGAGTTTGAGCAACTTGGAGGTGTCAAGATGAAGTTTTGCAACAGGAAGTGCAACCAAGGACCCAGTCAGCTGGGCTGAGGACAGCCGGTCAAGGCTTTCCTACTGTGTGGAACCAAAAACCAAAACCCCAAGCCAGTTGTCCTCAAGTCCATTCTGACTCATGGTGACCCCATGTGTTGCAGAGTAGAACTATGCTCCATAGAGGTATCTAGGCTGCAGACCTATCAGAAGCAAATTGCCAGGCCTTTCTTTTAAGGTACTTGTGGTGGCTGGGTTTGAACAGCCAACCTTTCAGTTCGTAGTCGAGTGCTTAACCATGTGCACCATCCAGGGACTCCTGGCAAAGTCAATTCAAAGAAGAAAAGCTCCCATGGTATCCTTGAAAGACTGTCTGGTGTCCTGGGAACTGTGCATTCCAGCCTCCTGGCTGCCCCCACATCCTGCCTTGCCAGCCACAGCCCTCATCTGGGGAGCTGGGCTCCTCCACACACATGTGGTGGGATCAGGGTAAGGATCCAAGGGCACATGTTTCTCTGGCATGGGAGGGACAAAGGCCCCAAAGTGCTAGGCCAGAGGTGTTGGGGTGGATCCAAGGCCTAGCGTGCCCTGCCTGGAAGGGCTCTGCTCCGGGCAAGCTCAAGGGAGATCCCAGAACCCTGCCCATGGCCCTACAATGGTTGGACCCAGCAGGAACTGAGCCCTGCCCTCTGGGGTGCTGGGACCTGTCAGACCTTGGGCAAATCATTTAGCTTGTCAGAGCCTGAAATCAGGTGAGTCATGGAGATAAGACACACAGCAGATAAGAAGCTGCATTAGGCAGCAAACTTAAGGGCCTCATGAATCACTTCCCTTCCAGGAAGCAGGTTGCCACCTCAGTTTCCTCCTACATCACACAGGTAGAGAACACAGACTGCTGGGGCCTCCTCCAGCTCTAGCTAGGTGGTGAGATCCTTGCCGGAAAGCATGGTGCAGCAGTGGGAGAGCCCAGGGCACAGAGGTACCTGGTTACAGGTTCCAGGGTTGTTCCCTGCCTGCTGTGTGACCTGAGGCAAGTTCCTTCAGCTCATCCATAATAAAAGGCAACTCATAGTGACCCTATAGACAATAATGCCTATCCTTCTCCCAGGTTCTAAGAAAAAACAAGTGAACCAAAGGAAGCAAACACACTGCGTGAACAGCAGCATACAAACACACACACACACACAGTAGGAACTATCATCCTTGTGATTGGGGTTATTATTGTTTGGGCCTAGCAGTCAATCAAGGAACTCTGGTGGTGCAGTGTCTAAACACTCAGTTGTGTTAGCGGTTTGAACACACCAGCCACTGAGTGGGAGAAAGATGTGGCAGTCTGCCTCCGTAAAGATTTATAGCCTTGGGAACCCTATTGGGCAGTTCTACTCTGTCCTATAGGTTCGCTGTGAGCTGGAATCAACTCAACGGCAACAGGGCTTTTTGGTAGCAGTCAGTCACTCTATCACCTGCACAGTCACTATCAGGATAATTTGCTCGTAGTCACCACGGGTTAGTTCAGGCCCACCCGTAGGACTTCCTTGCTTGTCCTGGAAGTTCCTCTCAAAATCTCCTCACAGGTGGAGTTTTCTTGGGCCTATGCTCTGCTGGGCAGGAACATGCTCCTCTTCCGGCCTTCACATTTGGGATGAGGTCGCTCTCACTGTCCACTCTCACTGCCTCTGAGAGAGCGGCTCCTTCCTGGCTAGCCCCAGCTAGGCCATCGGCCCTGTCAAGCTTCTCTGGCACCCTGGGCTTCTCTCTGATCAGCAGCCTGGCAGCAGTGGTCTTCTTCTTCCGGGAGGCCCTTGTTAGGCCTTCAGCAGGAGCCTGGACCCAGGTGTGGGTACCCTCATCTGCATGGGATCCTGGGTCTTCAGCTTACTTGGCCTTATCCTTTCTCTTGACTCTGGCCAGATAGACAACCTCTTCAAAAGGGGCTCAGCAAGTACTCACCGAGGTTGGCTTCTCAGAAGTCCAACTGGGGTTTCCATTCCTTATCTAGTTGACCAGGACATTGAAACAAGGGAGAGGTAGGAACAGCTAGAGAGGCAGGAGGATGGACGTGATGGCCTGGACCAGAGCCTGGAGGTCTTCGTCAGCACTCCCTTCAGCCCAATCCCAGAATTGGAAGTCCTGCTGAAAACAGCAATCCCTTCTTGGCATGAACTCTGGCTGCTGACTAGCTGACCTACTGGCCCAGCAGTCACTGGGGAGGCCTTCCCCAGCCTAAGGTCAAGAGCCTCACTACTGCTGGTGAGGAACCCAGGCCTATGAGCCAGAGCTGCTCATGCCACCTGGGGGGTTACTACCAGGCTATGAGAGGAGCAGGCCAAGATGGCTCCCTTTACGGAGCCCAGAATTGAATGGACACCAGGTCCCTTTGTATTAGACTCAATGAAGGGAAGGGGTGTCTTTCCCCAACCCCTAAGGACTCTCTTTGTCCTCCCCTCTCAGAAGGAACTTTTTTTGAACCTGGTGACTTTCTGACTGCTTGGGCTGAAGGGACTGCTGATGAAGACCTGCCCCCTCCCCGCCAGGCTCTGGTCCAGGCTATCACACCCATCCTCTTGCCTCTCTATCCATTCCTGCCTCTCCAAGCTGATCTTGAACATCCTGGCTAGGATTACAAGTCTCATCAGGGGGGAAGAGAGGAGGGCTCGTAACTCAGGTCGGGCTGAAATGAAAGGTCTTCTTCCCCAGAGAGGTGGATGGTTGCTTTAATGTGTCTATTCCTTTATGTATTCAATAAGAATTTATGAATTTATGACTTTGATAAGAATCTATACCAAGTACTGTGCTAGGCCTTGGCCCAGGGTGGGTGAGAAAGCTGTGAAAATTATCTGTTGTTTGTGTATAGATGGATGACTAATGTTTGAGCTGAAGGAGCCCTTTCTCTGGAGGCAAGTGGGTGCCTGACAACGAAAGAGATATACATATACACACATACCCCAATAAAACTCCTGTGAAGAAGTCTTTCTGACTGGGCTGGGTCCCCAGGCCAATCTGTTTTTCTTCCAAGCACATCTAGGGCCAGGACCCAGCCCCCTACCCTGTTATCTTTGTGTTTCTGGGTCCACAGTGGTTCCACATGTCATCCTGGAGGGGGCATGTGGAATGTCGGGTGAATAGAAATGAGCATTCCATACAGTTATCTTACCCCTCTATTCCCTTCCTCCCCTCCCCCCCCCCCCCCGCAACCCCGGTAGCTCCTCAGGCCACCTGAAAGGGCTGAGATGTTTCTTGAGTGCTGAACAAACCAAGGGCCCACAGTGGTGGGACAGCTTCTCTGGTGGTGAGTTCAAAGTCAGCAGGAAAGGGGCAGAAGTGTTGATGCTCTGGGCCCAGAAAGCAGGGAAGCCCCATCCTAAGGCCTGAGTCTCCACATTTCCTAGGACAGATTCATCCTTAGTTAGGCCTCAGCTCTGGGCTGCCCAAGGGGCGTGAATCTTACTCTCTGCCTACTCTGTGCTTACACCTAGTGGCTGAATGTGACTGGAGAGAAACAACCAGGCTGACTGATCTTATTTCTACTAACAGAATTCTCAAATGGGAACCCTGCATTCTCACTACACTTCTACCTTTTCTTCTGTCCTCTAATGCCCCTTGTCTCTCAGTTGATCATTTTGTCTCATATTATGCTGAGAAAATAGAAAATATTAGAAAGAATGCCTTCATTTTTCCATCACCAAAACTACAAGCCCGCAGTCTCTACCCTCCCTCCTATGATAGGAGAAAAAGTTCCCATTCCTCTCTAAATTCAACCCTCTCTCTGTGCTCTGGATCCCATCCTTCTTTCTTCTCAAGATCTTTGCTCATGAAATTCTCTTTGCTTTTTATCACAGTTTTCCCCTTTCTGCTGGCTCCTTCCCACCTGCATACATCAGTGCTCTAGGAGCTCCCATCTCCTTAAAAACAAACAAAACTTCTACCTTGATAGCCCTTCCCCTTCTAGCAGCCGCTGCTCCAATTTTTGCTCTCCATCCTAGTAACATTACTTTAGCAAGCTCTCTATACTTTCTTTCGGTTTTCACTTCTTCACTCTTCTTCTCTCCATACCCACCCCAGTCAGGCTTCCATTACCATGACTTCCATTACCATCACCCCACTTAAAATGCTCTCATCAAGGCCTCAAACAACTTTCATGTCGTTGAAGCTGCACGCTACTTTCCTGTTGTCTTGCTGGATCTTTAAACAGTATTTGACTGGTTGGCTGTGCCTCCTCACTGAAACACTCTCCACTGTTGGCTTCGGCAACAACAATCTCTCTACTTTTCCTCTATTTCCCTCTGGTTCTTTGTTGGTTTCATTTTCTTTACTCAACCTCTAAATGCTGTTTTGTGTCCAGGCTTGGTCGCAGGCCTTCTACTTTTCTCTAGACACTCTCTGTCTAGCTGATCTCATCCACACTTTAACAACCATCTAAATGGTGATGACTATTACACTGGTATCTTCAGCTCTGACCTCTCCACTGAGTCTCAGGCTCATATCTACCAGTCGCCTCCATTTGGCTATCTGCCAGGCATTTCAAAATTAGCATAGCCAAAACAGAACTTCTGATATTTCTCCCCACCTCAACCTGTTCCTTGCCATCTTAATAAATGGCACCACCATGCGCTCAGTCTCTCAAGAGTAGAAGGCATGCTGGATTCCTCTCTTCCCCTTCCTAGCCACATGAGAGTCATTGCCAAGTTCCACAAACTCAACTCAATATATCCCAAATCCTTCCTTTCTTCTCTATCTCCACTGCTGCCACCTTAGTCCAAGCCATCAAGTCTCATCTAGATGACTATTATAGCTCCCGTTTGCCCCCTTCTTGTCGATTAGAATCCATCCTACCCACAACAGCAACCTAATTTGTTTATTTACAGCACTCATCATCATCAAAATCACCTCCACCAAGGATGCCATCAAAATTATCTACTTTGAGTATTTGTTTACTTGCTTCTCTCTATATATACTTAGAAGCCCTGATGGCTTGGTAGTTAAGAGCTCGGCTGCTAACCAAAAGGTCTGCAGTTCAAATTCACCAGCTACTCCTTAGAAACCCTATAGGGCAGCTCTCCTCTGTCCTCTAGGGTCTCTGTGAGTCGGAACTGACTCAGTGGCAATGGCTTTAGGGGTTTTTTTGGTTCTCTACACTAAGTTAGAAGCTCAATGAAAGCAAGAAACTTCTCTATCATGTTCATTGCTTTATCTTCTGCATCTAGAACAGTGCCTGGCACATAGCAGGTATTCAATTAATATCTGTTGAATGAATGAACAAATGGAGACCAGATAGTGAGGATAAAACCAAAAAAGAATCTGACTTGGACTGTGCCTCCATGGTGCCTACAATCAAGAGGAATTAGAGACAAACTGGCATTTATAATACAACATAGTAAGCACTCCCATAAATGCCAGGACAAGTGCTCTGGGAGCATTTGAATGGGCACTACACAGAGTGTGTGTGTGCGTGCAGGGGGAGGCAGCTAGGGAAGGTTTTCTGGGGAGGTTATGGCCAAGCTGAGACCTAACAGATAAGTAGGCAGGTGTCGGGGAACGTAGAGGACCATGTCCTGGGCAGGAGCATCTGAGCACACAAAGGGCCCAAAGGGACCAGAAATGAAAGAGGATTCGGGGAAAAACATTTGCAAACAGCTAGCCTACCAGATTGGAGAAGGGCTGTCCTACTTCCTCCCTGGGCTGCTTGAAGGAGGGGAGGGGACTCTAGAAAGGCCATCATCTGGATCCAAGTCATTCATTCCTTCACTATTCCTTCAACATTGATTACTCAGCCATGACTATGTGCCAGGGCCTGTGCTAGGCTCAGGGAGGCAGAAATGAAAGACTCAGCCCTCTGTGGTTGACAAGACAAAGCTGAACTATGAAGGTAAAAGATGTCTCTACCCAAGCCCACACTATGAGAGCCCAGCCACTCTGTGCAGAAGGCACTGCTGGATCCCTCTGCCACACACATGCCTGGGCTCCAGGGCTGAAGCAGGGACACTCCTATCAGCCCTGCAAGGACTTGTCTCCGAACTGGTCCAGCTGCCTGAAGAGCCTGTATTTCTGCTCCCTCACCACACACGCATACACACAAAGCACCCTAGCTCATGTGCACACACCCACAGCTGCCCCATGAAGTCACACGCTCATTCACTCCATCCCAGATAGTGAGCCCAGCATTCGGAGTGCTGAGCATGGGGAGCTGTAGGGCACAGGAGAAGACACAACTCACTCCTGTCTTCCAGAAGCTCCTGCACTACTTGGGAGGAATGCATAAGTTCCAGAAAGCCTCCTAAGCCTTAATAATACTACAGACAAACAAGTACACAACAGTGCAATCCGAACCATATATGCCACGTGATGGGGTGATCTGAGCAGGTTTCTTAGAAGAGGGGAATTTGAGCCAAGTCTTGAAAAGAGGCATAGATTGGTGAAAATGAAGAGGAAAGAGATTAGAAAAAAAGAAAAGAGAGCGGCTGAATGAACCAGGCTCTTCAGGCTACAAAAAAGATAATGTATTGGTCCATGCAACTGAAAAGTCAGGGTAGGTCTAGTTTCAGGCAGAGTTGGATCCAGAGGCTATAATGTCAACAGAAATAGATAATATATATATAGTTTCCTACTCGGTTCTTACCACATGGAGACCAGAATGACCTTAGCAATTCAAGTCAACAAAAATTGTCTTTCCTAAGTACTCCAGCAGAGAAGTCTTAGAAGTCTCCCATTGGCTTAGTATGGGGTCACATGTCCATTTGGAACCAATCCTCTTGGCCAAAGATATGGTATTCTCTGATTGGCTAAGCCTGAGGCAGTACCTACTTCCCCTGCAGGCTAGCCCCACCTGGAATTGTTTTTCTCAGAGAAGCAACTGCTCCATTATCAGAAGTGAGGGATGGGTGCTAGATCGATGAATCAACAGAATCCAGATAACCCTGCCTTAAATAACAGTGCTTCCCTTGAATATAGTAATCCACATTTTTAATGCTTCCAGATAATTCATCAAGTTGGCTCATCAGGAAATAATCTTGAGCTAGGCATGTTTATTACCCCCATTTTACAATAGAGCAAGAGCAATTCCAGAGATTAAACTTGGTTTTTCTGCTCTGTTTTTTATAATAGATGCCAGAGAATAGCCTTGGATTCCCTTCAGCCATCTCCTCTAGAAGGACAAAAGACCTTGGAGTCCCTGGGTAAAGCCTTCCTCAGAAGAGTGGGATCTAAGGGAGGGCTGTAGGGCCATTCTCTAAGATAGAAAACAGTGAAGATGCACAGATTCAAAGAGAAGGATAATAGTTTTGTCTTGACACACAGAGTTCGAAGTGCTTTTGGGACACCCAAGTGGAGCTGTCCAGGAGGCAGTTGGGTACATGAGACTGGAGCTTCGCCCTGCAAAGACCAGATACTCACTGCCTTGCTGGGAGCCTCTTTTATTCTGCATGTTAAAGTGACCAACCAAAAGGCATCCATTCAGGCAATAGTGGGGCCAAAGCCCTGAGCAGAGACGAAGGTTGTTGGGAGGGTGATGCTATTATAAGATCTGACTGGGCTTGGCTTCTGCCATGCTATGACCTCCTCAGCCCAGGTGAGAGGACCTCAAGGCCTGGATCTGTCATTAACCTCTGATCACTTCCCTTCTTTGTACCCCGTTGCCACGTCTAACATTCTCTGATGCTGTAGTAGCTAGTCTCCAAAGATGGCTCCCAATGAAGTATGCCTCTGACATTCATACCTTGGTATAGTCACCTCCCATGCTGAATCTATGCTGTCCATAACACACATTAACGAACAGAATGCAGAAGTGACACCGTGCCAGTTACACGCTTAGCCTTTAAAAGAAATGTCAGTTTCTACTGCCTCTATCTTGGACTGTTTATTTTGAGAGCCCTGAATCACAATGTGAGACATCTGGATTCCCTGCTGAAGAGACTACATGGAAAGAACACATAGAGAGGAAGAGGGGCCCAGCATCTTAACTGAGCCTCCAGATGACTCCAGCCCCAGCCTTCATCTGAACGCAACTGCATGAGTGAACTCCCAAAGCAAGACTAGCAGCAAAACCATCCAGCTGAACCCAACTAACCACAGAAGCATAAGAGATAATAAAACGGTAGCTGTTTCAAAGTCAATAAGTTTTGGAATGCTGTGTTATAAAACAGTAGATAGCAAAAACAGGTGCTGTCCTTGTTGGTGAGTTTAGCTGGTATTCCTGAGTCCTGTACCACCTTCATCTCAGTGACCAAGTTAATAATCAAGTTAATAACCATTCTGAACAGGCAGGCCAGATATTTTGGACAAGTGCAGGAAGAAGGTGCATACATCCTGCCAGATCCCTGCCTGAGCTTCCAGAGGATAACGAAAACTCAGTTTCCGCAGGGCTGAGGACCAAGGCAGGAAGACTGGCTGGCAACCCTGCTCCACCTCTGAGTGATGGCCCAGAGAAGTAAATGGTTAGCCCTTACATGGCTGAGATGAAAGCAAGATGGTTAAGCCACCCCACAGGCTGGCTCCTGGGGAAAGTGGGTGAACTGAGCATGCCTCCGCCATCTTGGCCTAGCCTCCATTCTTCTTATACTTCGCATCACACCAAATGTGATCCTTCTGCTGCAGCCTCCCTGTTTCATCTGTCCTGGACAAGCCATGCTCCTTCCTGACTTCCACCTTTCGGCAGAACTGTACGTGACCCCTCCAAGTGTAACCCCTTCTCTGCTCCAGGGTATCTTTCCTTCTCTTTCCCCAAGACATCCAGGATCACAGGGTCATTGCTACATGCAACCTGTATTCACTAAAAGACTTCATGTATGACTCTTGTCCCACTGCTAGACCATGAGCTTCTAGAGAGCAGGGCTAAGGCTTTATCTTTTCCTCTAATACATTCATGAGTGCAGTCATTCATTCACCCAAAAATCTGTTGAGAGCCTCCTACCTGCCAGGGCCTCTGTTAGGTACAGAGGACACAAAGATGAAACATGTTCTCTCTGCCCTGAAGAAATGTTCAGTCCAAGAGGGCAGACAGGCACGGTAAAAGGCAATTTTACATGACTATATGGTTGCTAGAATGGAGGTGTATACGCAACACAGTGGGAGCAACAGAAGGGTGCCTACGTCAGACTTGGGGCAAGGAGAGTAATAATGTATCAGCAGTTATTATATGCCAGGCTCTGTTCTAAGCTCTTTATGTTTTCATTTACTTATGTTTTTATTATTCTGAAGTGCTTTAAGAGAATACATTATTATCACTTTAGAGTAGGTAAATATAGACAAATTGTACAAAATTCAAAAGCTACTTTAGCTACCTGTGAGCCTTCACAGAGCAGCATACCTTTCCCCATACTTTGTATATCGCTCTAGAGATATAATTTATGTATAATACAAGTCCACACACACACACACGCTTTTTACATATATGGTTGTACAGTATTCTGCATATTAGTTTTTTTTTTTTTTCATTTAAGACATCTTGGAGATCATTTCATATCCTTATGGAGCTACCTCATTCTTGGTTAATGATTGAATAGTATTTTAGTACCTAATAATAGTTGTAAAAATAAAATAATATTTTAGTACTGAATAGCATTTTGGTATAGTGCATTATGTGAATATAATATAATTTGTTCCATCAATCATATCCGTGGGTATTTATGGTTTTTTTCCTAATTGTTCACTATTACAAATAATATTACAATGAATAACTCTGTACATACATTATTTTGAACATGTCATATATTTATGAGATAAATCATATAAGTGATACTATTAGGTCAAGTTGCATTTTAAATTCTAATTGTCTTCATTCTAACACTTTAGTTCCCAAAAACACATCACTAAGCTTTAAAAAATGGGACTGGTGGTTCAGTGGTAGAATTCTCACCTTCAATGCAAGAGACCCAGGTTCGATTCCCGGCCAATGCACCACACGTGCAGCCACCACTCGACTGTCAGTGGAATCTTACATGTTGCTGTGGTGCTGAACACGTTTCAGCAAAGCTTCCAGACTAAGACTAGGAAGAAAGGCCTGGCAGTCTACTTCTGAAAACCAGCCAATGAAAACCTTATCGATCACAATGGTCTGCTTCACAACAAATCACAGCGATGGCGCAGGACTGGGCAGTGTTTCATTCCATTGTGCATAAGTGGGGGGGAGGGGGGAGGCAACTTGACAGTCTACAACAACAAGCTTTGTAAAGCTTTTCCTCTTGCTTACTATTAGAATACCCTTCTGCCATGGCCAAAAGACCCAGGCAGGCAGAGGAAGAGGAGGAAGGCAGCAATTCATTTAAAAATGCGTCTCTCTTTCCTCCTTTATTGTTTTTAATATAAAATTGGACAGGGAGCATGTGGTCTGAGAACTACTTTCAGCCGTCTTGGTACCTCAGGGCCAGTCCTTCTGAGAACAGAGCTTACACCAGGGACTGGGGTGAACGGTACGGGCAGGAAACCTGGCCAGGCTCCATTGTTTGAGGTCTGGATAAAGCCGTGCCTGGAGCAAGTCCAGCTTGGATTGTTCAGATTCATAAGCTGCTACATGCCATTTCCACGTTAGCCAGTTCAAGTTGGGTTTTTCTGTCACCTGTACCCAGAAGAGCCCTGACTGATACACACAGCTGGGGAGCACTGGAGCTGAATACTGCCACAGGCCTGGCTGTCTCCAGAGCCCAGGCATTTCCCTCTCACTTCCCAGAGAAGGGGATGTTAGCTAGCCATCTGAGAGCTGGAGGATCAGGAGGAATTAACCGGGCAGACCCGGAGGGGGAAAGGCATTCAGGCAGAGAAACAGCCAGAAGTCCAGAGAGGTGAGAAAACACAAGGCTTACAAGCAGCTTGGAGTGGCTGGAGCATAAGTCACGCATTTGGGAGTGGAAGAGGGCAAGGTGTGTACACAACAGGCGCCAGGATTATGATTAATTTGATTTATCTTGATTTCGCAGTTGAGGTAACCACAGTTTCACCTGAAGCAGTGATCACAGGTGTGATCAAAAAACCAGTTAGCTACACTCACTGTGTTTCCCTACCCAGGGTTCAGACCTCTGACAAGCCCCCTGGATCCTCTGGCTGGTGGCCCCCAAAAGGAATCACTCTTGGAGGCCTGGCATCAGACATGCCCCTACATGGGTCTCCTACGACTGCCAAGGTGAGCAGCCTCACCCTGGTGCCATGAGAGGAAAGGTTGCTAAGAACAGCCATGGCCTTCCGGTGTATGTGTGCTTGTGTGTGTGTGTATGTGTGTGTGTGTGTATGTATGCCTGTGCACACCCAGGAAACCAACTATCTTTTCCCAATTAAGCCAGAATTTACTATTCCTCCAAAGTCATTACCTTATCTCAGGTGGCCCTTTGGAGCCTTTGATCCATAGCTGGGTGAGGCAGGAAAAGAAAGCAGAAAGGGAGAAGAGAAGAGGAATTTGCCCTCCGCTGTGTCTCAGGCATCACGAGGAGCAGGCTAGCCTCTGGCACTGTCACCAGCCTGGTCCGGGCCAGGTCTCTCCCCCTACACCTGCAGCCCCCTCACTGGACCCTGTGCCTCCAGTCCACCTTCCACAAGAATTGTTCTGAAATGTCATTCCCCTGGCCATAGCCCTGCTGGGGTCCTTTATGCCTCCAGACTAAGATAAATGCTTTTCTATGACCTAGAAGTCCCTTCCTAGCCCCTGCCTACCTGTCTTCTCATCTCTTCTCATTCCACCCACCTCACTGTAGGCTCCAGCCACAATGCACTACAGCTGTGCCCTGAAAGCATCACAGCGGATGTACCAGTTTACTACTGTGGCCGTAACAAATTGCCACAAAACTAATGGCTTAAAACAACACGAATTTGTTACATTGCGGTTCTGGAGGTCAGAAATCCAAAATGGGTCTTAGGAGCTAAAATCCAGGAGTCCACAGAGCCGCATTCCTCATGGAGGCCCAGGAGAGAGCCCTTTTCCTTGCTTTTTTCAGCTTCAAAAGCCACCTGCATTCCTAGCTCATGGCCCCTTCCTCTATCTTCAAAGCCAACCACCTGGCATCCTCCAGTCTCTCTCTCTGTCATCTGCTTCCATCAGCCATATCTCTCTCACTCTGACCATCCCGCCTTCCTCTTGCAGCCACCCTTGTAATTGCATTAAGGACACCTCCATCTCAAGATCCTTAATTTAATCATATCTGCAAAGTCTCTTTGGCCATGTAAGGTAACATGTTCACATGTCCCAGGGATTAGGACAAGAACAATCTATGGGGAGTAAAAAAAAAATCAAACCCATGGCTGTATAGTCAATTTCAACTCATAGCGACCCTATAGGACAGAGTAGAACTGCCCCATAAAGTTTCCGTGGAGCAGCTGGTAGATTCAAACTGCCAATCTTTTGGTTAGCAGCTGAGCTCTTAAGCACTACGCCACCAGGAGAGTAGGGAGGCATTTTTCTGTCAGCCACAGCTCATTGTGAGCTTCTGTGCACACAGGTCCCTCTGCCCCGAACCAGGGCCACCATGTATGATTGTGCTGAGTGGCTGAGTTGGGGCTGAGATCCAGCCCTTGCCCTGTACCCACTGAGAGGTGGTACCTTTGTCTGGTTTACACAAAGGCACCATATGAGCCAGCAGAGGCCCTGCCTGAAATATCCACCCACTTTCCATTCCCTTCTTCCACCTGGATGAGAGCTATGCAGGCTCAGTCCAGGACATTTTCTCTAACCTTCCCCTGTTCTCCCTCGACACTCAAGCTGGACTGGCCACACCTTCTCTGGGCTCCCACTTTACCCTGTACTTTCTATATCCTAACACCAACCACAGGGCATTGGGAGTGTCTGTCTGTGAGTCTGCCTGGGTGAGATCTAAGCCAGGGCCCAGAAGCCTTCACGTGGAGCCCAGCTCTTCTCCAGCCCTGGCGGCACCCCAGGCCCTGCCATCTCTATACCCAGGGCAGACACCCCGTGGGATCTTCCGGTTCCTGTTTTTCCATCCCTCCTTTGGACAGCACTTGCTCTGTGCAGGCCTCAGGTAGGGCTATAGAGTTTCTGTGAGGAAGACAGAAATGAAGGCAATGTGGCATTCACCTCGGAAGTGCTCCCAGCCCTGGGGAGACCAGGCCTCTAGCCAGAGCAGAAACAGAGCAGGCCGAGGTCTTGCTGCCAGAGAAGCCCAGGCTGGGGCTGAAGAAGCCCACTGCAGGAAGATGAGCCAGAGAGGCAGGAATAATCAGCGGAGGCTGCCTCGGGCAGGTGACCTCCAAGAAGGGGAGAAGAAGGAGCCAAGATGCAAGGAAGGGAATGCAGAGTAAATTAAAGATGAGCTCTCCCAGCCTCCACTTTTTACAGAGACCCAGAGAAAGGAGGATCTTGACCAAGGTCGCATAGCAAGTCTGTGGCAGAGCTGGAACCAGAAGCTTGGTCTCTTGGCTCCCGGCCCTTGACTGTACCAGAGATCCCCTTCCCCTCCTTCCATCTTTGCCATTTCTTAGCTCCAGCCAGCCCAGTCTGACTGTGGTCCTGTTTGAAGCCAGTTAAACAGAGAGAATGGGAGGCCCTTACTTCTCCTCAGGGCTCTCCTGTCCCTGGGCTTCCATGTTTCCCTGTCTTACTTCCCTTCCCCTCCCCCCACCTTCATGGCCTCCTGTCTGTCTATTTTTATCTCTCCATTGCTGTTGTCAGGCTGTCTCTTGTCTTAACCCTTTGTCATGAGAGTACTGCTCTTTCCCAGGGAGGAAACTCCAGATGAATCTAAGTAAACTCACAGACTGAAAGGTTCTCAAAGCTTACAAGCCCCTCCCGAAGCTTAGGACTGCTGCTTCAGTGGAGGGCAGCTATTTCTGATGGAGAAAGGGTAAAGCCAGCTGGTCAGAGCCCTGGGCAAGTGGGAGTTGGACGGGAGATGAGACCCTAAGGTTAGAAATAAAAACAACTGCTTCCTCCCTGACCACCACAGCAACTGTTAGCACTTTTAGCACCAAACTCATCCCCTGGCTGGATTGAAGGGAGTATTCAGAGCAGAAAGACCTTTGCTTTATAAAAACACCAACTTGTTGTCTATTACCACAAGGTTTCCCACATCTAGATGGCTTCATGAGGCCACTGGATCCACTTTGAGGTGGAGGAAGCTACAGGGGACCAGTCCAGAGTTGAGAGACCAGTGAGGAGGGTGTGGCCGTCACTCAGAAGAGAGGTGATGAGCCCAAAACTAAACAGCTAGGCTGGCAGGGAGGAAGTTGGCAAAACTTGGTGAAGAAGAATACAGGGGTGAAGGATGAGGCAGAATAGTTGGTTGTGGCCCAGGATATAGGTTTGGGAGTTGGGAGACAGTATTCCCAGTGAGAACACTAGCCACCCGCCATATCCCATTCTCAGCTGTCTTTGCCTGGGATACCCCATAAGCAGAGCCTAAGGCAAGGAGTTGGGGTCAACTAGTTCATTTGACTGGTGATTTCTGGAAAAAGAAGTAAGGGCTGGAGAGTCATTCAGGAAAGGGAGAACAGCCAATAAAGGTACATTATTAAGCTGGTTACTACCATGGGCACTGGGGGCTGAGCCCCATTGGGGACCCTCTGGGGAACATGTGGAATGTGACTTAGAATTGTCTCATTGGAGGTCAAGAGGGTTAGGCATCTCTCCATGGATTCCTTGACCCCCAGTGTTGAGGGTGTCCTCCAGGAGCATTAACCACCTGTTGTGGCTTTAATTGTGTCCCCCCAAAAATACATGTTGAAGTCCTAACACCTCTACCTGTAAATGTGACCCTGTTTGGAAATAGGGATTTTCTTTTGTTATGTTAATGATGTTACATCAGGGTAGGGTGGGTCCTAGACCTAATCCCTTCTGAGTGGTGTCTTATAAAAAGAGCTGAATAGACACATGCACTGAGGGGAAGATAGATACCATGTGAAGATACATCTACAAGCAACCAAGGGACACCAAGAAATGCCCACAGCTACAGCATCAGATCCAAAACTACAGCATTCACTAAGGATTACACGTCAACATAAAGAAAACAAAAATCCTCACAACTGGACCAATAAACAACATCATAACAAGTGGAGAAAAGTTGAAGTTGTCAAGGATTTCATTTTACTTGGATCCACAATCAACACTCAAGGAAGCAGTAGTCAAGAAATCAAAAGACACATTGCATTGGTCCAATCTGTTGCAAAAGACCTCTTTAAAGTATTAAAAAGTGAAGATGTCACTCTGAGGACTAAGGTTCACCTGACCCAAGCCATGATATTTTTAATCACCTCTTATGCATGCGAAAGCTGGGCTATGAATAAGGAAGACTGAAGAAGAATTGATACCTTTGAATTATGGTATTAGCAAAGGATATTGAATATACCGTGGGGTGCCAGAAGAACAAACAAGTCCATCTTGGAATAAGCACAGCCAGAGTGTCCCTTGGAAGGATGGCGGGACTTCATCTCACATACTTTGGACATGTTATTTAGAGCGATCAGTCCCTAGAGAAGGATATCAGCTTGGTAAAGTACAGCATCAGCAAAAAAGAGGAAGACCCTCAATGAGTTGGATTGGCACAGTGGCTGCAACAATGGGCTAAAGCATTACAATGATCATGAGGATGGTACAGGACTGGGCAGTGTTTCATTCTTTTGTACATAGGGTCACTATGAGTTGGAACCGACTTGACAGCACCTAACAACAACAACACAAAAGCAGGAAGACAAGGATTTTCCCCTAGAGCCCATAGAGATAGAAAGAGCCTAGCTATGCCAACACCCTGAATTCAGACTCCTAGCCTCCAAAACTATGCGACAATAACATCCTGTTCTTTAAAGCCACCTACTTGTGGTATTTTTTGTTATGGCAGCACTAGGAAACTAAGACACCACCCTCAGCTTCCTGGTTATGCCTAGTCTTCTGAGCTTCAAAAAAAACCTTGATGCAATAAAGCAATAATGAGCTGTGGTAAATGCTTAGTTGTGACACTGGCAACATGCATGAAAGTGTCCACCACAGCTGTGCTGAAATAAGGTGGGCTGCGGTTATATGGTATGGGAGTTCAGAAACGTCTGCTCCACCAGCCCACCTTGTTCCCCTCCAGCCTGTGCCTCTGCTTTTCTGAAGAAGACAACCTGGCCAGAAGTTCTCTGATGCCTTAAACTGTAGGCCAATCTAACATGTGGGAGAAATCTGTCCTTCATCTGGTAGAACACATTGGTAGTCTTTTTGGTGGGAACAAGAGGGACCAGGAAACAGTCTTGTTGGAGAGGGGAGGACAGCCAGACATTGAGAAGAATTCGGGCTGCTATCTGGATCGCACGGTTTTTAAACGGGTATCTGGATCACATGATGGGTCAGGGGACTTTGAAAGGGGTGGGAGTGGTGAAGCAGAGGTGGGGAAGTGAGAAGGGTCTTGAGTAGGAGACGTCCAAGCGACATGGAAGAAAACTGGGGCTTGAGAAGAGACGGCTAGTGAGAAATTTGTATTCTCAGGAAATACCCGGAGGACTTCAAAAATAGAAGTATTTGAGGTTTTCAGGTTAAAATGGCAGCTTCAATACACACATATAATTTCACCTTTTCCGAAAACCTCATTAAAACTTCAAAAGAGAGTTTTAAGAAAAGACATAAAAACACAATAAGGAGGAAAACAGAAGAGGCGATAACAGCAACAAACCTTAGGAAACCGGGAACCTGATGAAGGAGCAGTAACTGATTTACCAGATGAAGAAAGCCAGTCCCTAAACCCACAGTGGAGGAAGTTTAGAATCAACTCAATTTACAAACAGTATACTCAAAAGACTCAGAAACTGGCTGTAGTGGGTATCTCTGGAAGTGGGGTAAAGGAAGGAGTTAAAATGAGGATTTGTTGAAAATTGTTTAAGGAGCAGTTAGATCCCAGGATTCCTTTCCCCTCCCCATGATGCTGTGCCATTGCCCCTCCCCACCCTGCAGGGAATGAGCCCTCAGGGAGATTAGACACATCAAGAGGGGCTGAACAGAAGGCAGGAAGATTAGTGGATCATGCTCATATTAAGTGCTGTGGCCCACCCACAGCCCTCTTTGGCAATGAGCACCCAAAATGCTGGCAGACATTGCTTTACCCTCTAGGCAGAAGATGAGAAGAATTTGAACAGTCTGGCTAACTCAAGAGGAAAACATAAATATTGACTTGGGGATTCCCTAACTAATGGCACACCAGTATCTCTCTTCAATGAAGACAATGGTTAGCGAGTCCCATCTTGGAGTGAGTTAAAAAAACAAATAAATAAATGTTCTGAGAACAAAAATGAAACACTCTTGGAAATTAAAAACATGGTAGCAGTGAAGCTGGATTAACCCCCTAAACTATTGCCCTGAGATAATTTTTAAATCTTAAATTTTAAACCAAAAAATATCCCTTGTAGTATTCCTTAAACTAAACAACAGTAAAGCTTAATTAATAAAGAATGTCTGCCTTGAGCACTGGCTCTTTTAAAGAACCATCTATATGGGATCAATTTGACAAGGACAACTAGAAATGTTAGCTAGGAAGCTTAGGGGCAATGAGCTTACATTAACAGCAGACAAACAATTCAAAAAGGAAGGTGAGAATGGTTGCACAACTTGAAGAATGTAATCAAAATCACTGAATTGTACATGCAGAAATTGTTGAATTAGTGTATGTTCTGATGTGTATATTTTCACCAACAAAATAAAATAAAATATTTTTTAAAACATGGTAGCAGCAATAGAAGATTTGGAAGATAAAGTTAGAAGATAAAATTTAGGAAATCTCCTAGAAATTAGGAAAAAAAGGAAAATAGGAGGGGAAAGATTTAAAATATTGGAGGATTAGTTCAGGAGATCGAATATTAAAATAACACAAATTACAAAAAGAAAAGACCCTGAGCAAGGGATAAAAATAGACCTAGGCCAAGCATATCTTTGTGAAATTTCAGACAACTAAGGGCAAAGATAAAATTCTACAAACTTTAAGAGGGGGCAGAAAATAGGTCACATATAAGGAAGAGGAATCAGAATGGCTTTGATCATCTTTTCAACAGTGCTAGAACACAAGAAGACAGGAAAGGAATACCCAAAATAAGGAAGGGAAGTGCTCTCTAACCTAGAATCCTATACCCAGCCCAACTATCAATTGCATATATGAATAGAATAAAGATATTTTTAGACATGTGGTATCATAATTTTTTAAAAAGCTGCTACGTGAAATTCATTCCTTTCTCAAGGAGCTACTGGAAAATGTGCTCCTCCAAACAGAGGGTAAATTGAGAGGAAGACATAAGACACAGGAACTGAGAGAGCTATGGTACCCAGTTGTTCACTCAAACACTAGTATAGGTGTTGCTATGACCATAGTTTATAAATGTGATTAACATTTACAATCAACTGGACTTTAAGGAATGGAGATTACCCTCAATAAAGACAGTAGCCCTCATCCAATCTGTTGACAGCTTTAAGAGCAAAAACTGGAGATAAGGAATTCTGCCTCAAGGTTGTAACAGAAATCTTGCCTGAGTTTCCAGGCTGCTGACCTTCCCTACGAATTTTAGATTCAAGATGGCAACATCAACTCTTTCTTGAGTTTCCAGTCTTCTGGCCTGCCCTATGGATTTCAGACTTCCCAGCCCCTACAATCTCATGAGCCAATTTCTTAAATCAATCTCTAGATAGATAGGTAGATAGACAGAGGTGAGATACAGACAAAGACATATAGATATACCTCCTAATGGTTCTGTTTCTCTGGAGAGCCCTGACTGACATAAAACCACAGGAAGAAGGCGAAGCGAACCCCTAAGAGGGTGGTGAAAGGAGGCCCAGGGAAGACAGGGGTATACTAGATGTGGAAGGCAATCAGTCCTGACCAGGGTGGTACAACTCAAGCAATAGGTATATTGAAGGCTGTCTCCCTAGGATGCCCACTGCCACTGGACACTCTTTCCAGTCTGAGGACAGGAGGCCTGGCTGAGCCTGTCCCAGATTTTGATGTGCTCTTGGCTTTTCTTGATCATGTGTTAATAAAGTCCATGCCCTCCCCTCCTTGTCTGCTGCCTAGATTATTCCACCTCACAGAAATTTCTGATTTGACCTATTCTTGAGAACTAGATGGAGGTCATATTGAACTTAGAAGGAAAAAACTGCAAAGCAGCTCACTCCCCCGCCAAGTGTCCTGTACTGGCCCACTCCATGGCCTGTGAGGTACCCTAACTACAGTGAGCCCTGTGCTTCCCTTGGCTCACTGTGGCCTTGTCCGGTGATGTCACCAGAAAGGGCTTTTGTAAATTGCTGAGGACACTGAAGCCAGACAATTGGCCAGTGACTCTGTCTAGCTTTTTGTCTCTTAGAAGTTTTCAACTAACAGTAGCCTTTTCCTTAGATGCAAGGGTGGTGTTTGCTACTCAGATTTTCAATACTGGCTCTGTCTGTTCCCTCCTCCCACCCCGCCTCAATACAAATCTATTATTTACCCTTCTCCACCTGCCCTGTACCACAGGAGGCCCACTTCTGCAAACTACTTCAGTGGGCTCCCTTGCCCTCTGGTTTCCATCTGGCATCAGCCAATGGGAGCTCCAACTGGCTATGGAAGGGAGAAGGATAGTGAGGTCAAGTATCTACTGGCCCTGGCCCCTCCCTGCTCCACTGTGGTAGGGTGCTGCCCCCTCTCTCTATAAAGGCTGGTGTGCAGCCCTCTCCCAGGGCTACAGCTCTCCCTTGTGTTCTGCTAACTGTAACTGCTACCTCCCCTTGACCCTTCAGGCCTAAGAGTGGCAATGGCGCCCTCTGTTCCCAGCCTTAGGGGTCTTTACCACCCTCCTTTGTAAGCAGTCCCTTCATTAAACTCTCCTCTTGCGTGTATTACTGGTTTCCTCCCAGGATGCTGACAGAAACAAACACCATGGAGTATGTTATCTGAGGTATGTATACAGGTACAAAACCTAAGGAAAAGGAAAGCAAGTTGGGGGATGGAGGACAGATGTGATCAGGGTACACAAAAGGCTCCTCAGGTTCTATGTGGAGAGCCAGGTAGCTGAAAGCAAATGTAGAAGCAAACAACATGTGAAGAAAGGAGATAAACAAGATGATGCAACCTAGAGGAGAAAAACAACCCTATCGACAGAAGACACCAGGACCAGCAAAGTCACAAACAAGGACTTATCAATACCAACCAAACAGGCTCAAAGAGCTCCAAAGTGTATAAAAGAAGGGACATGAAGACTCAGCTTTGCTCAGAGTCATAACCAGAGCCACCTCGGTCATACGTCACAGACTGGGGAGCAGTGGGCTGCGGCAGCTTGCCTGGGCTTACTCTCGACCTTCCTCCTAGTCTAACACACGTTTCTTGTTATTCCACTATCTCAGTCATACAGTGAGGGTCGAGGCTAAATGAGCCAGGAAGCAGTGGGCTGCGGCAGCTCGCCCGGGCTTACTCTTAGTTCACTCTGACTCAACACACGTTGCTTAGATCATACGTTGAGAGCTAAGAGATAATAAGCCCTTGTGCACAAGAGACGTGACAGAGATCCACCAGAGATTCTTGGGGATCGAGGCTGATTTGACATCCAAGCCACTGATAATGACGTGGTTAAGTGCTGGCCTGGACCAGGAAAAAAAATGCCCAAACACTGTCCTCAATTGCCATAACATTGCTTGCTTTCCCTTTCCTTTCCCCTGGCGAATTGAGATCTCTGGCATCTTGGGTAGCCAAGAACCTGTGTGCCTAATAATTAATAAAGACATTGTGGAAAGACACAAGTTGTTTGGAGTAGCCGTTGTGACCCCCTCCTCACGACATACTAGTAACACTGTATTTGATAGGTATGTGAGCATTCAGTTTATGATTATCTAAACTGTATCTAGAGGTCTTACATACTCTCCTGAATGTAGAAAATATTTCACAATAAAGAAGCTCAAAGAGGCAGTTAAAGTATTTAAATTTAAAATTACGGTTAGATTATTTACTGTGCTGTTTTGTGATGTCACCCTCCTTTCTTGCTCCCAAGTTTCAGTAGACCCTGCTATGCACAGCCTTGTATTGGTGCTGTTTCGGACCAGCTGGTGTTTTTGGGATGGGGGTGCAGTGCAGAGAGAGGAGAGGGGAAGAACAGAAACTTAGAGCTAAAGCAGAAACTTGGAGGCAAAAGAGACCTGTCTAAACATAAGTGCTCCCAAGACACCCCGGCGACACTGGGGAGGGACGATATATTGGGACCTTCACATTGTGTGTAATAGGGATTCAAGCAAATCCACTTAAACATTACAGAAAAGAGTAATCCCATAATATTGGAAAATTTAGAGGCCCCAGACAACTCAAATCTGGGTCACCCAGGAGCAAACCAGCTGTCGAGTGTGGACATGTTTTATAAGAGCCAAGGTCCTCTGAAGGGTTAATAACTATTACTATTTGCTGTGATTCCTTTTCCCATCACCTTTGTCTCTGTGAGTTTTTCTAAAGCAGTAGAGGCTTTAGGGGGAAGGGAGGTAAGTCTGTCAGGAACCTATTGTAAACAAGACAATCTGCTTGGGCTTAATTGTGAACAATACAATCTGCTTGGGCTACTTTATACCGAAAAGTATTATTAAAAGATATCATGAAGCTCCCAGAATCCCCAGGAGGCTACAGAGCCAGATGGGGATGCCATGGAGGCAAGAACAATACCCAAGCCATACAGCACAGGCTGCCTCTGTGAAGACAAAATGGCACCCCTCCACCACAGACAGCACAGCTCCCGCTGATGATCCCAGGGGCTGGACTCCAGAAACTCTGCCACTGCTGCCCTGAAGGACCAGAGGCCTCCGCCGCAACACTTTCTGAGATGGATTCCCCTCACCGGCAGTCTTCCTCACATGGCTCATTTTAAAAGTCTCCTGCAAGGACATTTGAATACAGAGCCAGCCAGGGTCACAAGGTCTACACCCTAAGGAGGCTGGAGCAGCAAGTTCTGGCTTCTTCTTTGACAGGAAGGGCTCGTGACGAGGAAAGTTCTCCACACATAGGAGAGGCAAGGAGGCCACGAACATGACAAATATTCACTGGGAGGGTAGAGCTGGGGAACGGGGTGAGAGTTAATTTTAAGTCCAAGGCAGCACCCAGGAAAGCAGGGCTGACGAGAGCTAGGCTGCTGATGGACTCTGGGTCCTGGTTGGGTTTGGGGTTGGGGTCGGGTGGACTAGGGGTGGACCCTACTCCGTATCCACAGGCCCTGTCTTGTCTAACTAAGCGCCTAACCTGGAGCCACAGTGCTGAGGCCATCCTAGCTGCTCTGTGGACCTGCAGCCCTGCCCACCCTTCATTCAACCAGCTACCCTTTCCTTCACCTCCAGGAACCAGAACTAAAACGTTGGTCCTTCTGTCTTCCGTCTCCCTGTGCTGCCCCTACCCCACTACCTGAGCCCTCAGGGCCCACAAATGCTCCCCCTAGTCCAGACCGAGGGACCAAGGCCAAGGACAATCACATCCTGGGCAGCTGGTGGAAGCTCAGAGAAAGGTGTTCTGTATGCCTCAGAGGACCTGAGGCCTGTGGTCAAGTCTCTGAGATGTCTGGCAGAGTAGATCCCCAAGAAGAGGGTTGGGGGCTCCACGGCCAGAGCCACAGGAGCCTGGGTGGTCTGTTTGGGCAGGGGTACCCCTAAATGGCAACTGAACGGCATTTCTGGGCCAAGATGTCCTTGTGGCATCGCTGTCCTCTTGTGCAATAAAAACTCCAGAGAAAGAGAGTAGGGGCAGGAGAAGTGAGGGGGAAGGAAATGCCTCATTCTAGGAGTGGAAGTGTTTGAGGGTATCCAAAAAAAACTTCTAAGACGGGAAGGAATCATCTAACTCTAACCGCAGTCTGTGAAAGAAAGTGCTTTGCTTGTTCACAGTTCCTGTACAGGATCTGGGGGTTGGGGAGCCAGAGAGCAGAGAGAGAGCCAGCCCTGTCCCTTCTGTGTTAACCTCTGCAGGCCTCCTCTGCCCACTAAGGCCAGAGGCGTAGCTGATAGCCTCTCCCCATTAGCACTGCTGAAGCTGGGGTGGCTGGGGGGTGGAAAGACATCTCTTCCCTGTATGGAAATGGTGTCCCGAGCCAGGTTGGGAAGGCCGCAGGGCCTGGCATGGGCCTCAGGGAGCCAGCCTGAAGAGAGGCGGGGAAAGCAGGGATGAACTCATTCTTTCCTCCATCTCGGGGCTGCTCTGATCATAAAACCTCGGACGCTGAGTAAAATGCCCCAGGTGTGAGCTCTCCCAGTTTCGCTGGGATAATAGGAACTGCAAGAGGCTGACCTGGTTTTGATGGCAGTGCGGCTCCTGTTCTCAGCACAGTTTGTCTCTGCTGCCTCTCTCCTTTTCCTACCCCTACTCCCTTGCCTGAGGGTCCAGCCAAGGCCTAAAGGGGCATTGCAAAAGAGAAAAGGGAGTTCTCTCAGAGGTGTCCTCAGAAAAGCCCCTTCTCCAGAGCGGTTCTGTCAGGAGAGGTCCTGGGTGCCCAGACAGCATCTTGCAGCCCCCTTGGGGGTCCTTCTGCTCATGGTCCCTTGGAGTCACTGCTTACTCCTTAAAGATCTATAATCTGATCTGGCCAGGCCCTTAGAGTCCTCTCATCCCACTGCTTCATTTTATAGATGGGAAAACTGAGGCCCAGGAAGGGAAAAGGACAGTCACATAGTCATTTAGTGGCAAAGCCAGGACTTTACTCAGGATTCCAGAACCCCAGCCCAGTTCTTGTTCCCCTGCCCCTAGGGAAAAGCAGAGGAAGGAACCATAAACTGAGGCAGAGAATTTCAGGAGTTCCAAGGCTTCAGTGAGTGAACAGGAAAAGCAGTTCTCCCAGTGATGCCTCAGGCTGAAGCTCTCCAAACCAAAAAAACCAAACCATTGCTGTTGAGTCAATTCTGACTCGTAGTGGCCCTGTAGGACAGAGTAGAGCTGCCCTATAGGTCAGAGTAGAGCTGCACCATAGGCTTTCCAAGGAGCAGCTGGTAGATTCAAACTGGCAACCTTTTGGTTGGCAGCCGAACTCTTAACCACTGTGCGACCAGGGTTCCTGAAGCTTTCCAGACTCACGCTAAATGGCATTGCTCCTAAGGCTCCCTGTGGCTATAACTTGGCAGCTGAATGGGGAGTTCCCTCAGTGTCACCTCTCCTCGGTTCTGGGACAGTGGGGGCAGAGCTGCCTAGGGCATTTCCTCCCCTCTGTGCTTCAGACACAGTACTGCAGCTCCTCGTAGCTGCCCCATCCTACTCCATTCAGATCTCACCTTAGACCTCAGGGAAGTTGGAGAGCACTTCCTTCTCCCTCAGGAAGCAGAAGAGCTTTCAACCCTCCTCTTCAGGCCACAGAGGGAGACAGCCTCCCCAACACATACCCTCCATCTCCTCTTAGTTACCCCACGTTCTGCAGGACCCTTACCTATGGAAGAGGGCCCTTCATGCGTCTCCCCAGCCAGGCTGGCTTTATCACCTTTGACCTCAGGAGGAAAAGCCTGCCTCCTCCAGGAAGTCAGCACGGAGGCTTTGACAACACAGGCTTGAATTCTAACTCATCACCTGATTGCTTTGTGATCTTGAGCAAGTCACCTAGCCTTTATGAATTGGTTTTCTCAGAAGGTCCTTGGGGTATAGGAATGGGAAAGGGGAGAGAGAGTCCCCAGCTCTCTGTCAAGTGTGGCCAAACCCCCCTCCACCCCTGTGTGGGCTGGTGATGATGGCACATAGTAGACTCTCAATTCATGGTGGTAGTTATTATTAAAGATGTCCCAGAAGTCCCTCAAACACCCTAAACCTCAGGGTCCTTGGTCCTGCCATTCTCTGCAGACACATGGCACTGAGTCCTCACAGCCTGTGGTTGTCCATGTTCCAGGCTATAGGATCAGGCCCTTGTCCTCCCTCCTCACCCCTCTCAGGTGGGGTAAATGAGAGTGAAAATGTTCCTAGGTATGAGATACACACACACCCTACCCTCTCACTGCTTTATCCATAAATCCCAAAGACTGTGGGGTGGCGGGGAGCAGGAACGGTATGGAGACAACCACTCATCCACTGGGGAATGGACAAACTATGGTACATCTATATGGTGCAATACTACTCAGCCATAACACCAAACACGCATTGCTGTCAAGTTGATTCCAACTCATAGCCACCCTATAGGACAGAGTAGAACTGCCCCATAGGATTTCCAAGGAGCCAAGGAGTGGCTAGCAGATTTGAACTCCCAACCTTCTGGTTAGCAGCCAAGCTCTTAACTACTGTACCACCAGGGGTCCTCAGCAATAACAAGGAACAGTAATATGGACAAGGACATGAATGAATCTTAAAAGCATTATGCTACGATACAGAAGCTGAATGAAAGAAGACAAACACAAGCGGCTACATACTATATGATAACATGTATATGAACTCTAGAAAATGCTGTAGTCAGAGAAAGCAGTTACCTGAGGTCAGAAGTGAAAGTTAGGAGTTTGATTGAACATCAAATTGAGGGGATATAAGGGGTCATGGAGATATTCAATATCTTGTTTGGTGGTGGGTATATGGCTATTTCCAATTGGCAAAGCTTCTTGAACTGTACACATAAAATGGGTGAATTTTACTGTATGTAAATTATATTTCAATAAAGGTGGGGGGATGAGAAGACCTTCCAGTTTGGAATATCAGGGAAGTGACCCATATCTTGTCTGACCATATACATGAGGCAAGATTTCTCACCTAGGGAATTCTTAAGAAAGTGTCCAGTACTTAAAAGAAATTGAGTGACCAGAGAAAATGAAGGAAGGTTTGAAGAAATACAATACCAGAGCATCATAAAATAGTTGTCCTTAAAGAGACTCTACAGGTAAAATTTCTCCAGCCTTGGAGCACTTAACACTGCTTTCCTGCCAGAATTACCTGACCTTGGTCCCTTATCTAATGTCCTCAGCCCACTTCTTTATCAGAAAAAAAGTTCATCCATCTTTCATGAGTAACAACAGCTATGCTTTAAATGTTTCCACCTGTCTGTCAGTTTGTCTACTGCGGTGGCTTGCGTGTTGCTGTGATGCTGGAAGCTATGCCAGTAGTATTTCAAATTATCAGCAGGGTCACCCATGGTGGACAGATTTCAGTTGAGCTTCCAGACTAAGACAGAATAGGAAGAGAGGCCTAATGATCTTCCAGAAAACTTCATGGACCACAATGGATCATTGCCTGACTCACTTGCTTTGGACAAGTCATGCGGAAGGTTCAACGGCTAGAGGAAGATACCAGGTTTGGTGAAGTAAAGGGTTAACAAGGGCATAGGAGGCATTTGGTGAGAAAGATTGGACAGTAGTCACAATAATGAATTCAAACATGTCAGCTATTTTGAGGATGATGCAGGACCAGGCAACGTTTCATCCTGTTGTACATAAGGTTACCGTGACTCAAAGTCAACTTGACAGCAGCTAACGACATACTTTAAATGAAATAATATTTTGTTTCTACCAGCCCATCGAGGGGAAGGTTCCTGGCCCCACTGAGTCACTGGCCTGGGATGCAGTCGAATTTCTCTCCTCTGCCCTTCTCCAGGCTACAAAGTCAAGGCTTTCCTGCTTTCCTCTGGGCCTGGTTCTCCTGCTCTCCTCTGCCACTGGCAACTCTATCCCCGAGGCCCTCCTCCGCTGTCTTCTCTGTCACAGGAAAGACAGCATCTTCCAGCTAGTTTCACTGTGTCGCAGGCCTTGAAAATTAAGGTTAACTCTAGAGGGCAGGAGCTTCATCCTTGCTGCTGTCTTCCCTCCTGCCCACTGTTCTCTCCCTTGAAAGCAGAATAGTAGTGGGATACTCTACCAATGTTTTAAAATAAATGTATATTTTCATCAGGGCAGTCATTCATTCTTTCATTCACTCACATTCAGTATTTTTCAGCAGACAGACCCAGCTCAACCTGGCTTAAGCCCAAACCGAAGTTATTGGGCCACATTATTGAAAAGTCCAAGACTTTTCGGCTGGCTTTCAACATAGCTGGATTCTAGATTGCCAACAGAACTCTTTCAAGGTCTGTTGGCCTTTCTCACTCTCTCTGTCTTGCCCTCTCTGTCTTCTGTCTCTTTCCTTTTCTTTATCTTTTTTTGTCTCTCTCTGTCCTTTTTGTCTCATTTTTAGTGTGTCTCATGCCCTCCCTCACCTTCCTCCCCCTTCTACTTCTTTCTCTTCTCTCTTACCCTTTCCCTCTTCCCTTATGTCTTTCTGGTTTTTTATACTGTCCCTAGATGGGACAAATGGTTAACATGCTTGGCTACTAAACAAAAGGCTGGAGGTTTGAATCCACCCAGAGGTGCCTTGGAAGAAAGGTCTGGCAATCTCCTTCCAAAATATCAGCTACTGAAAACTCTATGGAGCAGAGTTCTATCCTGACACAAAAGGCGTTGCCATGAGCCAGGGTCAACTAAACCATAACTGGTTTGGTTTTGGGTTTTTTTAATATTACCTTTAAGTATCCCATACATGTCTGTCAGTTTGTTGTACTGTGTTGGCTTGCATGTTGCTGTGATACTGGAACCTTTGCTGCAAGTATTTCAAATACCAGCAGGGTCACCCTTTGTGGACAGGTTTCAACAGAGCTTCCAGACTAAGAAGAAGGATCTGGCAATCTACTTCTGAAAAAACTGACCAGTGAAAACCTTATGAATAGCAGAGGCACATTGCCTAATACAGTGCAGAAGGATGAGACCTAAGGTTGGAAGGCCCTCAGATATGACTGAGGAAGAGCTTTCTCCTCAAAGCAGAGTCAACTTTAATGATGCGGATGAAGTCAAGATTTTAGAACCTGCATTTGCTGATATGGCCTGACTCAAAATGAGAAGAAACAGCTACAAACATCCATTAATAATTGGAATGTGCAATGTACAAAGTATGAATCTAGGAAAATTGGAAGCTGTCAAAAATGAAATGGATTGGATAAACGTCGACATTCTAGGCATTAGTGAACAGAAAAGGACTGGTATTGGCCATTTTGAATCAATCATATGGTCTACTATGCCAGGAATGACAAATTGAAGAGGAATGGTGTTGCATTCATTATCAAAAAGAATGTTTCAAGATCTATCCTGAAGTACAGTGCTAGCAGTGATAGGATAATATCCATATGCCTCCAAGGAAGACAAATTAATACAATTATTATTCAAATTCGCACACCAACCACTAAGGCCAAAGATGAAGAAATTGAAGATTTTTACCAACTTCTGCAGTCTAAAATTGATGAAACATGTAATCAAGAAACATTGGTAACTACTGGCCTTTGGAATGCAAAAACTTGAAACCAAGAAGAAGGATCAATAGTTATAAAGTGTGGCTTTGGTGATAGAAATTATGCCAGCGACTATACACATGGTCCTCTCCAGAGGGAATACACAGGAATAAAATAGACTACATCTGTGGAAAGAGACAATGGAAAAGCTCAATATCATCAGTCAGAACAAGACCAGGGGCTGACTGTGGAACAGACCATCAATTGCTCATATGCAAGCTCCAGCTGAAGTTGAAAAAAATTAGAACAAGTCCATGAGAGCCAAAGTATGACCTCGAGTATATCCTACCTGAATTTAGAGACCACCTCAAGAATAGATTTGATGCATTGAACACTAATGACCGAAGACCAGATGAGCTGTAGAATGACGTCAAGGATATCATAAATAAAGAAAGCAAGAGGTCATTAAAAAAGCAGGAAAGAAAGAAAAGACCAAAACGGATGTCAGAAGACACTCCGAAAGTTGCTCTTGAAAGTAGGGTAGCTAAAGTGAAAGGAAGAATTGATGAAGTAAAAGAGTTGGACAGAAGATTTCAAAAGGCAGCTCGAAAAGACAACGTAAAATATTATAATGAAATGTGGAAAAAGTTGGAGTTAGAAAACCAAAAGGGAAGAACACGCTTAGCATTTCTTAAGCTGGAAGAACTGAAGAAAAAATTCAAGCCTCAAGTTGCAATATTGAAGAATTCTATGGACAAAATATTGGAAGACACAGGAAGCCTCAAAGGAAGATGTAAGGAATACACAGAGTGACTGTACCAAAAAGAATTAGTTGACATTCAACCATTTCAGGAGGTAGCATATGATCAAGAACCAATGATACTGAAGGAAAAGGTCCAAGATACATTGAAGGCATTGGCAAAAAACGAGGCTCCAGGAATTGGTGGAATACAGGTTGATATGTTCAACAAAAGAAAGCCCTGCTGGAGGTGCTCACCAGTCTATGCCAAGAAATTTGGAAGACAGCTACCTGGCCAACAGACTGGGGAAAAAAAAAATTTTTTTTTTTAAAAGATCCATATTTGTGTCCATTCCAAAGAACTGTGATCCAACCAAACCAAAAACAAGCAAATCCGTTGCCAGCAAGTCAATTCCGACTCATAGCATCCCTATAGAACAGAGTAGAACTGCCCCATACGGTTTCCAAGGAGCACCTGGTGGATTCAAACTGCCAACCTTTTGGTTAGCAGCCATAGCTCTTAACCACTGCACCACCAGGGTTTCCGGTGATCCAACAGAATGCGGATATTATTGACAATATCATTTGGTTGGTATCATTAATATCGCACCCAAGTAAAATTTTGCTGAAGATAATTCAAAAGCGGTTGCAGCACTCTATCAACAGGGAACTGCCAAAAATTCAAGCCAGATTCATAAGAGGATGTGGAATGAAGGATATCAGATGGATCCTGGCTGAAAACAGAATACCAGAAAGATGTTTACCTATGTTTTAATGACTATGCAAAGGCATTCAACTGAGTGGATCATAACAAATTATGGACAGTTTTGCAAAGAATGGGAATTCTAAAACACTTAATGGTGCTCCTGAGGAATCTGTACATAGACCAAGGGCAGTTGTTCCAAAAGGCCTAGGCGATACTGCATGGTTTAAAGTCAATAAAAGTGTGCATCCGAATTATATCTTTCACCGTAGTTATTCAATACATATGCTAAGCAAATAATCCAAGAAGCTGGACTATATGAAGAAGGCATCAGGATTGAAGGAAGACTCATTAACAACTTGCATTATTCAGATGACACAACCTTACCTGCTGAAAGCGAAGAGGATTTGAAGCACTTACTAACGAAGATGAAAGACTATACCTATACCCTTCAGTATGGATTACACCTCAACATAAAATAAAAATACAACTAGACCAATAAGCAACATCCTGAAAAACGGAGAAAAAACTGAAGTTGTCAAGGTTTTCATTTTACTTGGATCCTCAATCAACGCCCATGGAAGCTGCAGTCAAGAAATCAAAAGACTCATTACATTGGGCGTATCTGCTGCAAAAGGCCTCTTTTTAAAAAGCAAAGATGGCACCTTGAGGACTAAGATGTACCTGACCCAAGCCATGGTATTTTCAATCACCTCATATGCATGTGAAAGCTGGACAATGAACAAGGATGACAATAGAATTGATGCCTTTGAATATGATGTTGGCAAAGAGTACTGAATATACCATGGACTGCCAGGAGAAGGAACAAATCTGTCTTCGAAGAAGTACAGCCAGAATGCTCCTTAGAAGCAAGGATGGCGAGACTTCATCTCACAGACTTTGGACATGTTATCAGGAGGGACCAGTCCCTGAAGAAGGACATCTTGCTTCCTAGAGAGTCAGAGAAAAAAAGGAAGACCCTCAATGAGATAGATTGACACAGTGGCTGCAACAATGGGCTCAAGCCTAACGACAATTGTGAGGATGGCACAGGACTGGACAGTGTTTCATTCTGTTGAACAACACAGGGTTGCTATGAGTCAAAATCAACTCAACGGCACCTAACAACAACATATACCGTTATTTTATGCAAATAACCTATACATCCCACTTTTGTTTGCCGGCGACATGTAAAAAAAGTTGGCATAGAGCACTTATGAAAATAACTGGGGGAGGGCAGGGTTCGCAAAAAAAAACTTAGAAGACACAACATTATTTGCATAAAAAATACAATACACATACTTCCTCCCTCCTCCATCAGCCAGAAAACAAAATAAAAGAACAAAACATAATAAAACCCTCATGGAAATGGGCATCCCTGAGCCCAACAACTTTAAGACCGAGGGCAGCCTCTTACTTCTTTTATTATTTCCGATTATGTATGCCTCTTACTTTTGCTACTACATTCAAGGGAAAACAGTGTGCATCCTCACAACGCCCAGAACAGGAGCAGGTACATGGCATACTGCACTTCCAGGCCCTTCACACGGAAGGACGCAAGGCTTCAGAGACACTTGGTTGGGATGAGGTCAGAACAGAGGAGGAGGGAAGAGGCCAGGTTTAAGGATAGGTCAAGCCTGGAGGAGCAGGGGTGCAGGGAGGATCCTTATAAGCTGTTAATTCCCTCTCCTGGTATTTATACCCTCAAGAGCAGAAACAAACTCTGCATACCCTCTGTCCCCACACCCGGGAATGTCCTGTCCCCAGTAAGTGCCCATGAGAGAGCTGGTTGTGGGGGCTAGGAGCTGATCAGCATCAGCCTGGCTAATGCCAATTAAGACCCAGGAATCCCCTGCCCCTAACCCTGGGCTCAGATCAAAAGATTTTGGCCCTCAGATCAGGGGGGCTTCAGAATAGCTCCAGACCATAAATCTGAAAGGAGCCTGGCCGTCCAGCTAATGAGTTGTGCTGACTCAGGCTACAGCGGGGAGCCTGGGAGCCTGCTTCAGCCAAGGAGCAGCCAACCCAGAGGAAGGGGAGACAACCCAGACTGCCCCTCCCACACAGCACCCAGCTTTGCTCCCCAAAGTCCCTTTGTGATCACTAAACCCTGAGGTCACTGTCCCGGAGGAGGACATGAGGAATCACACTCTATTCTCTGGGCAGTTCCAGCCCCACCGTGCCCCAAGAGCTGCTCCCAGTGCTCATTGTTTGGCCCCACAGGAATTTTAACTGCTAACATCTGGGTTCAGGAGACTCCGGCAGAGCAAATGTCTTCACCTCCTTTGATTCTCTTCACACAGAGGACTTTTCAAATTTTAATTTGAGGTGGCCTCTGACCTGAGTTCCCTTTCCCACAGATTCCAGATATTTTCTGTGCCCTCAGATAACCTCCCTAGCTTGCCCCCACCAGACCAGGAGCCACTGCTAAGAGGGTGCTGCCTCTACCAACTATGGCCCAAACTGGGCTGGGAGCCACTCTGTCCTCTGGTTCCCTTCTCCCAAGGACAAAAAAATCAAACCCATCAAACATCTCCCCAGAACTTGGGATCCAGCTCAATGCAACCTTCAGGAAGCCAGGAATAGCAGGCAACCATTTTTGGTGCCAACCTCCTCTCTTTTTTTTAACAACAATAATAAAAGAACCTACACATAGTTGAGCACCTACTCTGTGTCAGGTACACATCCTAGGAAGCTGAGATGCCCTGCAACCTCCTTGGCCTTCTATTTGGAAATCCTTCATTTGAGCCTCCACTGTTGGGCCTGGAAAAGTTTGGAGGCTTCAGAGACACTCTACTGAAAACAAATACCCGAAAGGAAGCCCAATTAAAAGTGCTACAAACTATTTATACCTCTGCTGGGAGGAATGCCACAGCCCTCCTTTCCTTGGTGACCCCTTGAGGAATAGGCCCAAGAAGAAGAGCACATGGGAGAGCAAAGATGGGCCAGACTTTCAGCATCTCTTCCCTGATTCTGCAGCAGCTTCCTAGCTGACCTCTAAGTCTTGCTCCCTCCTATTCTCCATTCCAGCTTCCTTCAGCCATTAAAGAGTCCCTGGGTGGTGCAACAGTTAACATTCTTGGCTACTAACCAAAAGGTTGGAGGTTCAAGTCCACCCAGAGATATCTCAGAAGAAAAGCCTGGTGATCTAGTTATGAAAAATCAGCCAATGAAAACCTATAAAACACAATTCTACTCTGACACACAAGGGGTCATCGTGAGCTGGAATTGACTCCATGGCAAATTGATTTCAGCCATTACAGGAACCTGTCTAAAACCGAAGCAGATCATGTCATTTTCCAGCTTAAGCTTCTTTAGGGGTTCCCCTCTATCCATGCAGTGAAGTGTAATGTTCTCCCCTGGCATTCAGGGACACACAGGCTGGCTCCTCAGGCCTCTTGAGGCTCTGCTCCTCTACCCACAATGCCCAGGCAGAGTATACATACCTACCACACACGAAATTTCCCACCCCTTCCCTTGCACTCTCCTCCTACCTTCCCTTACTCAAGTTCTGCTTGTCCTTTGAGGTGCAGCTCAAATCTTACTTCTTCCAGGGTTTATCATTCCAATGCATCTGTCTTAGAGGCACCTTTGGTCCTAAGGGCAGGTATTAAGGCAGCTGTGACTTCCAGAAGGGCCAAGCACACAGTGGACACTTGGGAAGCTGTATTAGTTTGGTTTGGTAAGAAAAGAATAGTGTGACAGTTACCCTGCTTTGTATGCTTTGAGAAGAGGAGGAGACATGCACCAAACAATTTTCCACTTCAAGACCAAAGTCTCTATAACGTCAATTCAGTTCCTACAGCCCTCAGTTTCTCCATCAACCAAATGGTGGGTCAGGACTGACTTTGATACCCCACCCACCGTGTACCCCACTCCCCTCCCACTATCAGTCCTTTTCCCCTGCTTTTCTTCTTCCCTCTCGCCCTTCTCCAAATTTTTACCACACATTCATCAAGCACATTCAATGTACTCAAGACTTGTCCAGCCTAGCTCAGAGGATGCACGCAGGGTGCACATCAGAAAGGCTCACAACCAGAATGAGCTTTTCAGTGGCACCTCAGAGTGACAAGATGCTGCTTCAAGTGTCATGTCATTCCACCCTCTCAATACCCCTGAGATGGAGGCAAGGCAATGATAATCGTTGCTAATTTACTGAGGGAAACCCTGGTGGCTCAGTGGTTAAGTACTATGACTGCTAACCAAGAGGTCGGCAGTTCAGATCTGCCAGGTGCTCCTTGGAAATTCTGTGGTGCAGTTCGTCCCTGTCCTATAGGGCTGCTACGAGTCAGGATCGACTCAACGGCAGTGGGTTTGGGTGGGTAATTTACTGAGGGCAGTGGTGGTCGAGTAGTGAAACTCTCGGCCTCTATATGGGAGACCCAGGTTCAATTCCTGGCCAAAAGTCACCACTGGCACAGCCACCACCCATTTTTCCGTGAGGACATGCATGTTGCTGAGCAGATTTTGGGGGAGCTTCCAGACAGAAAGGAAGGCCTTGGGATCTATTTCTGCAAACCAGCTAGTAAAAACCCTATGGATCACAACTTCAGAAGAAACGATTCATCAAGGGCACACAGCTAGCATGTGGCAGTCCAGAACCATACAGAAGGTTTGTCAGCCACAGGCTCAGTGCCCTCCTAAGAGAGGCATAAACCATGGCCACAAGGGCTGCTCTGTATTGGAGCTGCTCCTGTGTGGGGGAGACTTCACCTGGCTTGGGAACCTGAGAGGCTGAGTCACGTCTCACCTCAGTTTAGCCCACCCATCTCAGCATGGTGACCAACACAGAGAAGGCATCAAAGGTCTTAGCAAAATCCATAGAGAGCAGAGAAAGTACAAGCCATGGAGGGGATGGGAAGCAGCAGGACCAGTCAGACCCTCAGCCTCCACCCCTCTCTCTTTCCTAAGCAGCATCTGGGTTACATTGGTTAGATCGATCATTCCCTCACTGACAGGCTGAGTCCCCATTGTGTGGCCAGTACTGCACTAAGCTAAGCTGAGCATTGGGGTTACAAAACGTGGGAAGGAGTCCTGGTTCTTGTCTTTGAGGAAATGAGAGGCTGGCAGAGTAGCCAGGGTACACATGTGTGCAGTGGCCCCAGGGCTGAAGGTGTGTCACAGAAGCCCAGGGCTGAGTGGGCCAGAGCAAGCCAGGCTCAGGCTGGACAGGTTTCCTCCAGACGGAGACTCTCCAGACGGGCTTGATAAATGGAGGGCTCCTATATCGCATGTACGCACATGGTGGGCATCACTCCAGAGTGGCCACTGCCAGCAAGGACTGACAGTTCTCCAGAGCCCAGAGTCTTGAAAGTTCTGGGCAGAGCCATGGGGCAGCCCACTGGTCCCCTCCCCTTGGGCCACAGGCTAAATGGCAACACCAGGTAGCCTTCCTAGCCCCAAACCCTAGTCTTCCTGCCAGTGGTTTGACCACATGACTCCCGTTAAAGCCTTCTCTGCCTGTCTCTCATCACGTCCAATGGATCACACCGCATTTCCAGGCCCAACTCACCACAGCTGACATCCCCTCATCCCTTTCCCAGCAGACCCTGAAGGGCCTTCTCTTTTCTCTGACCCATCTTCCTCCTCAGTGTGGAGAACATTAGAGCTGGAGAGATCTTAGGGAACATCTGGGGCAGCCCCCTTTCATAGCGGGGGAAAGTGAGCCCCAAGAAAGGCAGGAGTTTGTTCCAGTCGATAGACTGTGATGCATTTAGAACTTGGCTCTTTCATTTAAAGGAGCTGATTTTTTGTCCAATTAGGATCTGTGGGAATAATCTCAGCTTTGCCCATGACTAAGATCTTTACACCTGCCCAGCGGGGCCCTGGAAATCAGGTGCAGACTCTCTGGGGTTCATGGCTACTCTCTGAACACTGAGGCACCAGGTGGACCAACAGCAGCTCAAAGGATTGCCCCAGCCTCTTCCCACTGCCCAAAGTGGGGAGTGGCCAGTTCTTCCTCAGGGAGATCTGTCGTGATAGAGTTGTGAGTAGAAGGGAAGGAACGGGTGTAGTGATGGTTCAGTGGTAGAATTCTCACCTACCATGCAGGAGACCTGGGTTCGATTCTAGGCCAATGCACCTGTCAGTGGAGGCTTGCGTGTTTCTGTGATGCTGAACGGGCTTCAGTGGATCTTCTGGACTAAGACAAAGAAGAAAGCCTTGGCGATCCTCTTCGGAAAATCAGCCAATGAAAATCCTGTGGATCACAATGGCCTGATCTGAAACCGATCACTAGGATGGTGCAGGACAGGGCAGCATTTCATTTCGCTATGCATGAGGTTGCCATGAGTCGGGGCCCACTGATGGCAGCTAACAACAACAGAAGGGAAGGAAAACCTGGCCAGGAAAATGGGATTGAGCCGTGGCCTCCTAACAACCTGGAGGGCTTCCTGAGGGGTAGCCTCCAAGGAGCCAGAGCTAGCAAGGAGAAGCAGGCAGGAATCAAGTGTTCACCATCCTCAAAGGACCCTGTGGAACAGAGGCTTTCAGAGTGTGGTTGTTGGTCCAACAGCACCAGCACCACTTGGGAAATGGTTAGAAATACTAAATACAAATCCTTGGCTCCACCCCAGATCTACTGAATCAGTAATTTAGGGAGTGGCACACAGCAATCGATAGTTTAACAAGCCCTCCAGGTGATGCTAATGTGTACCCAAGTTTGAAAAATACTTCCATAAGAGATAGCCAAAGCAGTTAGTAGGTCTTGTACCTGGCCAGCACCTGCCAGTCCTGGTCCCAGGGGAGCTCGCTGATGTTCTCACAACCCCACCCTGCTTGCCTGTATTGTAGTCCCCTCCCAGCCAAACCAGGTAGGCCTTCTGGCAGGTAGGACATTCCAGAAGGTTCTGGAATGAGTCTCATGGCCAGAGATGTGCCCTGGAACTATGGGTTGCCCCAAAGTCACACACCTATCCTGTTATCTGCAATGTTGCATCTGCCCGGGCAAATGGAATTCTGCTTCAGTTTCTCTGCCTAGCACACCAGCTCCCCATTGGTCTTAGAATTCAGTACTGAACCTTATCCCATTCCACTGCATCTTGTTACCACACCAGCCCTGGTGCTGGCCCCCTCTGGGGTACCACTTTCTGCTTCTGCACCCCCAGCTGCTGCATGAGGTCACGTGTGTACAACCATCTATAACTGTGCTGTGGCTGCTCAAGGCCCCATGTTCAAATGTGCAAGCTGTTCACTGAACAAGGGCAGATAGCCGAAGGAGGAAATGGAGGACTAAAGTCCAGCTCACATTTCACATACCCATGTCCCCTAGTGCAAGGTTGCATCCACCTATTTGGGAAATCTTTTCCTAATTTGCACGAACGCATGACAGGGCTAGTGCTAGAGTGTCAATCTCCCTTCTCCTTCCCACCCATGTTCCTTCATTTCTGAGCTGCACCTCTCCCATCCTTCCCCATCTCTATACCATGTCCATCTTCCTGTGTCATGTCTACGCCACCTGGAGGCTCCCAAATTGGCCATGCCCTACTCGTCTTTCCCCTTTGGAGCCTCTTGGCTAGGTCAGCTGCTCTGGCCCACCTTTCTTCTCCTTTTTCCCCATCTTCACTGACTCTGCTGTCATGTTTAAGATGGCATAGTAGCTGGCAGGCAACACATCTTTGTTGATTGAAATTCAAGGTAATTTCATTACAGCATCTCCTAAGACACCCCATTCAGGGACATGCCAGCCCCGGTTGCTGGAAAGACCTCACTTATATGGTCTGCCTGGTAATTGCTCCCTTGTAACTTCTGTACCTGAGGGGCCCTGGGCTCCCTCTGCCCCAAGGCAGCCCCTGAGAGATTGGAAAATCACATCCTACGCTTTACCTCCGCCCAGAGCTTCTCTTCCCCAGCTTCTTTAACTATTCCACTTGTGGTTTGGCTTCTTTCATCGCTGCAAATTAAGCTCTACTATGTAATTGCTATTTCTTGATAATTGCACGTACACCAGTAGCCACCTGCCTTTTCTCTTTTAACAATTTGTGATTAAGAAAAATCTTTCTAGAGCACAATGTGTTTTTCTCCACTTTCTGGAATAAATAAAAGCAGATACAATGTAGCCTTTTCTTGGGGCTTCTAGATAATTACTATTTTTTGAGCCATTGTAGAAGTTTTTAATAACTTAAGTAATTACATGATCACTGTAGGAAAAAAATAGAAAATACAGTTAAATGAAAAGAAAAAAGAATGGTATCACCTGATACGTTAACAGCCAGAAGCAACAACTAGTAACTTTTTTGTTACATAATTTTCTAGATTTTCCTAAGTAAATATACTTCACTAGCTTGAAGCAGAAATTCAGTCCATTTCATTTATTCAAAAACTACCTGAGCTCCCATGTGTCCATATTAACAGAAAGCTTCATTTCTCTGTGTCCCTTATGCCACCTGTTCCCCTAAACAAATTGGGGGCACACTCATTTCCAGGGGTAATGCTAATTACAAATGGCAATCAGAAAGAAATTGGAAAACCAAGAGGTCCCAATTTGCATTGCTTCTGGCACATCACCATGGTGTCACTATGGAAACTGACCTCACAGAGTCCACTGAGGTCATGCCTTGCTGGTCCTGACACTTACCTGACCCACAGAGGTGCCCTGACCTGGGGATCCAAGGTTACAGCTCTTGTAGCTTACTCTTACAAGTTTAGCCATGTTCCCAAACAGAGCTTGACCACTGTAGAGGCAAGCAGCCTTGATGGCACAACGGTTAAGTGCTTGGCTGTTGATCGAAAGGTTGGTGGTTCACACCCACTCAACACCTCTGCAGGGAAAAGACCTGGTGATCATCTCCCATAAAGATTACAGCCTAGAAAACCCTATGGGACAGTTTTACTCTGTCACATGGGGTCACTATGAGTTGAAATTGACTCAGTGGCACCCTAACAACAACATGGTAGAGGTGGCTGAGTTAAGGAGGTCTTCTATTCTCGTCCACACTTTGTGCCCTAGGTACATCGAGACCCTGAGATTGAGCCAGGTCACCAATTCTGGCCCCTCTTTCTTCCTGGTGCCATCCTCTTGGGGGTTTTGGAGCCAGCCTTCTTTCCTACGGCACTTCATCCCAAACTTCATCAGAGTTCAAAACGGAAGGGGTCTTTGTCTTCATCCTTTTCCTTCCTAGAGGCTCCTAACCCCAAGCAAACTACCTTCTCATCTAGGCAGAGGTTTAAAGGGCCCTGTCTTTGTCAACCCCGGTGGTGTAGTGGTTAAGAGTTTGGTTACTAACCAGAAGGTCGGCAGTTCAAATCTACCAGGTGCTTCTTGGAAAGCCTATGGGATAGTTCTGTTCTGTCCTATAGGGTCACTGTGAGTCGGAATCAACACAGCAGGTTTGTTTTTTGTTTTTGTCTTTGTCAGAAGCTCCCTGGGTGACACAAAGGGCATGCGCTCAACTACTAACCTAAAGTTTGGCAGTTCTAACCCACCCAGTGTACAACAGAAGAGAGGCCTGACGGTCTGCTTCTGTAAAGATTACAGCCAAGAAAACCCTATGGAGCAGCTCTACTCTGGGACACTTGGGGTCACCATGAGTCAGAATCAGCTCGTTGGCAATGTGTGTGGCCTTTGCCAGACCACCCAGGACCCAGTTTCACCCTTATCCTCAGAGAAGTCAAGGCACACTAACAAAACCTGTGGATGACCAAGAGGGGCTACTCAAGGGGAACTTCCCTGAATAAAGGTCAGCTCTTATTCAATTAGGTAAAGAAGGAGCTGATGGCAACTTTCACTATAAAGAAAGAAAAATTCTGAACTACCAATACATATTCTTAAATGTAATGGGGAGCTGGTAAATCAGAACATTTCTTTCTTTTTAGTGAAAGTTGTCAGAAGTCAGGATCTTCCTGCCTCAATTAAAGCAATACCAGCCTCACTCCCACATCTTTATCTGTACAGAGTCCTTTCCTGCTTTCGCTTCTGTCAGACAAGATCAGGGAGACTCCTTGATGATGACAATGATGAAGCTACATCAGCTGAGCCCTGCCTGTGTGCCAGACACTGAACTTGGATTGTTGCATTTATCCTTTGAAGTAGGCTGTTAATGACTCCGCTTACAGATAAAGACACGGAGCTTTAGGAGGTTATGTGATTTACTCAAGGTGACGTGAGTGATGGAGCCAGGTCTTGAACACAGGAATGGCTAATGTCAAAGCTCAAGATGCTCATTTCTGGCTCCAGCAATTCTCTCCCTTGTAGATTTCCTATCAGGGATGTCTCTGCACTGTTGCCTGGCAGCTCCTATGTTCAGTACCCATGCCCCTCCCTCCAAATGGGAGAGTTTTCCTTGTTCACCTTGGCCCAGTCAGGGCAAGAGGGGAAGCCTGGAGTTGGAGTCTGGAAATGTTAGGTTCGTCTTTGCTGCTCGTTTGAGTAAGCTGCCTAATCTTGCCAAGGGCCTTGGTTTCCTCATCAGTGAAATGGCCACAAACATTTCTACAATGCCTCACTACAGCTACAGGGCTGTGGGAGAGAAGAAATTCCATCTACATAATTGCTTTGCCCTGCTGCACCCCAGGCTGTGGGCACGAGCTCGGGACAAAGTTCTGGCCAAGACAAGACCTTGCTTTCTGCGTAGTAGAAGTGACTACAGAGCAATTTGTTCACAAAAGTTGCTGAGCCTGCACCCTCCCTTAGAGAGTGTCCCCTTGAATGAAGCCCTAGGGTAGTGGCCTGGCTCAAGACTACCAATTTAGCAGCCTGAGAGCCAAGGAAAGGATACAGAGGGTGAGACAGAAGTGGCCCAATGTCGTCAAGAGCTCATGGTCTGAGTGAGAGTCAAAGACGGCACAACACATGGCCGATGGAGGGAGCAGGGGCCAACAACTGTGGACGTGGGAGGAGACACCTTCTGGAGAACCACCTTCCAGAAAGCCACTGGTGCATCAAGGGGAAGGGCTGGCGGAGCCCAGGACACATGTTATTATTGTTCACAGCTGGACAGGTGCTCTTTGGTTTATTTTAATGGAGATATAATTCACACACCATAAAATCCACCATCTTAAAATATACGATGGGAATGGTTTGGGGTATATGCACAAGCATGTGCAAACATCACCACAATCTAATCTTAGAACATCGTCAATTCCTTCATACCCCCTGAAACAAAACAAAACACCATATTCATTAGCAGTCACTCCCATTTCCCACCTTCTTTCAGATCCTAGCAGCCACTCATCCACTTTGTCTCTCTATGGATTTGCCTATTCTGGACAATTCATGTAAGTAGTATCATACAGTATGAGATCTTTTCTGTCTGACATCTTTTATTTAGCATTATGTTCTCAAGGTTCACCCACGTTATAGAGCATATCAGTACTTCATTCCTTTTTATGGATGAATAATTTCCATTCTATGGATATACCACATTGTAGCTACCCATTCATCTATTGATAGACATTTGGATTGTTTCTACTTTTTTATTATTATGAATAACGTTACTATGAAAATTCACGTAAACATTTCTGTATGAACTTATGTATCCAATTTTTTAGGTATATACCTAAGAGTGGAATTGCTGGGTCATATCGTTTAACTTTCTAAGGAGCTACCAAACTCTTTTCCAAGACAACTGCACCATTTTGCATTCCCACCAGCCGTGTCTGAGGGTTCCAATTTCTCCACATCCTTACCAACACTTGTTATTTTTCATTTTAGGTTGTTCGTTTCGTTTTTGTAGTAATTGTCATCCTAGTCAGTGTGAAGTGGTATCTCATTGTGGTTTCGATTTTAATTTCCTAATGACTAATGATTTGGAGCATCTCTTTCATGTACTTTTTGTCCATTTATATATCTTTAGTGAAATGTCTACTCAAATCCTTTGCCCAATTTTTAAGTGGGTTATCTATCTTTTTATTGTTAAGTTGCATGAGCTCTTTATATATTCTGGATATAGGATTTGCAAGTATTTTTGCCCAGTATGTGGGCTGTCTTTTCACTTTCTTGATAGTGTCCTTTGATGCTCAAAAGTTTTTAATTTCAATAAAGTTCAATTTATTATTTTTTTCCCTTTGGTCCTTTATACTTCAGGTATCATATCTAAGAAACTATCACCAATCCAAAAACTGTTGTCAAGATTTACCCCTAAGTTTTGAGAGTTTTATAGTTTCAGCTCTTACTTCTAGGTTTTTGATCCATTTTGAGTTAGTTTTGTATGTGATGTGAGTTAGGGGTACAAATTCATTCTTTTGTGTGTAAATATCCACTTGTTCCAGCACCGTTTGTTGAAGACTACTCTTTTCTCATTGCATTGTCTTGACATCCTTGTCAAAAACCACTTGACCATAGATGTATGGGTTTATTTCTGGACTCAATTCTATTCTGTTAATCCTTATGTCTACCCTTAGGCCGTTACTCCACGGTCTTGATTACTGTAGCTTTCCAGTATGTTTTAAAATTAGTAAGTACGAGTTCTCCAACTTTGTTCATCTATTACAAGATTGTCTTAGCTAGCCTGAGTCCCTTGCATTGCCATGTGAGTTTTAGTTTTGCCATGTTAATTTCTGCAAAAAAATTAAAATAAAAAAAAAAGCAACTGAAGTTTTGATGGAGACTGTATTGAATCTGTAGATCAGTTTGGGAAATGTGGCCATTTTAACAATATTACATCCTCCAAATCATGAACGTGGGGTATCTTTCCATTTATTTATGCCTTTTTTATTTCTTTCAACACTGTTTTGTGGCTTTCAGTATGCAAGGCTTGCATTTCTTTTGTTCAACTCTTTCCTAAGGATTTTATTCTTTTTGATGCTATTGAAAATTGAATTGTTTTCTTGATTTCCTTTTTTGATTGTGTATTTCTATTGTATAGAAATATAATTGATTTTTTGTATCGATTTTGTTTCTTGCAACTTTTATGAGCTCATTTATTAACTCTAATAGTTTTTTGGTCAATTCCTCAGGATTTTCTAAATATAAGATCATGTCACCTGAAAATAAGAATAGTTTTACTTCTCCCTTTCTAATCTAGATGACATTCATTTCTTTTTCTTGCCTAATTGCCCTGGCTGGAAAATCCAGTACTATGTTGAATAGAAGTGGTAAGAGTAGACATCCTTGTCTTCTCCCTGCCCGTAGCAGGAAAGCTTTCAATCTTTCACCATTAAGTATGTTAGCTGTCAGTTTTTCATAGATGTCCTTTATCAGGCTGAGGAAGTTCCGTACTATTCCTATTCTGTTCTGTTGAGTGTTTCGATCATGAAATGGTATTGGGTTGTGTCGTCTACTTTTTCTACATCTTTTGAGATGATCACGTGTTTTGTTTTCCTTTATTCTATGATGTATCGCTTTGACTCATTTTCATGTACTAAACCAACCTTGCATTCCTGGAATAAATGCCACTTGGTCATGGTGTATAATCCTTTTTACATGCCACCGGATTCCATTTGCTAGTATTTTGGTGAGGATTTTTGTGTCTATATTCATTATGAGTCAGAATCAACTCAAAGACTATGGGTTTGGTTTTTGGTATTCATAAGGAATATTGGTCTGTAGTATTCTTTTCTTGTGATGTTTTTATCTGGTTTTGGTATCAAGTTAATTCTGACCTCATAGAATAAGTTGAGAAGTGCTTCTTCTTCTCCGCTGTAAACTAGGAGAGAGACATGGAGCAAATACTCCTTCAAAACCTCCAGAAGGAACCAACTCTGCCAATACCTTGATTTTGGAACTTTGGCCTCCAAAATTGTGAGCGAGTAAGTTTCTGTAGTTTTAGGTCACCAAGTTCATGAGAATTTGTACAGCAGCAACAGAAAACTGATACTGGAGTGCAGTCAAAGTCATCGGAGCAAAGTCAGTGATCAGCCTAGAAAACAATTTTGGGGTAAAACAGGTTATTAGCCTTGGAGGAGGAGCTGCATCTTCCACCCCCCCCCCCCACCCAGTATCTCTTAGGCCAATACTTCCTGCTTTGAGTGTGGAGGGCACAAATGCCAATCAACACCACAGGCAGGCGTGACCTGAGTGCCACCCACCTGAGCGCCAGTCTCAGGGAAGAGCAACACCCTGCACAGAGGCTGTCCCAAACTCTCAAGCGCATGGCCCAGCACACCCAGTTTTTTCACCTCAGGCTGAGTGGGGCAGAAGTATATCTCATCTGACAAGCCCTGTGAGGGCAAGAGACAAAGGGAGAGAAAAAGCCATGAACAGTAGAACCTCCCAATGATCTGGAGACTAGAAGAGAAGCAAGAAAGGTGATGACTCCCCAAGAGGTACAAACTCTCAGAGGAGTGGCTTTAACATTGCAGAGCTATGGGGGCCCTGGCAGGGCCTGGGTCAGCTAAGTCCCAGGGCAAGAGCTCCAGGGGATTTGGAGAACTTGCCGCCCTGGGCATTTCTTCCTGGGGATGCTTCCCTGAATTTCACAGTTCACAAGTGAGTGAAAGGAACTGTCTGTGCAGACAGCCCTAGGGCCCTAGAGTAGACTTCCAAAAATGAGGCTGCCAAGCGTTCTGGAAGAAGCCCCGACGGAATTTTTGTGTAGAAGCGTTTAGAGGTAGCAATGACTGGGGACAAGGGGTCTTGTACTGAAGTAGCTATTACACAGCTAACACCATTTTTATTTAAACTGAAGGTTTATTTGGAGTAGTCTTGGGAAGGTGCTTCACATTCTCACAATTTGTCTTCCTTCCTATTTCCCCAGCTCAATCCTCTTAAAATCCCACTGCAGTAGCTGCCTGACTGGCCTCTCTGCCTCCAATCTGCTTCCAACACATTCAAACCTGCTACCCCCTTAATCTTCTTAAAGCACCAATTTTATTAGGTGTTAGTATTTTGGTTCAGAAGCTTCAATAGCTCCCACTCATGATGAAGTAAAGTCCAAATTCCATAGCCTGCATTCAAGGTCTTCTGTGTAGGGTGATCATTCCAACCAGTTTGTGTGGGACAGTCTAGTTTATCCTTATTGTCCTGGCATAATTATTAATAGTACCTCCTTCATGCAAAAAAAAACAAAGGGTTGGCAGTTCGAATCCACCAGGCACTCCTTGGAAACTCTATGGGGAAGTTCTACTCTGTCCTATAGTGTCTCTGTGAGTCGGAATCGACTCGACTGTACTGGGTTGGGTTAGGCATGCAAAAAAATGCCCCAATTTGGACAATAAATTATGTGGTCAACCTGTATACAGTCCACTCCCAGCCTAATGCTCCAAATGTCTCCCCTTGAATCCTTTGAGTCAGTGGTTCTTAACTCTGGCTGGTCATTAGAATCACTTGGGAAGATTTTAATAATTACTACTGCCAAGACTCATCTCAAACCAATTTAACACAATCTCTAGGAGTGGGACCCAGGCATTGGTATTTATCTTTACATGCCCAGGTGACTCCAGTGCGCAGTCAAGTTGAGAACTCTATCCCTGAGTCAGTCTCGTAATTTCTATCCCTGAGTTTTTCAGTAAATTGTCCCCATTGCCTACCACCCATTGAAGTCCTACCCAAGCCCAAGTCTACTGCTACCTCCTCCTTCATCCTTCCTGACCCCTGAGGGGAAGGATTGCTCCCCCTACCCACCGCTGCCCTCTCTCTCCACTGCTACCATGAATTCTTCTGTAATCAGGGTCCATGTTTTCCTCCCCCACAGTTTGTGAGCTCGGTGGGGTGAGGTCATGCCTAATTCATCTTTGGAAACCCCAAGGCACAGACCTAACTTGCACTAAAGGTCCCAGTACCTGGGTGAGTGACATCCAACTGCTGGCCCTGAACACCAGTCACCGCTCAATGGCACCGGCACATGCTGCCGCTCTAAGTTAGTCTTCTTTTCTGGATGCCACCTTTTATTCATCCATTCATTCACTCATTCACTCTGCTTTGCATCAGATTCTTCTTTACTTACATCTTTATCTTGATTTCTGAAGTATTGAAGAATTGCCCTTGTCTGACTCATCTCATCCCCTGGGCAGCCTGGCATACTGTCTTGCACATAAATGATACTCAGTAAATACTAGTTGTGGCATCCATGGTTCAGTGGCAAAATGCTCACCTTCCATGTGGTAGACCTTGATTTGGTTCCCAGCCAATGCACCACATATGCAACCACCACCCATCTGTCAGTGGAAACTTTCTTTGTTGCCATGATGGTGAATAGGTTTCAGTGGAGCTTCCATACTAAGATGAACTAGGAAGGAAGATCTGGTGATCTACTACTGAAAATCAGCTAATGAAAACCCTGTGGATCACAATGGTCTCATCCATGACTGTTCATGCGGTTGGCACAGGATCAGGCAACATTTCGTTTCATTGTGCATGGGGTTACCACGAGTCACAACAAATATTGGTTGATGATCAGCTTATGAATGGATAAAACAAAATGTGGTCTATCTATATTGTTGTTGTTGTTGTTAGGTGCCATCAAGTTATTTCCAACTCATAGCAATCCTGTGTACAACAGGACAAATCACTGCCCAGTCCTGAGCCATCATCACAATCATTGCTATGCTTGAGCTCATCATTGTAGCCACTGTGCCAATTCATCTCTTTGAGGGTCTTCTTCTTTTTCACTGACTCTCTACTTTACCAAGTATGATGTCCTTCTCGAGGGACTGGTCCCACATGATAAGATGCCCAAAATATATAAGAAATCTCACCATTCTCACTTCTAAGGAGTATTCTGGCTGTACTTCTTCAAAGGTAGATTTATTCGTTCTTCTGGCAGTCCATGGAATACTCAATATTCTTTGCCAACACCATAATTCAAATACATCAATTCTTCTTCAGTCTTCCATATTCATTGTCCAGCTTTCATGTGCATGTGAGGCGACTGAAAATAGCATGGCTTGGGTCAGGCACACCTTAGTCCTAAAAGTGACATCTTTGCTTTTGAATACCTTAAAGAAGTCTTTTACATAGTCTATAAGGAAATTGTTCTATATCCAACTGTGGTGAATAGCGTCTGGGGTCTTAACCTGAGAAAGGCCATCTCAAATACATCTACTGGTCCCATCCCAGTGGGACCAAAGCAGATGAAGAAGATCAAAGACACAAGGGAGAGATTAGTCCAAAGGACTAATGGACCACAACTACCATAACCTACACTAGACTGAGCCTAGAACAACTAAATGATGCCCAGCTACTACCACCGACTACTCTGGCAGGGATCACAATAGAGCATCCCGGGCAGGCCAGAAGAAAAATGTAGAAAGAAATTCAAACTCACACACGCGCACAAAAAAGACAGGCTTACTGGTCTGACAGAGACTGGAGAAACTCCAAGAGAATGGCCCCCAGACACCTTTTTAACTCAATACTGAAGTCACTCCTGAGGTTCACTCTTCAGCCAAAAATAAGACAGGCCTTTATAGGGCCAACAGTAACACACGTGCAGAGTGATCTTCCTAGTTCAATACATGCATAGGAGGCTAATGCGTACACCAACCCAAAAGCAAAGATGAGAAAGCAGGCAAAAAAAAAAGCAGGGACAGGAAAATCGGACAAATGGAAACACGGAACCCGGGGTAGAGAAGGGGAGAGTGTTGACACATCACAGGGTTGGCAACCAAAGTCACAAATCAATATGTGTATTAATTATTTAATGAGAAACTAATTTGCTCTCTAAACTTTCACCTAAAGCACAATACAAAAAAAAAAAGTACACACAGGCGAAAGATAGACACTATGTGACCAGGGGGGCAAATGCATTTATACACATCCAAAGAATGTCAAGAAACACCCAGGAATACCAGAAGCTGAAAGAGACAAGGAAGGTTCTTTCCCTATGACAGACCAAGAGAGAGCATAGCCCTGCCAGTGCCCTAAATTTGAATTTCTAGTCTCCAGAACTGTGGGAAAATAAATATTTGCTCTTTTTTTTTTTTTGGTGGTGGGGGGAGGTCTTTTGCAGCAGATTTGCCCAATGCGATACATCGTTTGATTTCTTGACTGCTGCTTTCATGGGTGTTGATTGTGGGTCCAAGTAAAATTAAATCTTGGACAACTTCGATCTTTTCTCTGTTTATCATGATATTGCTTATTGGTCCAGTTGTGAGGATTTTTGTTTTCTTTATGTTGAGGTGTAATCCATAGTGAAGGCTATAGTTTTTGATCTTCAGCAGTAAGTGCTTCAAGTCCTCTTCCCTTTCAGCAAGCAAGGTTGTGTGAACTGCATATAGCAGGTTGTTAATGAGTCTTCCTCCAATCCTGATGTCCTGTCCTTCTTTGTATAGTTAGGCTTCTTAGATTATTTGCTCAGCATACAGATTGAGGCCAGTAAAACCCAGTGCCGTCGAATCGAGCGGAAGTGTGGTGAAAGGATACAACCCTGAAGCACACCTTTCCTGATTTTAAGCCATGCAGTATCCCCTTGTTTTGTTCAAATGACTGCCTTTTGGTCTATGTACAGATTCCTCAAGGCCACAATTAAGTGCTCTGGAATTCCCATTTTTCCCAGTGTTATCCATAATTTGTTATGATCCACACAGTTGAATGCCTTTGCATAGTCAATAAAACACAGGTAAACATCTTTCTGGTATTCTCTGCTTTCAGCCAGGATCCATCTGACATCAACAGTGATGTCCCTCATCCCACGTCCTTTTCTGAATCTGGCTTGAATTTCTGACAGTTCCCTATCGATACAGTGCTGCAACTACTTTTGAGTTATCTTCAGCAAAATTTTATGTGGGTATGGTGTCAATGGTATTGTTTGATAATTACCGCATTCTTTTGGATCACCTTTCTTCGAAATGGGCACAAATATGGATCTCTTCCAGTTGGTTAGCCAGGTAACTGTCTTTTAAATTTCTTAGCATTGACGAGTGAGCACTTCCAGCACTGCATTGGTTGTTGATGCATCTCAACTGCTATTTTGTCAGTTCTTGGAGCCTTGTTTTTCACCAGTGCCTTCAAAACACCTTGGACTTCTTTCTTCAGTGTCATTGGTTCTTGATCATATGCTACCTCCTGAAATGGCTGAAAATGGACCTACTCTTTTTGGTACAGTCAGTCTGTATATTCCTTCCATCTTCTTTTGACGCTTCCTGCATTGTTCAGTATTTTGCCCAGACAATCCTTCACTATTTCAACTTGAGGCTTGAATTTTTTCTTCAGTTCTTTCAGCATGAGAAATGTTGAGCGTGTTCTTGCCTTGTGGTTCTCTAACTCCAAGTCTTTGCACATCTCATTATAATACTTTACTTTGGCTTCTTGAGCCATTCTTTAAAATCTTCTGTTCAGCTCTTTTACTTCATCCTTTCTTCCATTCACTTTAGCTATTCTACATTCAAGAGCAAGTTTCAGAGTCTCTTCTGGCATCCATTTTTGTCTTTTATTTCTCTCCCATCTTTTTAATGACCTTTTGCTTTCTTCATGTATGATGTCTGACATTATCCCACAACTTGTCTGGTCTTCAGTCATTACTGTTCAGTGCATCAAGTCTGTTCTTGAGGTGGTCTCTAAATTCATGTGGAATATACCCAACGTTATACCTTGGCTCTTGTGGATTTTTCTTCAGCTTTTTCTTGCATTTTAATTTTCTTCAGCTTTAACTTGAACTTGCATATGAACAACTGATGGTCTGTTCCACAGTTGGCCCCTGGCCTTGTTCTGAAAGATGATGTCAAGTTTCTCCATTGTCTCTTTCCACAAATGCAGTTGATTTGATTCCTGTGTAGTCCATTCAGTGAGGTCCATGTGTATAGTTGCCATTTATGTTGTTGAAAAAAGGTATTTCCAAAAATTAAGTCGTTAGTCTTTCAAAATTCTATAATGTGATCTCCGGCATCATTTCTATTTCTACTACCACGGACATATTTTCCACCTACTGATAATTCTTTGTTTCCACCTTTCGTATTCTAATCACCAGTTACTATCAATGCATCTTGACTGCATGTTTGTTCAATTTCAAACTGTAGAAGTTGGTAAAAGTCCTCAATTTCTTCATCTTTGGCATTGGTGGTTGTTGCAAAAATTTGAACAACAGTCATATTAACTGGTCATCCTTGTAAATGTGTGGATATTACCCTATCACTGACAGCATTGTACTTCAGCATAGATCTTGAAACATTCTTTTTGACAATGAATGTGATGTCATTCTTCTTCAATTTATCATTTCCAGTATAGAAAACTGAAAACACCAAACCTGTTGCCATTGAGTCGATTCCAACTTATAGCAATCCTATAGAACAGAGTAGAACTGCCCTGTAGGGTTTCCAAGGAGCGGCTGGTAGGTTCAAACTGCTGGCCTTTTGGTTAGCAGCTGAGCTCCTAACCACTGCACCACCAGGGCTCCCCTGGCATAGTAGACTATATGATTGTCTGATTCAAAATGGCCAATATTAGTCCATTTCAGCTCGTTAATGCCTGGAATATCAATCCTTAAGCGTTCCGTTTCATTTTTGACAACTTCCAATTTACCTAGATTCCATACTTCATATATTACAAGTTTCCAATTACTAATGAATGTTGGCAGCTATTTCTTCTGGTTTTGAGTCATGCCACATCAGCAAACGAAGGTCCCAAAAGCTTGACTCTATCCTCATCATTTAAGGTCAACTCTACTTTGAGGAGGCAGCTCTTCCCCAGCCGTATTTTGAGTGCCTTGCAACCTGAGGGGCTCATCTTCCTGCATTATATCAGGCAAGGTCCTGAGGATATTCCCAAGGTTTTCACTGTCCAATTTTTTCCGAAGTAGGTAGCCAGGTCCTTCTTTCCAGACTGTCTTAGTCTATAACCTGTCCACCGTGGGCGACCCTGCTGGCATTTGAAATACCAATGACACAGCTTCCAGCATCACAGCAACGCACAAGCCACCACAAAAAAACTGCCAGACCTCAAGCAAACCACACACGTACACACAAAATTGTCTTCTGTTTCCACTGTTCAACTGAGCCATTCAGATGAAAACAGTGCAACAATATAATGAACCTCAAAAACATTATGCCAAGTGAAAGAACCCAGACACAAAAGACCACATATTGTATGATTCCATTTATATGAAATGTTCAGAACAGGCAAATCTATAGAGACAGAAAATACATCAGTGGCTACCAGGTGATGGAGAGAGAGAGTAACAGGAAGTGACTGCTAATGGGTACAGGGTTTCTTTCTGAGTGATAAAAATGCTCTGGACTTATATAGTGATAATAGCTATACAACATTGTGAATATACTAAAAAAACATTGAGCTGTATACCTTAAAATGGTGAATTTTATGGTATGTGAATGATATCTTAGTTAAGAAGAAATACTGGTTGATGGATTTTTCCTTCTATACTCTATTTTCAATCTTTAGTATTCACAAGGATCACTTGGGATGTTTGCTAAAAATGCATGTTCCTAGGCCTCACCTTGAGGCTTCAGATTCAGATTGGGATAGATCCCAGGACTCTTCATTTAATAATTGCATTCTAAGTGCCACTCTCTGTTCCCCAAAGGTCTGCTGTTTCCAAGGACTTGGGTCAAATAATTTCTGAGCCAACCTCAGAACCTCAGAAGGCGAATAAAATTCTTTAACCTATTATTTCAGGGGAAAAAAAAGCTGAAGATTTCAAACACAACTGAAACTTTGTTTTAATTCTGCTTTTTATTAAAAACAGACTGGGACCCAAAGAAACCCCATCAGGGGTAAGTAATGAAGTAATCATGATCATAATAAAAGAACAGAATGGAAAACTGCCTGGCCTCGAGCAAACCATGAAAAAAAAAGGTCTCTGCTTCCAGTGTTCAACTGAGCAATTCAAATGAAAATATACCACTGGCCACATTGAGAACTTAATTTGGGGAAGGGGAAACACACATTATTAAAACACTGCTCACTGCCCCCATACAAATATCTTCTTATAGACACACACCCCTACTCACTCAAAATGCTAGGCTTTGGTATATGCTCCATGACTAGAGCTTTCTCTGGGGTTACAAGGAAGCAGAGTCATAAATCCGTATTAGAGTGTGATCAAAAGCAATGTCTGTATGCAATTATTTTGTTTTCAGACCAGCGTTCAGAGACACCGGTTTTAAAGTTCTGGCTTGGCCAACTGGTACACTCTCACATACATATTCACACATGCACATGACTTTGACTTTGGTCCCCACGAAAGAGGGAAGACAAAGGTCTGGATTTTGTTATTGTTGGTTCTTTGTTACAGAATGGAGTCTGTACCCAACAGCTCAAAGGGCCCCCTCCACCATCTCTCCTGGCTGTTCTTTAACCACTGTGAAAGGAAATCTTGCTAATAACCTCTTGCCCCAAAAAGTAGCAGTTACTGTAATTTGAGAGCAGACATGCCTTGCTTAACAGAAATTCACTTAACAAATCTTCAGATTGAATAAGGGGTAAATGAAAGGAAAGAACATTTGTTATGCATGCCTACTGAGGTCCTGGTACTGGGGTGGGAAATTTCACATACATTTTCACATTTAATTCAATGAGTCATCACAGCCACCCCCAAACAGAGGTGTTATTATCCCCATATTATGCCAAAGAATCCGAGACTGAGAGGGTTGATGTAACTTTGTCATGGTCACAAGTGTTGCTGTTAAATGAAGTAAAAGATCTCCTCCATGGAAAAACAGAGAAAAAAATCTGTGGAATTTGTGTGTCCCATGATTCCATCTTGTGGTGGTTGGTTTGCTAATGCTGCTGCCATCTGTTATACATGCATGTGGGGAAGCAAAGCCCCAAGCATCAGCTAATGTCTGACAGCTATCAGCACTTCGTCAAGCCCAACAAGCCACCATACATCAATGGGCATAAACCCAAAGGCTTGTGTTTGAGAACGGAACTGTTAACACAGATATATTCTACCAAGTGTATTACTGGTGTCCTAAGTCGCGTCGTTCTCGTCTGAGCCTTCGAGCCCCTACTAGTCAAACCTCATCTCTAAAAAAAAAAAAAACTCTAGCTGCCCTTTATTCTCTGAGCTCCAGCCCAGGGATGGATTATACAATAAGCAATTATGCACGGCCTTACTTGTGTTTACTTACTAATCTATAGTGCACACTTTTACCTGTTTTTCACCACATCTTTGATGTGAAAACCCAAATGAAATTGTGCACTACAGATTAGTAAGTAAACACAAGTATGTCTGTGTGTGCCTTGCTCAATGCAAGCCTGTGCATACCTTGCTTACTGGTTAATCCACCCCTGCCCTAGCCATATAACCCCTAGCTGTCTCTTGAGGGCACCATGTTCTTTCCTGCCTCAGGACTTTTGTTCCTGCTCTCCCTCTCACTGCCCTTCTCATGAACCCCCGTCCCAACTTCGCTAATTAACTTACACTGGAGGGAAGCTCTGTGAGGACAAGGATTTTGTCTGGCTAGTTCACCACTGTATCACCACAGACTAGAACAGTGCCTGCAACATGGCCAACGCTCAATAATACCTGTCAAATGAACAACTGAATAAATTGTTGAGTAATCTTTCAGACCTCAGCTCACACCTTACTTCTTCAGTTCAGCCTTCTCTGACTTTGCTGCTGGGTTACGTTCCACTTGTTAAATGCTTCCATTATTGACCTGCTTATTTGTCTAATGTCTCACTCTCTGACAAAGCTATAAGTTTCATGAGGGCAAGGACTAAATCTGGTTTGCTCACCATGATATTCTCAGTGGCAGTCTTATTGTAGGTGTTCAGTAAAAGTGTGCTGGGTGAATAAATAGCCAACCAAGTTTTAGAGAGGTCAAGTTTTCATAAGCTGCTACTTTCACAGTTAAGTACCCAGGACAAATGAGAAAAAAAGAAATAGGTTCAGAATCAACTTATGGGAAAAGTATAAAAAATTCAACGAGTGATTTAGCTACACTCCAGACACTTTAGGGCCTGCTGGGGCTTACAGTGGGGATAAAGAGGAGGCAGATGGTGTTGTACCAGGGCTCTTGGTATGGTGCTGCATTGTAATTTCTGTTCTTTTGTTGTATGTGTGTGACTTAGGAGCCCTGACATTGCAATGGTTAAAGCGCTTGGCTGGTAACCCAAAGGTCAGAGGTTCAAAACCACCAGCCACTCTACCAGAGAAAAGACCTAGCAATCTGCTCCTATAAATATTGTTGTTGTTAGCTGCTGTCCAGTCAGTTATGACTCATAGCAACCCTAGGTACAACAGAACGAAACACTGCCCGGTCCTGCACCACCCTCACTATCATTGCTATGTTCGAGCCCATTGTTGTAGCCACTGTGTCAATCTATCTCATTGAGGCTCTTCCTCTTTTTTGCTGACCCTATAGCTTATCAAATATGTTGCCCTTCACCAGGAACTGGTCCCTTCTGATAACATGTCCAAAATACTCGAGAGGAAGTCTTGCCATCTTCATTTCCAAAGAGCACTCTGGCTGTACTTCTTCCAAGACAGACTTGTTCATTCTTCTGGCAGTCCAGGTATATTCAATATTCCTTGCCAACACCATAATTCAAAGGCATCAATTCTTCATCAGTCTTCCTTATTCACTGTCCAGCTTTTGCATGTATATGAGGCAATTGAAAATACCACGGCTTGGGTCAGGCATACCTTATTCTTCAAAAGTGACATCTTTGCTTTTCAACACTTTAAAGTAGTCTTTTGCAGCAGATTTACCCAATGCCCATAAAGATTACAGCCTAGGAACCCGTATAGGCAGTTGTACTCAGTCCTATAGGGTCATTATGGGTTGGAATCGACTCGATAGCCACAACAACAATGTGGTGACTTACTTAAATATGGCACCTAATGTTTAGTCTTCTATTTGATAGGGTAGTATCATTAATATGCAAATTGAGATTTTATCCAATGGTGATCTTCTCTATATATAGTATGTTAAGGTTTGCTATCTTGTCAAGTACGATTTTTAAAAATCACGTCTAAATGGCCAATTATTTTTCCTCCAGAAAAGCACTTTACTGATTTTAGATTGAAGGTTGATGAGGAAATGAGATTCATTTGAAAATCAATCACCTTGTGGCCATTTTTGAAGGAACACATGTGCTCCATTAAGTGAGGGGACACTTCATGAGATTAATTTGATTTACTACGCATGCGATTCTTAAAGCATGTGGTGGCTGCGGGAAGCCTGGAGGGATGTGTAAAATCTTCTGAGGAGCCAAAGGCTGTTTAGTTTTCCTGGCTTGGTTTGCAGGGGCTGCTGGGAAAATCCTGTACAAACCCTCAGCTGCATGGGCAGGCTTGCAACCTGGACATGTGGGTGCCAGAGATTAGGCTGGGACAACCCATGGATTGACAGATGAACTCCCTGAAGACCACCCTGCCACTTCCTATTTGCTAGCAGAAGTCTTGACGTTTGCGTCCACGTGGGGACTGTCTTGGTTGTGGGTGTATTAGTGGGCATAGGAAGTACCCGGGGTCCTCTGAGGCTCCTAGTACTGCAGAACTCCTGGAAGTGGGTAAAGCTCACTGGAGCACAGGGCATGCAAATCCAGGGTGCAGGGGCTGGCCCAGACACCCAATTATCCAACACAGACACCGCTTTTAGGGCCAGATGTCTTATTTTTCACCTCTATTTGGTGCTAACTAGGGGAGAGGGTGTCTTTGAAAACAAAGAAAACTTTTTTTTTACCTGGCATAGTAGGCTGGCTGAAGTCCCTGGGAAGCACAAGCAGTTTCTATTTGGTTGCTACTCTAAAGGTCAGTGGTTCAAACCTACCCAGGTTACAGCAGAACAAAGGCCTGATGATCTGCTCCCACAAAGATTACAGCCAAGAAAATCCTATGGAGACTTTATTCTGTAACGCATGGGATCACCATGCTTCGGAATCGACTCAAAAGCCATGGGTTTTAGTAGGGCTTGGAGGGTCCTGCTTTAAAGCAGGGAGAAAGAGTGATAATAAATCCCCTCACTCTTGCGTATAACACTTTCCAGCTTATGAAACACTTTACAAATGTTTGCTTTATTCTTCATTTCACATGCAATATGTGATTACGGGATCCTGGTCAAAAAAAAAAATTTTTTTTTAAGCAATACAGATAAAGCTAGAGTCAAGTTTAGCTCCACCTCCAAATCCCAGTGTACTCCAAGGAGGCAAAGCCTTAGCAGTTCAGTATTTTCCATCCAGATCCACTTCCATACATCTGCATATCATTTTATTCATTAATGTGCTCATTCAACAAATACTTATTGAATGCCTACTATGTGCCAGGCACTTTCCTAGGTCCTGGGGTCACAGTGGGAGCAACACAGGCAAGGTCCTCACACTGGTAGAGTTTACATTCTAGTTGGGGTGGGGGGAGGGAGAGTGGGCAATAATAAACAAGAAAATCAGATTGTAAAAAGTATAGTGAAGGAAATAAACAGGATGATATAACAGAGCAATTTGTGTGGGGAGGGAAGAGAGGCCTCGCCTCACAGGAGACATTTGAGCTGAGACACAGAGCACCCAGGCAGAGGAGCCTCTGCACCTGCAGCAGGAACTAACTTGTCCCAAGTGAGGGGAGGAAGGAGCTTGGAACACGATGGTCACAGGGCAAGAGTGAGAGCGAGCTCAGAGATCCCAGTAGGCCAAGTCATGGAGAACTCTGTAGTATATGGAAAGCACTGAGTTTCTTTTTAAGTGCAATCAGAAGACAGTAGAGGATTTTAAGCAAGGGAGTGAGTGATTTATATTTTTATATATTACTTAGATTGCTGTGAAGAGACACTATAGGAGACTAGTGAAGGCATCTAAACTAAGAGTAATGAAGACTTGAATGAGGGCAGTTGCAATGGAGGAGAGAAGTGAATGGCTTCAAGATAAATTCTGGAGTCTAGGGATGGTTGGGATGTGGAGGGTAAAGAAAAGAAAAGAATGGGTCTTAGAAAAGAGGACTCCCTGAGACTATCACCCTGAGACACTCTTTAAACCCAGGACCGAGCCTATCCCTTGAGATCACTTTTTAGCGCAATAGTAGAGTGGCACACAAAATGAAAGGATACTACTTGTAAGATCAGTGCACTGCTTTAAAACCATCTGTATGAAACCAAAATGTCAACAATTACTCAAAAGCAAAGATGAGAAGATAAGGGGTCAGGGAAACTAGAGTACATACTGGAAATGGAACAAACAGAGCACGATCAAAAGGGAATGTTGACACATTGTGATAAACGTAACTAATGTTTTTGAATAATTTGTGCAGAAATTATCAAATGGGAACCTAACTTCCTGTGTAAATTTTCACCAAAAATTCAGTAAAATATTATTTTTAAGAAAGTAATACTAATGAATCTCAGGTTTTTGACTGTTGTTTTTAGGTGCCGTCGAGTCAGTTCCGACTCATAGAGACCCCATGCACAACAGAACGAAACACTGCCCGGTCCTGAGCCATCCTTACAATCCTTGTTATGCTTGAGCCCATTGTTGCAGCCACTGTGTCAATCCACCTCATTGAGGGTCTTCCTCTTTTCCGCTGACCCTGTACTCTGCCAAGCATGATGTCCTTCTCCAGGGACTGATCCCTCCTGACAATATGTCAAAAGTATGTAAGACGCAGTCTCACCATTCTTGCTTCTGAGGAGCATTCTGGTTGTACTTCTAAGACAGATTTGTTCGTTCTTTCGGCAGTCCATGGTTTATTCAATATTCTTCGCCAACACCACAATTCAAAGGCATCGATTCTTCTTAGGTCTTCCATATTCAGTGTCCAGGTTTCATGTGCATGTGAGGTGACTGAAAATACCATGGCTTGGGTCAGGTGCACCTTAGTCTTCAAGGTGACGTCTTTGCTTTTCAACACTTTAAAGAGGCCCTCTGGTGGATTTACCCAATGCAATATGTCTTTTGATTTCTTGCCTGCTGCTTCCATGGCTGTTGATTGTGGATCCAAGTAAAACGAAATCCTTGACAACTTCAATCTTTTCTCCATTTACCATGATGTTACTCATTGGTCTGGTTGTGAGGATTTTTGTTTTCTTTATTTGAGGTGTAATCCATACTGAAGGCTGTGGTCTTTGATCTTCATTAGTAAGTGCTTCAAGTCTTCTTCATTTTCAGCAATCAGGGTTGTGTCATTTGCATAACGCAGGTTGATAATGAGTCTTCCTCCAATCTTGATGCCCCGTTTTTCTTCATATAGTCCAGCTTCTCGGATTATTTTCTCACCATACAGACTCAATAAGTATGGTGAAAGACTACAACCCTGATGCACACCTTTCCTGACTTTAAACCAATCAGTATCCCCTCGTTCTGTCTGAACTGCCTCTTGATCTATGTAAAGGTTCCTCATGAGCACAACTAAGTTTTCTGGAATTCCCATTCTTCACAATGTTATCCATAATTTGTTATGATCCACACAGTCGAATGCCTTTGCATAGTCAATACAACACAGGTAAACATCCTTCTGGTATTCTCTGCTTTTACCCAGGATCCATCTGACATCAGCAATGATATCCCTGGTTCCACGTCCTCTTCTGAAACCAGCCTGAATTTCTGGCAATTCCCTGTCGATATACTGCAGCAGCTGTTTTTGAATAATCTTCAGCAAAATTTTGCTTGCATGTGATATTAATGATATTGTTCTACAATTTCCACATTTGGCTGAATCACCTTACTTGGGAATAGGCATAAATATGGATCTCTTCCAGTCAGTTGGCCAGGAAGCTGTCTTCCATATTTCTTGGCATAGAAGAGTGAGCAACTCCAGCAGTGCATCAGTTTGTCAAAACATCTCAATTGATATTCCACTAATTCCTGGAGCCTTGTTTCTCACCAATGTCTTCAGAGAAGCTTGGACTTCTTCCAGTTTTTGACTAGAGGAACTAAACGAAGAGGTGCCATACCTTGATTTAGAGAATACATGGGTGGCATGGAGAAGGGTAGGGCTGGTGGTGCAGTGGTTAAGCATTTGGCTGCTAACCCAAAGGTCAGCAGTTCAAATTCACCAGCCACTCCTTGGAAACCCCATGGGGCAGTCTACTCTGTCCTACAGGGTCGCTATGAGTTGGAATTGACTCAACGGCAATGGGTTTGGTTTTGGTTTTTTGCTTGTGGACCTTTTAAGTTTGAGACATCTGGTAGAGATGTCAGGTAGTTGAGATATAGAAGTTCAGAGCCTTGAAGGGAGATGGCATGTAAGATAGAACAGTGGGAGTTCACAGAGTAAAGATGATATTTAAAGCCATGAAAATGGCTGCAATCACCCAGGGAGAAAATACTGCTAGAAAGAAACACCCAAGACAAAGCCCAGGGCACACCAACATTTAGAGGCTGAGCAGAGGAGAAGGGGTCAGCAGAGGACATGGAGAAAGGATAGACAGAGAGGTGGTGGCGAGGAACAAAGAGAGTAAAGAATCATAAAATCCAAGAAAAAAAAATGATTTCCACAGGAAGTAGTTTGGGGTATGTTTGCAACCTTGCAAAATAACAGATTTTAAAAATGAAGCAGTGAACCTGTGACAGTTGCTGCTGAGAGTTAAGTGAGGCAAGAGAAATACGTGTTTGGATTTTGAAATGTGACAGTAATCTGGACAATAGCAATTCCAGTGGAGTGGAGGGAACATAAGCGGCATTGGAATGAGTAGAGTAGATGGGAATAATGACAATAGCTAGGACTTATACAGCACTTACTGTGCCAGATGAAATACTTAACTGGAGGTTCAAGTCCACTCAGAGGCACCTCAGAAGAAAGGACTCGTGATTTACTTCTGAAAAATCAGCCATTAAAAACACAACGGAAATCCTCAACAAAATTCTAGCCAGTAGAATTGAACAACATATCAAAAAAAATAATTCACCATAACCAAGTGGGATTCATACCAGGTATGTGGGGAAGGTTTAACATAAGACAATCAGTGTAATCCATACACAAATAAAACAAGACAAGAACCACATGATCTTATCAATTGATGCAGAAAAGGCATTTGACGAAGTCCAACACTCATCATGATAAAAACTCTCAGCAAAATAGGAATAGAAGGAAAATTCCTCAGCATAATAAAGGGCATTTATACAAACCCAACAGCCAACATCATCCTAATAGGAGAGTGTCTGAAAGCATTCCCCTTGAGAACCAGAACCAGACAAGGATATTCTTTATCACCACTCTTATTCAACATTGTGCTGGAGGTCCTAGCCAGAGCAATTAGGCTAGAAAAAGAAGTAAAAGGCATCCAAAGTACCTCTATTCACAGATAATATGATCTTACACACAGAGAGCCCTAAAGAATCCACAAGAAAACTACTAGAACTAACAGAAAAGTTCAGGAAAGGATTAGGATACAAGATAAATACACAAAAATCAGTTGGATTCCTCTACACCAACAAAAAGAACATCAAAGAGGAAATCACCAAATCAATACCATTTACGATAGCCTGCAAGAAGATAAAATACTTAGGAATAAATCTTACCAGAGATATAAAAGACCTATACAAAGAAAACTACAAGGCACTACTGCAAAAAACCAAAAGAGACATATATAAGGGGAAAAACATACCTTGCTCGTGGATAGGAAGACTCAACATTGTGAAAATGTCTATTCTACCCATAGTGACCTATGGATACAATGCAATCCCAATCAAGATTCCAAAGGCACTTTTTAGAGATGGAAAGGGAAGAGGCCCTGAATAAGTAAAGCATTACTGAAAAAGAAAAGCAAAGTAGGAGGCTTCACACTACCTGATTTTGGAAACTATTATACCACCACAGTAGTCAAAACATCCTGGTACTGGTACAACAACAGATACATAGACGAATGGAACAGAATTGAGAATCCAGACATAAACTCATCCACCTATGAGCAGCTGATATCTGACAAAGGCCTAAAGTCAATTAAATGGGGAAAAGACAGTCTGTTTAACAAATGGTGCTGGCATAACTGGATAACCAACTGTAAAAAAATGAAACAAGACCCATACCTCACACTATGCACAAAAACTAACTCAAAATGGATCAAAGACCTAAATATAAAATCTAAAACAATAAAGATCATGGGCTAAAAAATAGGGATAATGCTAGGAGTCCTAATACATGGTATAAACAGTACATAAAACATTATTAATAATGCACAAACACTAGAAGAGAAACTAGATAACAGAGAGCTCCTAAAAATCAAACACCCATGCTCATCCAAAGACTTCACCAAAAGAATAAAAAGACAACCTACAGACTGGGAAAAAAAAAAATTGGCTTTGATAAATCCAATCACCGTCTAATCTCTAAAATCTACAAGATATTGCAAAACCTCAACAACAAAAAGACAAATAACCCAGTTAAAAAATGGGCAAAGGATATGAACAGGCATATCACTAAAGAAGACATGCCAGCTGCTAACAGATACTTGTGGAAATGCTAACAATCATTAGCCATTAGAAAAATGCAAATCAAAACTATAATGAGATGCCATCTCACCCCAGCAAGGCTGGCATTAATCCAAAAAACACAAAATAATAAATGTTGGAGAAGTTGTGGAGAGACTGGAACACTTATACACTGCTGGTGGGAATGTAAAATGGTACAACCACTTTGGAAATCAATTTGGCGCTTCCTTAAAAAGCTAGAAATAGAACTACTACATGATCCAGCAATCCCACTCCTTGGAATATATCCTAGAGAAAAAAAAAGTCTTCACACAAACAGCTGTATGCCCACCCATATTCATTGCAGCACTTTTTACAATAGGAAAAAGATGGAAGCAACCAAGGTGTTCATCAATGGATGAAATGGATAAACAAATTATGGAATATTCACACAACAGAATAGTAAGCAGTGGTAAAGAACAACGATGAATCCGTGAAACATCTCATAACATGGAAGAATCTGGAAGGCATTATACTGAGTGAAATTAGTCAGTTGCAAAAGGACAAATATTGTAGAGACCACTATTATAAGAAATCAAGAAAAGGTATAAACATAGAAGAAAATATTCTTTGGTGGTTACGAGGGTGAGGAGGGAGCGAGAGGGGTATTCACTAATTAGAGAGTAGACAAGAGTTATTTTAGGTGAAGGGAAGGACAACACACAATACAGGGGAAGTCAGCACAACTGGACTAAGCCAAAAGCTAAGCAATTTCCTAAATACAACCAAACACTTCAAGGGACAGAGTAGCAGGGGCAGAAGTCTGGGGACCATGGTTTCAGGGGACATCTAGGTCAATTGGCACAACAAAGTGTATTAAAGAAAATGTTCTGCACCCCACTTTAGTGAGTGGCGTCCAGGGTATTAAAAGCTGGCAAGCGGCCATCTAAGATGCATCAATTGGTCTCAACCCACCTGGAGCAAAGAAGAATGAAGAACACCAAAGTTGAAAGGAATATATGAACCCAAGAGACAGAAATGGCCACATAAGCCAGGGATTCCATCAGCCTGAGACCAAAAGAACTAGACGGCGCCCGGCTACCACCAATGACTGCCCTGACAGGGTACACAACAGAAAACCCCTGGCTGAGCAGGAGGAAAGTGGGGTGCAGACCTCAAATTCTCATAAAAAAAGCCAGACTTAATGGTCTGACCGAAACTGGAGGGACCCCATAGGTCATGGTCCCCGGACTCTTTGTTATCCTAAAACTAAAACCATTCCTGAAGCCAACTCTTCAGATAAAGATTAGACTGGACTATAGGACATAAAACGATAGTGGTGAGGAGTGTGCTTCTTGGCTCAGGTAGACACATGGAGGCAAGATGAGAAGGAAGAGGGGGGCAGAACCCGGTTGAATGGACATGGAAAATACAGGGTGGAGAGAAGGTGTGTGCTATCACATTGTAGGAGGGGCATCTAGGGTCACCGAAGATGTGTGTATAAAATTTTGTACAAGAAACTGACTTGAATTGTAAACTTTCACTTAAATCACAATTAAAAAAAAAAAAACTATGGAGCACAGTTCTACTCTGACACACATGGAGTTGCCAAGAACTGAAATTAACTGAACAGCAACTGGTTTTTTTATGTGTCAGATATAAAAATTCCATTCTAAGTACTTTATATATATATATATATTAATCTGTGCAACTGCACTTTGAGATAGATATACTATTATTACTTTTACTTTACAGATAAGAAAACTGAGGTGTAGATAAATTTAAGTAATCTTTCCAAGGTCACACAACTAGTAAATGATAAAACTGGTGCTTGAACCCAGGAAGTCTGGCTCCGATGAATAGAGTCAAGTCTTTTGAGAAGTTTTCTTGTCAACGAAGAGTGTATTAATTCAGATAAGGGCAGATGTTATAACAGATAAACCACCAAACTCTAAGTAGTTTAACAAAATAGAAGTTTATTTCTTGTCCCCGTGAAGTTTAATCAGTGATGGGGTCAGGGTAGTAGGGATAGAGCTCAGCTCCATACATTCAGGCACTCAAGCTCCCTCAACACATGATATCCACAGTTGCCCTAGGTGTCAACATCAAACTGGCAGAAGGGGGAAGAGAATGTGGGGATCATGCAGAAGATTGTGGTGGGGCAGGCCTGGAAGTTACATACATCATTTCTGCCACATTCTATTACCCAGATCTCAATCTATATCCCCATGAGAATGCAATCCCTGACTAGGCAGCCCCTTGCCAGCAGCAACAATGCTTTATGGAAGGGGGCCGTGAATTTTTGAAGGACAGTTGGCTGTCTGCCACAGTGAGCAAAAACATGGTGTAAAAATGGCTTAGGGGAAGTGTCTGACCTCCTCCAACCGCACAAGGGGGAAGGAGAACCAAGATCAACAGTGCAAGGCTTACTCCCATGAGGTGGAGGCCAGACAAGCCTCCTCTCTCCAACATCTTTACTAATTCTGACACAAACCTTCCCTTGCACAGCACTTTCTACTTCTCTGCTGGGTTCGATAATTCATTGCAATGGCCACACAGAACTCGCAGACCATACTCACGATTACAGGGTTCGTTAGGAAATTAACAGTCAAATTCAGGCTCAGGAACATTTAAAATACAGTTCTTCCAACAGGACAGCCTCCATCTGTGCTCACAGGCATGCCTCTCCCTGGCCCTTGGCCTCTGCCCAAAGGCACTTGGCTTTCTCTCTCCATGGGCCAGGAAAGCAAACATGCTGTCTCCTGCTGCTGGGTCTCTCCTGCCACTGCTTCTCATCATCTTCAGGGTTACAGTTGGTTCTCTCTCTTGGTTTCTCTGCTTCCAGGAGCTCCTCGGCACAGGGATCCTGGGTCCAAAGGACATGCTCTCCACTCCCAGCTGTTCTTCCTTGGTGGTTAGGTAGGATCTTCCTCTCTCTCTCTGGAATTGGCTCTCTTTTAAGGCCAAACTGACCAATCCCCTTGGTTGGCCACAATTACCCTATCACACAGTCCTGCCCAGTCACCTAGGTGGGAGTTACAAGACTGTGCCTAGAAAGGCCACACTCAACAGAAAATTAATCGCACTGGACATGAAGTGGTAGCGTGAGAAAGATGTGGGTCAAAGGGGATTTTCTTTTTAATATAGGAAATATTACAGCATGTTTGTGTACTGATGAGAATGATTGAGTAGAAAGGAAGAAACTCAAGATATGACTCAAGAAAGAAAAGGGATAATCGCCATAACAAAGTCCTAACAAGGTGATGGAGATGGAGGAATTTTTCCTTGAAAGGAGCAGAAAGGAGGTTGGTGGAGAGGAGGGGCACTTTGGTATAGATATAGAGAAGACTGGAGATTCCATAGGGGAAAGGTGGGGTTGGCCCTGAGTGAAGACTTATATTTTTTGTTGTTGAAGGGTGAAGTTGGATATGAAGTGGAAACAGGGTATGGTCAATGTGAGGGCAGAGAATACAAAAAAATAATCATTTTAAAAAGAGAAAACAAATTTATTAGGAAAACATTTTAGGATTACCAGGTTGTGGTGCACAACCGAAGTTGTGGCCATGAATTTAAAATGAAAATTACCTCCAGAAAATGTGTGTGTGCGTGTGCACGTGTGCATGGTTCAGACGTGTGTGTTTACATTAATGGAATCTCCATTCTGTCTATTACCAAGCAACTTGCTTTTTCCACTTTCACTGTGCTGTATTCCATAGAATCAATGCACCAGGCTTTATTTAACCCTTCTCTGAATGGTGGACAGTAGTAGGTCATTCCCCATTCTTCACTACTATGAGGAAAGTTGCAGAAAATATCCTTTACCTGCTGCTTTGTGCACTTGTCTTTCTCCAGGAAAATACCAAGATAGACCATGATTTGGTGGATCACAATGTACGTGCATCTTAATAGAGTATCATATTACCCTTCAAAGTTACTTTACCGTCAGAGTATGAGCCTATTCCCCTCGTCTTCGTCAGCATTTGATTCAGTCGAACTTTCTGTTTTGCTTGTCTGATAGAATAAAAAGTGGTGTCTTTTTCGAATTTACATTCGCCTTACTTCTTTTCATAGGTTTCTTGACCATTTGAATTTCCCCATTTGTGAACTGTCCTTTCTTATCCTTTGCCTTGTTTTCTTCTGCATTTTTTACTTTTTTGTATTGATATATAACAGGTATTTCATATTTGGAATATTAGTTATTTGTTGTAACTGTTGGAAATATTTTTAATTCATCGTTAGTTTTCCATTTTGTTATTTGTGTCTTTTGATGCATGGTTTTACCTTTTGATATTGTTGAATTTATCAGTATCTTCTTTAATGGCTTTTGTACTGTCTTATTTCACTATTGTTCCCTATCACAAATCAATAAAAATAATATCTTACATTTTCTTCTAATGTTCATTGTTTCTGTCATTAAACTTTTTATTTTGAGATTATTATAGATTCACTTGTAGCAGTGAGAAATAATACAGAGGTTCCGTTGTACCTTTTATGCAGTGATAATTAATAAAGTGATAATAATTATGTGGAAGAAAATGTACAAGAAAAACTATTGTGAAAAGAGATTTATCCTGCCGCATATCAAAATATATTATGAATTCCTTCTGTTTGTGGGTTTTCTCTTGTTATTGTAGACTCAGTATACACAAAATCTACAGTAACGAAAGGAAAGAAAAGAAAACCCACAAACAAAAGGAACTCAGCACAGGAAAGTAAGAGGAACAGAGAAAATGTCAACACTACAAAAAAAAAAAAAAAGATGGCAATAAACCCATACCTATCAATAATCATGCTGAATATAAATGGCTTAAACACATCCATAACAGACAGAGAGTGGCAGAACAGAACAGATAAAAGGCATGACCCACCAATATACTGTCTACAAGAGACACACTTTAGACATAAAGACATAAATATATTAAAAATCAAAGATCTGAAAAAAATATATCATGTAAACAGTAACCAAAAAAGAACAGAGTGGAAACACTAACCTCAGATAAAATAGGCTTTAAGGCAAAATCAACCATACAAGACAAGACATTATATAATGATTAAAGGGACATACCCTAATAAATATCTACACACCCAATGACAGGCCTCCAAAATACATAAAACAAACTCTAACAGCACTGAAGAAAGAGACAGTTCTACAATAATAGTGCATGGGAAAGCTGGACAATGAATAAGGAAGGCTGAAGAAGAGTTGACACCTTTGAATTGTGGTGTTAATGAAGAATATTAAATATACCATGCATTGCCAAAAGAACAAACAAATCTGTCTCTGAAGAAGTACAACCAGAATGCTCCTTAGAAGCAAGGATGGCGAGACTACATCTCACATACTTTGGACTTGTTATCAGGAGGGATCAGGCCCTGGAGAATGACATCATGCTTGGTAGAGGGCCAACGAAAAAGAGGAAGCCCCTCAATGAGATGGATTGACACAGTGGCTGCAACAATGGACTCAAGCATAGCAACAATGGGAGGATGGCACAGAAATGCTCAGTGTTTCCTTCTGTTGTGCATGGGGTTGCTATGAGTAGGAACCAACTCAACGACACCAAACAACAACAACATAATAATAGTAGAAAACTTCAACACACCACTCTCAGTAAAGGATGGAACATCTAGAAAGAAGCTCAACAAAGATGCAAAAGATCTACAGGCCAAAATCAACAAATGTGATCTCATAGCCATATATAGAACACTCCACCCAACAGCAGCAAAGTATACATTCTTTTCCAATGCACATGGAACATTCTCCAGAAGAGACCACATTTTAGGCCATAAAACAACCCTCAATGAAATCAAAAACAACAAAAAAATACAAAGAATTCTCTCTAGTCACAATGCCATAAAAGTAGAAATCAGTAATAGGAAAAGCAAGGGAAAAAAAAACAACAAATACATGGAAACTGAATACCACCTTGCTTAAAAACAACTGGGGGTAATAGAAGAAATCAAAGAGGGATAAAAAAAAAAAAAAAATTCCTCAAATCAAATGAGAATGAAAACACATCATACCAAAACATTTGTGAAACAGCAAAGGCACACAGGTCAATTTATAGCAAAAATGGGAACATCAAAAAAGAACAGGCCAAAATCAAAACGTTATAACTACAACTCGAACAAATATGGAGAGAAGAGGAAAAGAAGCCCACAACTACCAGAAGAAAGGAAATAATAAAGATCAGAGCAGAAATAAATGAAATAGAGAATAGAAAATCATTAGAAAGAATCAACAAAACCAAAAGGTGATTCTTTGAAAGGATCAACAAAATCAACAAACCACTGGCCAAACTGACAAAAGAAAAACAGAAGAGGATGCAAATAACCCAAATAAGATATGAAATAGGGGACATTACAACAGTCCCAACGGTAATAAAAAGGCTCATAACGGAGTACTATGAAAAGTTATACTCCAAAAAATATGAAAACCTAGAGGAAATGGGCAAATTTCTAGAAACACACTACCTACCCAAACTAACACAAACTGAAGTTGAAAATCTGAATAGACCTATAACAAGAGAAGAGATTGAAAAGGTAATTAAGAACAATAATAATAAAAAAACTCTCAACAGAAAAAAAACCCTGGCCCAGGTGGCTTCTCTGGGGAATTCTACCAAACTATTCAGGGAAGAGCTTACACCAGTATTACTCAAACTGTTTCAGAAGATAGAAAAGGAAGGGATATTTCCAAATTCATTCTATGAAGCCAGCATAACCCTGATACCAAATCCAAGCAAAGACACCACAAAAAGAAAATTACAGACCAATATCTGTCATGAATATAGACGCAAAAATACTCAGCAAAATTCTATCTAATAGAATTCAGTATCATATAAAAAAAAATACACCAGGACCAAGTGGGATTCATATGGGGTAAGCAAGGATGGTTCAACTTTAGAAAATCAATCAACGTAATCCACCACATAAGTTAAAGAATCATGTGATCTTAATGGACGCAGAAAAGGTATTCAACTAAGTCCAATACCGATTCCCGATTTAAAAAAAAAAAAAAGGGTATAGAAGGAAAATTCCTCAACATAATAAAAGGCATGTACACAAAACCAACAGCCAACATCATTCTTAATGGAGAAAGGCTGAAAACTTTCTCTTTGAGAACAGGAACAAGACAAGGTTGCCCTTTTTCACCACTCCTATTTAACATTGTGCTGGAAATCCTAGAGCAATAAGGCAAGAAAAAGAAATAACGGGCACCCAAACTGGTAAAGAAGAAGTAAAACTGCCCCTATTTGTGGATGATAAGATACAATACACAGAAAGCACAAAAAACTCCACGAGAAAATTACTGGAACTAATAGATTCAGCAGAATAGCAGCATACAAGATAAACATACAAAAAATCAGTTGGATTTCTATATACCAATAAAGAGAACTACAAAAAGGAAATCAGGAAAACAATACCATTTATAATAGCCCCTAAAAAAATAAAATACCTAGGAATAAATGAACCAGAGATGTAAAAGACCTATACAAAGAAAACTACAAAACACTACTGCAAAAAAAAACAAAAAAGACCTACATAAATGTAAAAACGTATCATGCTCATGAATAGGAAGATTCAACATGGTGAAAATGTCAATTCTACCGAAAGCAATCTACAAATACAACACAACCCTGATCCAAATACCAACAGCATTCTTTAAAGAGATGGAAAAAATAATCATTAACTTACAGGAAAAGGGAAGAGGCCCTGGATAAGCAAAGCACTACTAAAGAAGAAGAAGGACTCACATTACCTGACGTCAGAAACTAATGTACAGCTATGGTACTCAAAACAGTCTACTACTGGTACAGTAACAAATACATTGACCAAGGGAACAGAATTGAGAACCCAGATGTAAATCCATCCACCTACGGTCACCTGATCTTCAACAAGGGCTCAAAGTCCATTGAATGGGAAAAAGACAGTCTTTTGTTGTTGTTAATTTTATTTACTTATTGTGCTTTAAGTGAAAGTTTACAAGTCAGTCTTTCATACAAAAAGTTATATACATCTTGCTATGTACTCCTAGCAGCTCTCCTCCTAATAAGACAGCACATTCCTCCTCCTCTCTATCCTGTATGCCCCATGTCCATTCAACTGGCTCCTGTCCCCTTCCTCCTTCTCATCTTGCCTCCAGACAGGAGTTGCCCCCATAGTCTCATGTGTCCATTTGAGCCAAGAAGCTCACTCCTCACCAGTATCATTATCTATCTTATAGTCCAGGCCAATCCCTGTCTGGAGAGTTGGCTTCAGGAATGGTTCCAATCTTGGGCTAACAAAGGGTCCAGGGACCATGACCCCCAGGGTCCCTCCAGTCTCAGTCAGACCATTAAGTCTGGTCTTTTTACGAGAATTTGAGATCTGCATCCTACTGTTCTGCTCCATCAGGGATTCGCTGTTGTATTCCTTGTCAGGGCAGTGATCGGTGGTACCTGGGCACCATCTAGTTCTTCTGGTCTCAGGCTGATGGAGTCTTTGGTTTATGTGGCCCTTTCTGTCTCTTGGGCTCATCTTTACCATATGTCTGTGGTGTTCTTCATTCTCTTTTGCTCCAGGTGGGTTGAGACCAATTGATGCATCTTAGATAGCTGCTTGCTAACATTTAAGTCCCCAGACACCTCTCACCAAGGTGGAATGCAGAAAGTTTTCTTAATACATTTTGTTACTGCAATTGACCTAGATGTCCCCTGAAACCATGGTCCCCAGGTCCCCATCCCTGCTATTCTGGCCTTCGAAGCATTTGGTTTTATTCAGGAAACTGCTTTTGGTTTAGTCCAGTTGTGCTGACTTCCCCTGTATTGTAAGACAGTCTTTTTAATAAATTGTTGCAGCAAAACTGGATATTCATCTGCAAAAAAATGAAACAAGACCCATACCTGACACCATATACAAAAACTAATTTGAATGGATCAAAGACCTAAATATAAAACCTAAAACAATAAAGATCATAGAAGAAAAAATAGGGTCAAGAGACCCTAATACACAGCATAAAATAGGATATAACCCATAAATAACAATACACAAACACCGGAAGATAAGCTAGATAACTGGGATCTTCTAAAAATTAAACGCTTATGCTCAACAAAAGACTTCACCAAAAGAGTAAAAAGAGAACCTACAGAGTGGGAAAAAATTTTGGCTATGACAAATCTGACAATCTTATCTCTAAATCTACGAGAAAATCCAATACCTCTACAACAAAAAGAAATGATCCAACTAAAAAGTGGGCAAAGGATATGCACAGACATTTCACCAAAGAAGACATTCAGGCAGCTAACAAAGACATGAGGAAATGCTTGCAATCACTAGCCATAAAA